>NC_143252.1:7500-312500 GCF_984573655.1 Nuphar pumila | reverse complement strand
CTTCTCTCTTAGACGGAACAAACTATGGATACTGGAAAGTAAGAATGACAATATTCTTGCAATCCATGAATCTCGATATCTGGAGAGTTGTTTCAGAAAAGTACCAAACTCCATCAACTGATTTCAGCCGATGGACCGATGATGAAAAGAAGACTGCTTCACTCAATGCCAAAGCCATGAATGCATTATATTGTGGCGTTGACAAGGTAGAATTCAATCGCATTTCTCAATGCTCTACAACAAATGAAATTTGGCATACTCTTCTAGTAACTCACGAAGATACGTCAAAGGTAAAGGAATCTAAAATTGCTTCTTTAGTTCATAAATTTGAATTGTTCAAAATGAAGCAAAATGAATCTATATCGGACATGGTAACTAGAATGACCGATATAACTAACACTTTGAAATCCCTTGGAAAAGAATATTTACAAGTGGATTTAGTCAGAAAGATTCTAAGGTGTTTAACTCCTGAATGGGAGAGAAAAACCACTGCTATTGAAGAAGCAAATGATCTCAATACTCTCACTCTTGAAGACTTAGTTGGTAACCTAATGGCATATGAGGTCCAACTTCAAGACAGACAAGAAGAAGAGCCTAAGAAGAAATCTCTTGCTTTTAAGGCTACTTCTGACTTAGAAAATTCAGAAGAAGATGAAAATATTGTCCTCATCACAAGGCAATTCAGAAGATTCATCAAAAAGGGAAGATTTGAAAGAAAGGTAAAGAAAGCAGATTCTTCCATTACCAATGAAGTCAAGTGCTTTAACTGCAAAAAGGCAGAACATATCAAGAAAGATTGTCTTCTTCTCAAAATCAAGCCCAAGGACCAATTCAAGAAGAAAAAGGCATTTCAAGCATGTTGGGATGATAGTGACTCCTCTTCTGATGAAGAATCAAATGAAGAAGTCGCCAACATGTGTTTTGTAGCACAAGAAGATTCGGTAAGTCAATTTGACTATGATGAGTTATTTGAAGCATTTAATGATTTATATGCTAAATTTAAGAGTCTTAGTTCTAAAAATAAAGAGTTAAAAACTGAAAATTTAACTCTTGACTCTCAAAATAAAGTGTTACTTCAAGAAATAGAAGATCTCAAGAAGGAAAATTCTTGCCATGCACTTGAGATAAAAGAAATTGGAGTTAGAACCAATCTCTTACAAAAAGAAATATCTAGTCTTAAAGAAAAGTCAAATGATCTTCTTTCTATAGTGACCAAATTCACAAATGGTCATGAGAATCTAGAAAAACTTCTTGGTTCTCAAAGATGCTCGGTTAATAAAACCGGTTTGGGATATAGCTTCTTTGATACTCAAAATAGACCAAACTATGTGGTGAAAAATCTAAGACATTATTCTCAACCTTTTGTTCATAGAACTAAGCTTTCTAGTTCTAATAGAAATGCATCTAATCGTGGAAACTATATTGCTTATATGCCTAAACATGATTATTCTAGACATGTTAAATCCTTTTATAGAAAGAATATTTATTATCAAAGGAAACCAAAATCCAAATGGATATGGGTTCCTAAGACTAACTCTCATGGACCCGAAAATAGAAAGGGGTCAAATGCTCTGTTTTCTGATTTTGTTGTAGGTACACAACATAAGGAGCAAATGGATATTGGACAACGGCTGTTCCAAACATATGACTGGAAGGCCGGAGTTATTTTTCACCCTCCAAAATAAGGATGGAGGAACCGTCACCTTTGGTGACAATAACAAGGGAAAAGTGATAGGTATTGGTAATATTGGTAATCCAAAATTTCCCTTGATAGAAAATGTTCTTTTAGTAGATGGTTTAATGCATAATTTAATATCTATCAGTCAATTATGTGATAAAGGTTTTCATGTGTCTTTTGAAAATGATTTATGCTTAATTTCTGATTTTCAATCTAAAAAGATCATTTTTAAAGGTAAAAGAAGAAACAATGTGTATGAACTATATCTAGATGAATTACCCTCTTTTAATGAAAAATGTCTTATTGTTTCAAATGAAATTCAATGGTTATGGCACAAGAGACTTGGACATGTTAACTTTAAAATTATTTCAAAGTTATCCAAGAATGATCTTGTAAGAGGCCTACCTAGAATACCATATAAAAAGGATCACTTATGTGATGCTTGTCAAAGGGGTAAACAAATCATGAGTTCTTTTAAAGCAAAAGATATAGTTTCAACAAAACGTCCTCTTGAACTTTTACATTTAGATCTATTTGGACCATCTAGAATTCAAAGTTTGAATGGTAGCAAGTATGCTTTTGTTATAGTAGATGATTATTCTCGGTTTACATGGGTAATTTTTCTAAAAAGCAAAAATGATGCTTTTTCAAAATTTTCTAAACTTTGTAGAAGAATTACAAATGAAAAATCTACATCTATTATTAAAATTCGTAGTGATCATGGTGGTGAATTTGAAAATGAATCTTTTCTAAAGTTTTGTGATTTACATGGTATATCTCATAACTTTGCTTTTCCTAGAGCGGCTTCACAAAATGGAGTTGTTGAAAGAAAGAATAGATCTTTGCAAGAATGTGCTAGAACCATGCTTCAAGATAAAAATTTACCAAAATACTTTTGGGCTGAAGCAATTAATACAGCATGTTATGTCTTAAATCGTGTTCTTATTCGACCAATTTTACATAAAACATGTTTTGAATTGTATTATGATCGAATACCAAAGATCTCATATTTCAAAATTTTTGGTAGTAAATGTTTCTTGTTGAATACCAAAGATAATCTTGATAAGTTTGATTCAAAATCAGATGAATCAATATTTCTTGGATATTCTTCTAGAAGTAAAGCATATCGTATTTTCAATAAAAGAACATATTGTATTGAAGAATCTTTACATGTTGCATTTGATGAGAATTGTGAGTAGGTTATACCTCTAAGCGAAGGAGAAGAAGTAATACTTCAAGAAGAACCCTTGATAGAGAGTACTTCTCAAGGAAATATTCCTCTTCAACCGGTTTGGAAAGAAGTTTCTAATCATCCACATGAAAAAGTTATTGGTGAAATAAAGAGTGGTGTCCAAACTAGAAGGCAATTAGAAAAATATATTGCAAATGTTGCTTTCATATCTAAATTAGAACCAAAGAATATCAACGATGCTTGTGTTGATGAATTTTGGCTTTTGGCCATGTCTGAAGAACTTAACTAATTTACCAGGAATGATGTTTGGGATCTAGTTGAAAGACCAAAGGATCATCCGGTAATTGGAACAAGATGGGTCTTCCGAAATAAGCTGGATGAAAATGGTGAAGTCATTCGTAACAAAGCAAGGCTAGTGGCACAAGGCTATAATCAAGAAAAAGGCATAGATTTTGATGAAACCTATGCACCAGTTGCTCGATTAGAGTCAATTCGAATGATGCTTGCTTTTGCTAGTTACATGAACTTCAAGTTATATCAAATTGATGTTAAGAGTGTATTCTTAAATGGACACATCAATGAAGAAGTTTATGTAGAGCAACCTCCAGGATTTGAAAATGAGAAATATCCAAAAAAAGTCTACAAATTGAAAAGAGCTTTGTATGAACTCAAACAAGCACCAAGAGCGTGGTATGAAAGACTACGAAATTTTCTAGAACAATCTGGTTTTTCCATTGGTCGGGTAGACTCCACTTTATTTATTAAAAATCTTAATTCAGATATTCTTATTGTGCAAATTTATGTTGATGACATATTATTTGGTTCTACTAATGATTCTCTCTGTAAAGAATTTGCTAAAGCTATGCAGGAAGAGTTTGAAATGAGCTTGATGGGCGAATTAAACTACTTCCTTGGACTTCAAATAAAGCAAACTGAAGAAGGAATCTTCATCAATCAGGCTAAGTATACAAAAGAACTTCTCAAGAGATTTGGGATGGACTCATCGAAATCAAGAAGGAATCCTATGAGTACAACTACTTTTCTTGATAAAGATGAAAATGGTAAAAGTGTAGATACTAAGCTCTACAGAGGTATGATCGGATCTCCATTATACTTAACTGCTAGTCGACCTGATATTATGTTTAGTGTCTGTATGTTTGCAAGATTTCAAGCTAATCCAAAGGAATCTCATTTAATTGCAGTAAAACAAATTCTTCGTTATTTGAAAGATACTTCAGATTTCGGTTTGTTTTACCCAAAATCATCTTCCTTTGATTTAGTTTCATATAGTGATGCAGATTTTGCAGGAAGTAAATCTGATCGCAAGAGTACTAGTGGAACTTGTCATTTCTTAGGAAATTTCTTAGTCTCTTGGTTTAGTAAAAAGCAAAATTCAGTATCACTCTCAACAACTGAAGCAGAATATATAGCGGCTAGTTTAGCATGTTCACAAGTACTATGGATGAAACAAACCTTAAAAGATTTCGGTTTGAATTACTCCACAACAACTATTTATTGTGATAACATTAGTGCTATAAATCTTTCGAAAAATCCTATTCAACACTCAAGAACTAAGCATATTGAAGTAAGACATCATTTTTTAAGAGATCATATGTTAAAAGGAGATATTTCGTTAAATTTTATTTTCACTAAAGAACAACATGCCAATATCTTCACTAAACCTCTTAAAAATGAAAATTTTATGAGAATTAGGAGAGAACTAGGTATTTGCTCATTTTTGGATTTATAAAAATGCTGATTTTTGAACAAAATCTCAAAATCACACTTTATTAGTCGACCGATAAAATTCTAGTCGACTGGTGTTTTAAATTTTGGAATGTATCGCACCATATTAGTCGACCGATATATTTCTAGTCGACTGATGATATTTTTAGAATGAGTCGCACATTTTTAGTCGACCGATAAAGATTTAGTCGACTAAATTTTTTTTAAAAAAAAATTTAAATGAAGGGACCCGATACCCCTTGGATTTTTTAAAACACCCGTTTTTTTTTAAATAAGCATCGTTTCACTTCGTTTTCGTATCTTTTCGTCTTTCTTAAAAACGAAACCCTTAAAAACGAAAACCCTCTTTCATTTTGCCTCTCTCTCTTTCGAAAAACCCTCGGAGTGCCGTTCGATCCCATTTTCGCTGGGATTTTCTTACCGTAACAAGGAGACGCCGGAGTCTTCTGGTCGTGATCTTGAAACGCCAGAATCCTTCTACAGTAACTGGCGCATCTTTAAAACACGCCGGAACCCTCTTGTGTGACAAGTGCATTGCCGGAATCCCCTTGTGGCCGACTTCTTCTCTCTGTCAGCCATTGTATCATCCTCTGGTTCTGTTTCACATCGCCGGACAGCGTTCTACTTCTACCGGAAATCGTTTGGAAGCCATAATTTTTTTTGGTAACTATGTTTTAACCATGCCTCGTACGAAGTCTGCATCTGCAAAAGGTTTAGGTTCTCCTCCTCCTACACCTTCTTCAAGACATGGTTTTTCACTAAGATTACTTCGCAATCCTCTTCTCTATGATACTTTTGGATCAATTTCTGCACTACCTATTTTATCAGGCCAAAATGTTCCATTTCACTTGTTTTCTCGTTACAAAATAAAAGAATTATTTCCTGGAATTTCACATCTTTTTGATGCTTGTAAAGATACCCTTCACTATCTGTTTCTTATTAACTTGTATCTCTATTTTGCTTATGCTATTTCTGCCCTTACTCTTTTTTATTCTGACAAAGGGGGAGAAAAAAATGATAGCAATTATATTGCAGGAGATCCAGGAGATCTTGCATGAGAAATGCAAAATTAAGAGAAAAAGAAAACTTTGAATGAATGTATTTCTAAATGCATGAAGAAATGATGAATGGAAATGCAAACCAATTAATATGTGATATATGTGCTTTAAATGTGCTAACTTTTAATGTTTTGCAGCATATTGATAGGGGGAGTAAAATCTCCATCTATGCATCTAAATGCTTCATCTTTGATTAAGTTTGTCATCATAAAAAAGGGGGAGATTGTTACGACAATGAATCCATACATGATACTTCAAGTACAAGGTTTTGATGATGAGCAAGTGGAATCAACTGCATTTCAGCTAAGGCTATAAAGAAATTGAAGAATTCAGTGAAGAATCTTTGAAGACTAGTGTGCAAATATTTAATTCATTAAAAGTCTTAGATTCTTGTAAGAGCCTTACTTAGAGTGCATATTTAGGTTGCATTTCACCTTAAAAGTCTTTAGAAAAACTTTTCTAAAAAGAACCCTCATGAAAATCTTTTTAGAAAACTCTTTTCTTAAATTTTTCATGTTTATTAGTCGACCAATAGACTTACCAGTCGACTAATCCTTTCGCGCCATATTTTCTAAAAAAAGTCATTTTTTGTCAAATTAGTCGACTGAAGGTTTTATCAGTCGACTGGACAGAATGTCTGTTTTCTGGAAAATTAGCAGCAGTCGACTAATGGTTTTATCAGTCGACTGAACAGAACATGTGTTTTCTGAAAATTTAGCAGCAGTCGACTAATGTTTTTTATCAGTCGACCGAACAGAATGTTTGTTTTTCAGAAGATTTTAGCAGCAGTCGACTAAAAGGTTTTTCAGTCTACTGATGATATTATCAGTCAACTAACTTTTTTCAAGTCGACTAAGTTTCAAAAGTTCAAATTTTCAAACGGCTCGATTAACAGATCAGTCGACCGACGATAACTGTCAGTCTACTAATAACTAACTATTAGTCGACTAACTGATGTTTCAGTCGACTAATTTTGCCGTTTTCCTGAAACTTCAAAAAGGCATGTCTTTTCATTTTTCAAACATTTTGATCGTTCGAAATGGACAGTTTTGATACCCTTTCATACTCTCAACGTATGGAAAACTTTAACTATAAATATGAGTGCATTGTACACTAAAAAAAAACAAGAATTCAATCGATTTGAATTATTTACTTATTGTTTTTCACTCCTATTCATTCAAGTATTTGTTTTCTCACTCACGTGATATTTTCACTTCAATTTTTCACTCAAATCACTTTGAGAGATAGTGAATTCGTGAGTAAGAGTATTTCAACAACCTCAAAAGCCATTTGCATCTCATTTGCATTCAAAAGGAAGGCTCATAGGTTGTTTTGTAAGTTGTTACCTATTTTCTGTAAAAAGAAGGACTCCTTGGTGTAAAGGAGTTGTTTGCTTTCAGTAGGGTTGTTACTGAAAGTGGGACCGGTTTATGGTCTGTGTAATCTTGTAGTTTACAAGGTTGATAGTGAAAATCTCAAGCGGGTTTTGCTTGGGGACTGGATGTAGGTCGGGTTAGACCGAACCAGGATAAAATCTTGTGTTCTTTGTGTGTTTGCTTTTCAATTTGCAAAATCCTTCAATATTCCGCAGACAATTTTTTAAAAGCACTATTCACCCCCCTCTAGTGCTCGTTGCCTCGATCCTAGTGCACTTTCAAATAAGAGTAGGAGACACAACTTTAGCTTCTGAGAATGAAATAACCAAAAATTTTCATCGAATGCACCTAATGTAAGAAGTTTATAAGTTGGATAAAGCAAAGACTTGATCAAATCCTTTAGAGGCACAATAGAAACCAATCACCAAGAAAACACTAGATGATATTAAAATACTAGGAAAATCAATAGAAAACAATAATGATAAGAAAACACAAGCTAAATTAAGGATAGAATCTACTCGCAGGCTATGGAACCTTTCTGTGGGACACCTTTCAAGTTTTGACTCATGATCTAAGATAATGTGCAAGATTATATATAAAAAAAATATCTATTCAGAACAAAAGAATGAAGCTTAAAGTAACTATAGGATAACAGGGAAAACTTTCATAGCAGATAAAAATATATATATAAATGGAATCTCCCTATCTATTCAACCACATAAAATGAATGAAGGAAACCGCTAGGGTCTAGTGACAGTTTAAATCCACATTCCATAACTATTTATTATAAGAAAAAGCATTATCAGTAAGAGAATTTGAGAGTTGAAGAAAAAACTTATGCAGGATTTTGACAGCCTTAGAATGTTAAAACTAGAAATCGACAAGGTCAACGAACATACCAGTCATGATATATAACAATTAAACCCTGCTCTTATATAACGCCTAATGTATTCTTATCAACCATAATAGGCACAACATTCATCACCCATAACTTGCGAGATTCAAGAGCTGCAACAAAACTACCAAAGTCAGCATTCATATTAATCATATTGCGGTACCTCTCTGTACCAAGGTATTTATTGATTCTCTTATAAGCATTTACATGTTTCCTCCACAACTTGATATCTTCATTAAATAAGATTTCACTGACCCCTGGAATAGATCTACTAGCAAATCCTCAAACTCTTCCTGTGTCCCAATTGGTCTATTTTGCAGTTTCTTTCAATCTACGAAATCCAGAATAGTAGAAGATGAGGTTATATATGCAGATGAATGACAAAAATGATGCAGTGGAGATGAACACAATGAAGGAGACACCGATCAAATGCATAGGACGTGATGTGAATGAACCATGATGCTGATGATGCTGATCAGAAGTGGACAATGCTATGAAATGCACAAGGTGCTGATGTATGGGGATGCAATGAAGGACTGATGCAGACAGTGAAATCAGATAAAACGCAGATCATGCAGATCATGCAACATAGTAATGATCCAAACACACAGATGAATGCTAAACACAAAATATGATGATATGAAAACAGGCAAAAGCATTTGAATGAAATGCATAGATGAAAAATTAATCTGATGGAAGTAAAATACCGATGCAACTCAAAGTGAAAGGAGGGTGCATCGTGAATGGTGTTTTAACAATGCTCGGACAGTCGATGAGATCCCAAAGCATATCAAACTTAACATTAAAGAGAAAATGCACAGAATTATAATAACATACTGGAAACAAAATATAAAAGAAAAAGAAAAGAAAAGAAAAGCTGCTAAACAGTGAATAACAGAGAATGAAACGTAAGCATCCCATGAATGAATGGATAGTGATGAATGCCACCAGATGTAGAGAATAAAAAATGCATGAGACAACAACGAAGAAATGTAGCCAAATAAAAGGCCAAGAGTTCTATTGCAAAGTGCAAATCGACGTTGCCATAGGCAGGTCGATATTGCACGTGCTGCTTCAACAAAATAGAAAAATTGAAAAAAAATCTAAGAAGAAAAAAAGGAAAAAGGCAAATTCATAGAAGAACAATAGAGGGGGAATGGTTGCTTACCGAGGATTGATCGAGAGGAGGGAAGCACTTCTTTTGAGTGTTGTTGCTACAAGATGGAGCTTCTTAGCAGGGTGAAAAGACAGAGAAAGGAGGAAATAAGGAAAGAAGAAAGAAAGGGGAAAGAGAAGAGAGAGAAGGGATGAGAGTGAGAGAGAGGAAATGCTGGGGAGAAGAAAAGAAGAAGAAGAAGAATGGGGCGATGGTGGATCATGCGAGAGGTTGGAAGGGTGAGAACGGATGTGTGATTGAAGGAAGAGGGGTGAAGACAGATGAAGATGATCGACCCCTGCAGCTTCTTTTATAACGAAAAACCGTTAGAAAATTTTCAACAGGGGTCCTTTAACTTTCAAAATTTTTTATAAAGAGGGTCTAAAAAGGAGAGTTTTCAAAAATGAGGATAGAACCTCTTTTCTGAGAGTTTTTCTTTTTATTTCACTTGTATTTTTAAACCTTTCATCTTAATTTTAAAATCCAAAAAAATATACTTTTTCAAAGAGGGAGCGCCACATAACATTTTCAAAATTAAATCAATTTCGTTTTTAAATCTACTTTAAAAAACCCCCTTTTGCTTTTAAAAACACACATGGGCATCACTTGCAAAGTGATGCCATGTGTCAAAATTTTAATCAAATGCCCAAATTACCCATTTGAAAATTTTAGAAATGACCCACATGGCCACCCACTTGCAAGAGGGGTGCCATGTGTCAAAATTTTGGCAAAAGGGCAACTTTGCCCATTTGAAAATTTCCAAAAGGACCCACATGGGGTTGGCGCCACCCCCCAAGTGAGCCCTCTTGCCACCTCACCCCTAAGCCTTAAAATATCTTAAAACTAAACTACCTAAAATGCCCCCAAAATGGGCTATAAATAGACCCCTTAGGGGGGGGTCTATTTTCATAACTTGAGAAATTGAGAGAATTCCCCAAAAAAGTTAGAATTCCCTCTTTCTCTCTCTCTCTCTCTCCTCCCCTCTCCTCTCTCCTTGGAGTTGGCACCATCCTTGGAGCTTCTCCTTCCTCACTTGGTGCAAGGTAATCTTCTTCTTCTTTGTTTTAATTTGGTTTATATTCTGCAATTTTTATTTTTAAGCCATCAAGAAGATGGAATTTGATCTTCCATAAATCAAATTTTCCTTCAGTTGGCAATATCAAATAGATATAATGCCTCATTTTATTTAATTTTGATGTTTTTTTTTTTCAAAATTATATCATCCATGCATGTAATTTGCTTTGATCATGTTCAATTACTTTCAATCCATATTTTCAATTCTGGCCCATTTTTTAGATCCATTAATTCACCTATATTTCGAAGTTATTTTTATCTAAAATTTTTATTGTATCTTCATGCATATGTTTTAATGATCTCCACCAAAAATCAGATCAATCTGAGTTGATTTGACCCTTTTTTAAAATTGGGATTCGGACTCTATCATTTTGCTTTGTCTGGATTTGACATAAAATAACACAAATTTGTCGAAGTGATTTCTCCTTAACCATAGATAATCTCTCCAATCCGTAAAAAGTGGTGTCTCCGGCATTGAATCTAGTTTGTTTATGTCTAATGTCAGCAATTTATATGGTGTTTTCATGCCATATTTGGTAAAAAATTATTACCTTGTCACATTGTGTCATTTTAATGACTCAGATTTTACTCAATTTTGTCAGAGTCAGATCTCCCTAATGGGAGATCATTTTTGAGATATGTAAAAATAAACTTTTTCATCTGCATAACTAATTTATTTTTTTAAAATTTCAGCAATTGCTATGGTGGACGTTTATTTATTTTGCATTTAAAATTGAAACCCTATCTGTTTGCAATCCCAGGCGTTGCTCAGATCCAGGATTGACTTGTTGCATTCATATCTCTCTAATAGGAGATCATTTTATAGATCTGTAGAAATAAGTTTATTTCTTGAAATGTTTAGTTTATGCATGCCAATTTTCATAAATTTTCATTTTCTTTTCATCTGCTATTTAGATAAAAAACCAGAACCCTATCATTTTTCTTTGTCAAGCTTTACACAGGTTTTGAGCCAATTTGATTGGATCAGATCTCCCCAATGAGAGATCATTTTTAAGATCTGTAAATTTTTTTCCCCTCTGCATGTCTAGTTTACCTTTGTAAATTTTTATCGATTTCTATGGACATTCCATATTTGATTTTGACCAAAAATCTGAACCCTGTCATTTTGCCTCATTAAGCATTACTTAAATCTTATCTCATTTTGTTTAGAATAACTCTCTCTAATGAAAAATCATTTTCAAAATATGTAAAAAGGGGGTTTCTACATTTTGTGTCTAGTTTATCCATGTTAAATTTTATAAACTTTCATATTCATTTGATATTCCAATTCTGCTAAAAATCAGAACTGGTTACAGAACTTCAAGTTCTGTAACATGACCATTTCCTGAGATAGAACAGTGACTTTCCGAAGTCACCAATTCCAAACCAGGATTAATTCTTTTTCGATGTAAATTGGAGTTGTTTCTTGGTTAAATTCAGCAACTTCTCACACAATTTTGGAAGAAATTGAGTCGGTTTAGCCTCTAAAACACTAAAATTACAGAAACTTATCTGCTAAAATCCAATTCTATGTTTCTAGAATTAATTCTCTAATGATTTAGTCATATATCAAGTTTTAAAAATGATTTTTAAGTTTTGTTAAAGGAAAATATTTCTCTGATGTGTCATGAATCCATGGATTCATTTTGAGCTTCATTTGAGTTGTCTTAAATCTTCATTCACCCGAAATGCTCTGACAGGTCCCATTGTAAATTCTGATTTTTGCAAATTCCTGTTTTAATTGGATAAAAAGACCTAATTCAGATTTTTCTCCAATCTTTTCTTGTATTTTTCAATTATAGAGTGTTTCTAAGGTTGTTAAGAGTCTTCACAACAATTTTCATCAATTTCTATGGTCATTTCACCCTTCATTCATTGCATTTTTTAAAACCAATTTTGTAAAAATCACTTTTCTTTGTTAAAATGAAGTTAAATTGGGCATTTTAAGTTTTAAAATTTAATTTTCAAATATAATTTGTGTATTTCAAAAATTGAAAATGTTTTTCATCAAATTATAATGCCTTAGCTTCATTTCAAATAAATTTTGGAGTTTACTTGCTTTTTATTTCAATCATTTTTAATACATTTCCATAAAATCTTCAATTTCAAAGTTAAATTAATTTTAAATTCAAGTTTTAAAATGAATTTATGTATTTCAAAACTCAATTTTGAAAATTTGAAACTCCAAAACATGTTTTCAATTGCTTTTACAAAGGCCATGCATCATTTGCATTTATTTTTAAATTTTTTTTAGGCATAAAATGCTACTCTTGGATATTTTCTTCAATTTTCCAATAATTGAAGAAAATCAATAAAAACCCATATTTATTTCTAACAAGTTTGCTCATTTTGCAAAAAAAATTATTTTATATTTTAATTATTTTAATTAATTCAAGGGTTGTAATAATTCAATTAATAAGAATTTTATTTTATGCTTAGTTTAGAATGAATGAACATATTGTTTAATTTTAATTCCATATTAATTTGTTACATTTTTACTTTTTTTTACAATATAGTATGGTGAAACACGAATGGCACGTGCACCATTTTAATAGAGGATAAATAAAACTAAGTAAAATTCGTATTTATGACCATAGTCAGAATACGAATAATACTTAGAATTATTACTTTTTATTAAATAAAAAAATAGATTTAAAAAAATCATCATATTTTAAAATTTTATTTTCTTCTTTTATTAGAATTCAAAACAAAGATTAATTTGAAATATATTTGTGGCCATAGTCATGGATATATGAAAAATTAATCTTGTTTTAATTATATAAAAGCACAAAATTCTCTCTAAATTTCAAATAATTTTCAACGAAACTCATTCAAAAATTCTGTATAAAATAATACATTCATCATTTAAGATAAAATTGCATCATTATTTTCCCATTTTTAAAAATTGTTCAAGTTATTTGAAAATTTCCAAGCGATTTTGGAAATATTTTTCAAAAACAATTTTTATTTTAAAACTCAAAGTCAATTTTGATTTTCATTCTCAAATTCAATGTTATTTTTCAATTTCATTTTCGAATTCAAAATCATTAACCACATACAAATTTGAAAATCAAGTATGCTTGCATGAATAAACCTATATTGAGATATGCACCAAATCTTAACATACCTGTGTTGATTTTTTTTTTGAAACATGCATGGTACTAAATTTCTTTCACATGCTTACATGCTTCCAACAATCCATTCTTTTGCTTAATCGTGGAAATCACTTTTTGTCATAGAGCAAGCACTCAATAAGCAGCTTTTATCATAAATAAAAATTATGTTTAATTATGGAAATAAACATATAAAAAATTTATTTTTTACAAGACGTATAGAAATAAAAAAATACATCCAATAAAGAGGATTCATAAATCTCCAACCATGTATTTTAGAGTGAATATCCAGATTCACTCTTTTTTCATGGATTTCCACCAAAATATTGCATGAAAATCCAATCTATATTCAATTTCTCACTTGAATCAAGAGAGGAAACCCATGCCATACGTGTAGATCGAAAATGAATATGAATTTGATTATGGAACGTCGGATGATTGTTATCATCGCAAAATTCCCTCCCCTCCCTCTGCGAGAGAGAGAGAAGAAACAATTCTGCGAGTCAAACTTGACCAAAGTTTTAAAAATTGTTTTGAAAATTACTCGTCTCCATTTTGAAAATTTACGGG
Source organism: Nuphar pumila (assembly GCF_984573655.1). Classification (NCBI taxonomy): domain Eukaryota; kingdom Viridiplantae; phylum Streptophyta; class Magnoliopsida; order Nymphaeales; family Nymphaeaceae; genus Nuphar; species Nuphar pumila. Next base: position 298,642 of record NC_143252.1, on the reverse strand, counting down.
AAAATTGTGTGGAATGGGATCTGCCTGTCGGTACGAGGTTCAACCGTTCTTGGCGCCTTTACTAGGGGTAATCGAACCAAAGATCAATTGTGCGCTTTAACTTAACTCAAATATCTAAATCATGTTTTATTTTCCTAGAATGCACAGAGAATCAGGCATGTGCTATGAAATTTTGAAAAGATGCAAGTTGAAAAATATGATGTTTGCCTTGAAAAATTGAGATGTGTCTGGAAAATGATTGAAAGAGTGCTTTAAAAATGAAATTCCTGGGAAAATCATTGAATTTCATTGGAAATCAGAAATTTACAATGGAAAATGAATTCTCAGGAAAACTTGGACTTTGAGAAAATCAATTTGGTGATTTGGATTGCTTTTCTGAGGAAATAGATTTGAGAATTCTGGGAAAATCAAGAAAGTTCATTGGAAAATGATTTTTGAAATGGAAAATGGATTATCCGGAAAATGAAAACTCTGAGAAAATGATTTTTGGAATTTGGGTTTGAAATAAAAATCAATTTCTGAAGAAGATTTGAGAATTCTGAGAAACCATCTTCTGAAATAATTCAAGGAACTTTGGAAAAATTGATTTTTGGGATTTGAAAATGTGGAAGCCTAGGGAAATCTTGATTTGAATTTGGGAAATACTTTGAAATATCATTTGAAAATTCAGAGTTCTGAGAAAATCAAATCTTGAGAAAGACTTAGAAATTTTTGGAGAAAATCAATTTCTCTGAAATGGAATTGGAAAATGAGTTTAAAAATGATGCAAATTGAATGAATGAATGAATTTGAAAGAGAATTCTTTTAAGAATTGGGAAATCTTTTTTGAAATTTTGAGAAATGCAGTGTATTTTTTAAATTAGCCTAAGAGTGTAGGCTGAATGTGGCTAATACGAAGATCACAAATCTTGGTTTTCTTCGTATTCTGTCTATGACCAAAAATATGAATCCCACCAAGTTTATAAACTCTATAAGAGCTTGTGCACGTGTCATTCGTGTCAACCATAGTGATTTTGGAAAATGTGCATATGCATCATATATCAGATATTGAAAATTGCAGAAATTAAACTCTATGAAATGCAATCATATTCTAAACTGAAGAGTAACTCTTATTCCAAATTATTATTACTTGATATTACATTAAATTGAATGAAATAAGCAAATAAAAATTTTCTTCTTGAATATTTCTGCAAAACTAGAAAACATGTTAGCACAGAAATGTAGGTTTATCTGAATTTATCCAAAATATTATAAATTATCGGATATTATTCAGATATAAACCCAAATTCATACCCCTTTTGATATAAACATGAGAAATAAGGAATAAATTTTGAAAATAAACTTGGAAATTCGAAATTGGGGTCAAAATGACCAAAATGCCTCTGATGACCTTGAAATCAGGGTTTTCTGAAAGAATTTTTATAAAATTTGGAAATTTGAAAATAAAATAAAATAAAATTAAACATAATATGATGCAATATGCATGAAAATTTAGAAAATTAAAGTTTAGAATTTCGAAATTGAGGTCAAAATGACCAAAATGCCCCAAATAACAAGACTATGGCCTTGAAACCAGGGTTTTCTGAAATAAATTTTGTAAAAATGGGAAATTAAAATGCAAATGACATTAAAATTAACCTTAATATGACATGACATGCTTATTGACATGATAAAAACCATAAAATGGCAAAAATGTCACAAAATATCAAATTTGACTCGATTTTCGCCTGATTTTCGCCTTTGAATTTAAAAATAAACTAACACACAAAGCAAATGAACTTGGATTTCAGCTAAATTTGGCATGGACACCTAAACTAACCCTAAAAACAGAATGAAGCTCAAAAATCTATTTTTTGTTATTTTTTTGATGTGGAAAATAACTAAAAATCCTTAAAATCAAGATTTTACCTAAAATGTTAATTCTAAATTGGATTTTGGATACTAAACTTTCATAAAAAATTTCCAAATTTTATGGGGTGATAGAAAACAGTTAGGCAAATATTTTTGCATTTTACAGATTCTGGTTTTGACCTATGGTCGGAGCTGGACAGCCCCGACAAGTCAGATCGGAATCCGGCGACTCTAGAACTTAGGGCTGACTGACAGGTTTCGGGAAAAATTATGATAAAAATGGCAAACTGTGTATAAAATGACTGAAATTTTGTGAGAATGTTTCTGACAAACAGAGAAAGATTTCCTCTTTTTGCAGTTTTAGGATTCGGTTTATGGTTTGGAAATGAGCACACGATTATCAGAGATCTGAATCTTTGAAATTATCAGACATTGGAATCTGACAGACAAGGAAGTTAATTTCGGAAAAAAGACCTAAGTTGTTCTAAAAATTCTCGAATTTTGGAAAAATACAGAAGGAAAGGTTAGGACCAACTTCTATGTTGGAAGTTTTGACAGAAAGCCTATGGGTTGAACATACACAGTAGGTTAGGGTCGGTGTAGACCCTGTCAGAGAAAAATCAAGATTTTCCTAGGAGTCTGAGAAATTCAATTTTTAGCAGGAACCAAAACTCTATGGAAAAATCTAGGGAAATACTAGACAACAATTGGTTCTAACAAGGATTCACTGTATTTTTTTGAGGGAGATTCAGATAGTCCATCTGGGATATCTCGGATGTTCTTGTCTGCTAAAAGGAATTCTGGAAATTCCAAAAGGGTAAAATCCCAGTTTGGGATTCGATTTATTTAGTGGGGTTCTGAAATCCGAACGGACCAAGGTTTTGGCAGGGAAACACAGACAAATAACTACGACTATCATAATATTTTTTTGGATTTTTGAACTAAAATATATACATGAAATAACGGCTAGGCTCTGCATAAAAATGAAACCTATGGAATATTAGCAAAGCTACATAAGATGAATCAAAATGACTATGAAATGATAAAACTAACATATATGCAATATTTAAACACAAAAACTATATGAATTTATGAACTAATCAGGGAGCATGATTTGTTTAATGTTGACTTAATCGAAATGGGGGATTCGATCCATCGAATAGATGAATCACCCCATTCGTATAGACTACTTTCATGAAATAACCAAAATCCTTTTGCTTTTATCATTTAAATACATCATATTATAACAAATTCCAATTTTGTAACAAATTTTATAAGAAATCTACCATTTTAATAGGAGGTAGTCAAACCTACTCAACATGCCTTGATAAAAATGATATAAAGTGTAGGCAAAGGGATAGATTGCTACCTTGGATTTTAGCCGCAACAAAGGAGGAGATGAGGCCGGCTGGAAAAAGTGATGTGGCTGCGACAAAAGATAGCTGGGAGTCCGACTCCTTGGTGGAGGTAGCTGCTTGCTGCTATGGTGAGGCCGAAACAAGAGGTGCTGGTGGTGGCGTTGAAGGCCGATTGCACCTTATAGACGGTTGGAGCAAAGATGGAGATGGGCAGCACCTTGTATATGCTGGGACTTCGATGGTGTTGGGGTTGCTTCAAGGTGGCTGCTGTTGTGCAAGGGGAGCTGGAGGTGGTGGTGCCGGTGGTGGTTGTTGTTGAAGCTCCTTGGTGAATATGGTTGTAGCCACAAAGGGGGGGCGGTGGTTGGAGATGGAAGGGACCAAGAGAGAGATGAATGTGAGGTGAGAGCAAGAGGACTAAGAGAGAGATCTTACGCTGGGCGTGAATTCCTTCTTAGGAATAGGTAAGTGGAATAGGGTCTTAAGGAGGTTGGATAATGGGAAATGGAAAGAAAGAAAGGAGGGAAAGAAATAAGGAAAGAAAAAGAGAAGGAAGAAGGAAAGAAGAAAGAAAATGGAAAAGGAAAGAAGGAGGAGAAGAAAAAGAGGAAGAAGAGAAGGGAGAGGGAGAGCTGGTCAACCAAGGGGAGAAGAAAGGAAAAAAGAGGAAAAAGAAGGAAGAAAGAAGAAAGAATAAAAGGAAAGGAAGAAAGGAAAGAAAGAAGAAGAAGAAAAGAGGAAAGTAGAAAGGAAAGAAAAGAAAGGAGAAGAAGAAAAAAAAAAGAAAGAAGAGGAAGGGAGAGAGGCTGGTCGACCCCTCTTGTGGGTCTCACCTCTAAAAAAGAAATAATAATAAAAAATAAATTAAAAAAAATGATAAAATAAAGCAACCAAAATGTTTATTTAAAAAAAAGGAAAGAAAGTACAAGTAGATAAGCCATTTTAGAGTGGCTCACTTTCCGAATTCGAAATTCATTTTGAGAATCATAGGGGTAAAATGGTCTTTTTTAAAAAATCTCTGGACGAAATGAGCTATTTTTGGCAGTTTTTGAAATGCGCTCAGAATTTGAAGTTCAATACCCCGTTGTGAAGCAAATCCAGTTTAGAATTTAAAAATTCGAGTTTGAAAGGAACCCATATTGTTTTTCTCAAGAAAATATTTCCAAATTTAGAATTCTGGGGGTAAAAATGTCAAATTTTGGAAAGCCAGGGTTTGAAATTTGGTTTCTGAAAACCTTTAAAACTCAATCTGGATTGGAATTTATAAAACTGGAGTTCTGGACTTCGAAAATAGAATGAAATATGGTGAAATGTTATGAAATGGTGAGAAATGATACAAAATGATAAGAAATGACATGAAATGATATGCAAAATGCTAACCCTGAATGAAGAAATTTGGATATTAGACCCCGATTGGCACTTGTACCAGTTTAAAAAGTGTTAAAATTGATAAAATTTGCAAAATGATTCAAGAAATGGTTTTCAGGTTCTACCGGGCCAGAGTGACACTGAAAATTAGGGTTTGAGCTGGATTGAACTGAAATGTACTGGATTGAGCTGGGTTTTAGAGTTTCAGAACTCAATTGGACTGACAGGACACTGACTCAACTGACCTTTCTGACTAAATTTTCAAGAAAAGATGCCATTTTTAGAGAAATGGTACGGAATGGTCACTAGAGTGAAGTGAATTACGAACCAGAGTTGGACTTGAGCTAAAACAAAGATTTGTAATACTGACATGAACTAAAACTGAAGCTCAAACACTAGTTCAACTGACTAAACTCAGCTCAATTTCAGCTGAAAGAGCTGAAACGGGCTAAAATGGGCTCCTGAACACTTGGAAATGGTTTTGAACTGAAACTGGAGCACTTGAACTCCTGGTGAGCTCAAGCTAGACTCAGGAGAATAGGATTGACTGAGAATGACTGACTCAGAGACATATGACTTGGATTTGAGTGAGAAATGAACTCATTTATGAAGAAATGATCTCATTTTGGCAGGAATGGTCAGAAATGGAAATGGTCTGTTCATTGTGAGTTCAGATGAACTTGAAATGACTGATATTTTAACTGTTCTGAACTGACCAATGAGCTTGGTGGACTCCGATTGATTGGGGCTCAGGATAACCTAGGGGTAAAATGGTATTTTTCCTAATAAAAGTGGGTAAATTGGTAATTTTTTTTACACAGACTCGGGATTGGACTCCTACACAGACTTAACAGGGTTGGCACTGCACGAGGGGGATATTTGAAAATGAATAAAGAAAATTTGGGGTGTTTATAATGATTGAAGAAGAAAGACCCTTCTTCTTCCTCTCCCTCTCTTCTCCTCTCTTTTTCTCTCGCCCTCTTTTTCTCTCTTTCTTTTTCTCTATTGAGTTGACATTTTTTTTTACTTTATATAGACAAAGAGGGGGTGATGCCCCGCCCTTCTAGATGGGCTGGAGAGAGGGATCTCTCCCCATGTTGGACTCGTTCCTCTCTAGTTTTCAAAAAAATTCAAAACTCTAAGTATTGACTTTTTCAAAGTTTCCATTTAAATAGCCTTTCTAAAACCTTCTTAGTTCTTCACAAGTGTTATGTTACGACAATGAAACTGTACATGATACTTCAAGTACAAGGTTTTGATGATGAACAAGTGAATCAACTGCATTTCAGCTAAGTCAATGAAGAAAGATAACAAGAATTGAAGAATTCGATGAAGAATCTTTGAAGACTAGTGTGCAAATGTAAATTTCCTTAAATGTCATAGATTCTTGTAAGAGCCTTGCTTAGAGTGCATATCTCACTTGCATTACACCTAAAAATTCTTTTAAAAAACTTTTTTAAAAGAACCCTTGACAAAAATCATTTTAGAAAAATCTTTACTCACATTTTCATGTTTATCAGTCAACCAATAGACTCATCAATTGACCAACTTTTTCGCGCCAATTTTTCAAAGCAAAATGCCAACTTTTTGATTAGACGACTAATCGACTCTTAGTCGACCGAACAACATGTTTGATTTCTGAAAATTTAGCAGGAGTCGACTGAAGGTTTTCTTAGTCGACTAGACAGAATGTTTGATTTCTGAAAAATTTAGCAGGAGTCGACTGGAAGCTTTTTTCAGTCTACTCATGATTTCATCAATCGACTAACTTTTTCTTTAGCCGTCTAATTTTCAAATTCCAGAATTCAAAACTGTTCAGTTAAAAACAGTAGTCGACTGATGATAACTGTCAGTCTGTTAATGTTTGATTTCAGTCGACTAATTACTGTTCCAGTTGACTAAAATAATCGTTTTCTGGAAACTTTTAAAATGTGTGTCTTTTTGTTTTTCAAACGAATTGATTATTAAAAAGTGACTGTTTTGACACCCTTTCATACCCTCAACGTATGGGATGTTTCAACTATAAATATGAGTGCATTCCACACTGAAAAACATTGAATTACAAAAATCAAATTCTTTGCTTTTCACTCCTATTCATTCAAGTATTGATTTTTTCACTCACTTGATATTTTCACTCTAGCTTTTCATTCAAATTCTTTTGAGAGATAGTGAATTCGTGAGTTGAGTATTTCAACAACCTCAGAAGCCAATTGCATTTCATCTGTATTTATAAGAAAGACTAGTATGTTGATTGTAAGTTTGCTTACTTATATTTTTCTGTAAAAGGAAAGGACTCCTTGGTTTAAAGGAGTTGTTTGCTTTCAATAGGGTTGTTACTCAAAGTGGGACCGGATTTGGTCTGTATGTTCTTGTGGTGACACATGGTTGATAGTGAAAATCTCAAGCGAGTTTTGCTTGGGGACTGGATGTAGGTCAAGAAGACTGAACCAGGATAAAATCTTGTGTTCTTTGTGTGATTGTTGTGTGAATTTCAAAATCCTTCAAAATTTCAAAGACGTTTAAAAGCACTATTCACCCCTCCTGTAGTGTTCATTGCCTCGATCCTACAACACTTTCAAAGGACTCTACTAAGAGTCCTAATAAATACCAAAATAAAATTTCAGAATTAAAAAAAATTAATTAATTATTAAGTAATAAAAAATAAATAAATATCCAAAAGCTTTTTAAAGTTGCCGTATTAACTTGAGAGACTTCTTAAGACTAATTAACTTCAATTTAGTGGTATCTAATGACTTTAAAGTTAGAAATTCGTTGTGCATGGATTTTGATCTTGATCCGAATCCAAATGGGACTTAGGCTGGGTTAAATTCAGATTAATATGAATATTGGATAAAGTCCAGATCTATATTAATTTGGATCAAATCCATTGGATCTAGTCTGATCCAAATCTGGATCCGAACTGACAAACAACTTCTTTTTCGAAAAATCTGATTTTCGGGCCAACCGTAGCCCAAATCCAGAAAAGTAAAATATCGTTACGCTTAGAATTTTGAGATGCATCCAACGATATATAACTTGAATTTTGCCTCTAAATTTATTAAAAAATAACATGAATTTTACTCAAATTTTGCTTGAATTTAAAGGTTGAAACTAAAATTGTTTCTCACATTTTAAGTGGCTCATTTAGGCCTTGACAATGAGACCTGGGCCAAGCCCAGACTCAAAAGCATTTGCCTAAATCGAGAATATACCTATTTTTTTTCTATACTTAGCCAAATTTTCGAAAAAAAATCTTAAAATGACAAAATGTGAAAATACACAATATTACATTTAATGTGAGTTTTATTATTTTTTATATATGTATTGCATTTTAAATAGCTGATTTTGTTATTTCAAATGAAGTTTGCAAAAGTGATTTAAAATCTATTATGTTGTCTTTTCGAAAAAATCCTTTTCTATTGTCTTTTTTCTAAAACCCTCAAAAACCTAATTATTAAAGTTGTAATTAGTTGCTTATTGTGCATGTAACTCATTAAATGTTATTATTGTTTTTTCTGGAGTGAGAATTTTGACAAAAGCAACAAGAATTTAGAGAGTTGCTCACAAGACATTTAAACGAGGATATCGACAAGGAAGTCAAGCATTAGAACCTTGGTGGAGATATTAATTTGATCTTTTAGAAGACATGATTAATCATTTCATAATTATATTTTGTCTTGTATTGTAGATTTTAAAGAAAGACTAGTTATTATATAGAGTTGTTTGAATACTTCGTAAACTATGTCACATGGGTGCGGCGATCCGTCACTTAAAAAAAACATGGGTGCGGGGGTGCGGCAAAAAAAAATCAGACCCAGGTCAGATTTGGATCCGACCCGGATCCAAACTCGTGCTTATTTAAAGCATGCAGGGTAGGGTTTCTCAAACCCTCCCCCATCCCGCATCCTTCTCCCTCCTTCGCTCGCTCCCCCTCCCCGCTCAGACCTCTCCCCCCTGTGTGCGCCGACGACCCCCAGTAGACCCCTCTCTCCTGTGCACTCATTGGCGACCCTCATCGGAGAACCCCCCGACCTTCTTCCCTTTGTGTCTCCCACCTCTCTCCCCTCCCTCTCAGACCTCTCTTGCCCCCCCCTCTCTCTCTCCTCGCTTGCCTTCTCCCCCCGCCACAGGCTCCCTCTCTCCCGTTCATGTTCCAGCCACCTGACGCCGGCAAGCCCCACGTCCGGTGAGCCTTGGATTTTCGACCACCCGACGTCGATGCTTCCTGTGCCAGCGATGCGCCCTCCGATCCCCTTTCAGGTGAGCTCCCTCTCGCCTTTCTCTTTCCTCGTTGTCTTCTTCTTCTTTTCTTCTTCTTCAGGTGAGCCTCCCTTGACGTGTTTTTCATTTTTTTTACATAAATGACCCTGGGTGCGTTCACGCACCCAGGGTCAGGTTGACTGCACCAAGTCCCGCACCCACGTCGTGTCGCGTCGACGCGGGTGAGACACCTGGTTAGCTGAATCCCTGTGACATAGTCTGGAAATGTTCATGTTATTGCTTTTGTAAAGCTTTGTTTGGCTATTAAGACCAGAAGATAGATATAAACAACCTAAAGTCACACCCCAAGACTGGACCATTTCTGGACTTATAATTGAGATGTGACTCTCTCTCTCATATTTGTGTATGTTTCACTTATTAATGAGGTCATTTTTCTGTTGATGCTGGACCATGATCTTCTCAATTTGATAGGTTGTTTATTAGATATAAACCGAGTTACCGGAAACACCTAGGTAAGTGGGAAGTGTGTTTCAAAAGCGCAAAACGTCGTGCTTCCGAAATGTGCGGGGAAGCGCCATTTTTTGGGAAGTGTGCTTGCCTTTAATGGAAAACATGCTTCACCGCACTTCCCCCTCGCTTCCCCCATTTTTTCAATTTATTTATTTATTTTCTCTTTTTTTGCTTCCCCCTCGCTTCCGGTTCGCTTCATAGGTCGCTTTCGAGACGATGACTGATTCACTCCTAAGTCGTCCTACACTTCTAGCTTCCTAAAATTTTGAAAGTGCCTCACTTCCCGCTTCCCGCTTCCCGCATCCCGCTTCCCGCTTCTGTTTCCTCAACTGGCAACCATGATATAAACAGCCTAAAGTCATACCCCAAGACTGGTCCATTTATGGACTTATAATTGGGATGTGACTCTCTCTCTCTCATATTTGCGTATGTTTCACTTATTAATGAAGTCATTTTTCTGTTGCTGCTGGACCATGATCTTATCAATTTGATCAATACCCTTGATATTAGATCCTATTGATTGAGCGTACTTGACAGACTTAATTGAAGTTCTGGTAAACAGTGGAAGGCAGCTTGAAGCTATCAATCTGGTATATGCTTTTCAGCTTACTGAGCAATTTGCCCCTGTGCGTTTGTTAAAAGTGTACCTGAAGGATGTTCGCAAAGCTTCACAGGCCAAAGTTGGAAGTGCTTCTCCTGCTGCTAATGTGAGTGTTGGTTAGCTGTTACTGTTATTGCTACATCTGCTGTCCTTTGTTAGTGGAAACTATTGTCGTCAGTAACAAATAAATGAATAATGCACCTCAAATGTGTTTCTAAGCGATGAACCAACTGTAAATTTCATGTGTAGCTAAATATATTTTGACTCATTTGACACGGGGCACGAATTGAAGAGTCCTGAGACAGATTGATTTACTAAAGGAGCTCCTCTTACAAAACCTTTTTAATTCAATCAAAACCTTAGTGATTAAAGCTTAAGTTGGCAATGGTGCAGAAAGTTTATACAGTTAAAAGTTCTAGTGATTTGGAAGTGGGGAAAAATAATGGGTGATAAAAAATACAATTCATAAAATAAATGAAAAAACCATTAGAGTAAGACAAAGGGGGATAAAATGGAAAATGTGGAAATTTTGAACAATGCGATAAATGCTCTTGAAAGTCTCGAAACCAAGTTCTTTTTGTATTGTTCTAGAAAATGTGTTCTATTTTATGATGGGGAGGACATTCGTTCAAATAATGCATTTAGAATTTTTGATGGGAATGAAATAGTTTTTGATTCACCATGTAAATTAACTTGGATTATCTCACATATGGCAGAGCTACTAATGGTGTGAAATCCACATCCTGCTGTTTTAACTTTTTATAGACAGCCCAGGCTGGGGTTCAAATCATAGTCAAGCAACTTGGTGTGCTGTCAAATTTGGTTGCAGTGTCGGTAACTTGATATACCTGTCATTTGTCCATGATTATCTCGTCCAGAAAATGAGAAACTTGGATTGAGTATACATTTTTTTAGTGAGGCCTGTTTGTATCTGATTCAACTCTCCTAGTTTCCTTTTCCAGAATGAGGCAAATGATCGAGAGCTCTCTGCCATCAAGGCAGTCTTGAAATGCATTGAAGAGCATAAGCTTGAGGACGAGTATGGTATAGAGACACTTCAGAAGCGGCTTATACAGCTGGAAAAGTCAAGCAGACAAGAAAAGGGCCGTTGATGCTGCAAAGCCTCAACCCAAGAGACCTCGTGCCAACAGCTCTGGAATAATTTACGGGCCACGTCCTGCAGCTGTCCCTGACATGAACTTCTATAGAAGTGGGTATCCATGCTCGTATGAACCACCAATGTCAAGCTTCTATGGTCAACCCATGCTTCAGACATCGCCTTACATGTATGCAGTTGATAACCATGGCTACACTGCTAACAGTACCTACAGCATTTCCCCCAGACACGGGAACTATTTTGGGAACGGAGATCATTTCCTGGCTACTTATCTGCATTAGTTAGTAGTACTAATCCGTGATAACTTTTGGTTAATCAAGCTAATGCTTTTTTATTGTGTGGTACATGACCTGAAAAACCTTCAAAGAGCAGACTGTCGTTAATGGACGAGAGGAAAAGAGAAAATACTCACTGAACCTTCAAAGGAAGACTACTACTTCTGGCATTGACTGTACCAGAGAACAAATTCCAACTCTTTTCACTTTCCCTTTTTTTTCACTTTTGCATGCGATGACATCATGCATGTAGTTGTATTTTTCTGTTAAGTGGTCTCAAGTCTGAAATTTATCTTGTTGGCAGTGTCTTCTGGGAACTGGGCTTGTTATCGTAATATGGTATCTAAATATACATCGATTTAACTATTTTCACTATGACTTCTGTGTCCCAGTTTTCTTTTTTTGCTGCCCTTCGCCTATTTATAAATTGTTCTAATGATTAAATCGCTAAGGCTCATGTCGTCAAGAGTTCAGGCTGCCATAAGAAATATCGCAATATTCTTCTCTTAAAGTAAAGGCGCCCATCTCCACGGTAGTGAAACTTGCAAGCATTTAGTGAATTGCTTCTCTTTCAATTATTTGTAAGATGAGTGCTCTGCAAGTAAACAATGGTGATAAGGATGAGTTTGGATAAAGGCATGTGGATACCCGAGGAGGGTGATAAAATTGTCTATCTAGAAGTTTAAATGATCCAGCTTGGTCCATGGTTTAGCTGTTCAATGTCGATTTATTAGGAAATATTAAGCTCAAATTTGAACTTGTCCCTAGCTTGGCCAGCTATTCTAGTGCCTCATATATATAGTCACTAATATATATTTACTGGAAGTATATTTATCAGAGCATGAACCGAGATTTTCGTGGGTTTCTTTGTTTTTTTCTCTTAAGTCTCGCCATATGGTTGATTTACATGCTTGGTTACGGGGACCAACTCTCAGATCACTTGATTACGGTACATAAGCAGGATCTTTTAAGGCTAGAAAATGGGATGGCTCAGAATTCTTGAAAATTGATGGATCTTTTAAGGTTTGATTGTGTATTTTTGATGAAAAAATAAGATTTTTGGATGTTTGAATATTTGCGAGAATTCTGAGACATCGATTTTCAAGCATTAAAAGATTTTGCTTGTGTCATAATCGGCTGATCTGAAAGCCGGTTCCCATAACCGAGCATGTAGATTGCATCCTTACATTGATATTTAAGAAAAGAACAAAAAACCTATGGCACGATGATAAATGAAACATTTTATTGGATTTTTGGTGTTATTTTCAAAATTCTAACCGCATGTGTTCAGCATGATTGATTTACTAGAAATTGACACTTGAAAAATGGTATTTGGAGCCTCTAAAATGCATGATCCAAGTGTTGATTTCTAGTAAATCAATCATGCTAAACACATCTGTACGGTCAATATTTCCAAAAGCTCTGATGAAATGTTTTATTTAGCCGGTGCCATATATATATATATATATATATATATATATATATATGTAGAGAGAGAGAGAGAGAGAGAGAGGGTATCTCCTAAATTGTCCTAGATGGCTTCAAAGGACAAAGCTTTGGGTGTTTGCTTAATCTGAACTCATAAATGTATTCTCTATAGCTTATTTGAAAACATGTAATAAATCAGGTATTTTTTGTATTTACATGCATACTTTTGTCAAGGCAGAGTAGTACGCGTATGATGTGCATTTATAAAGAGTAGAACATAGCCACTGCGCACCTATTTTCAAAGTGAAATGTTTCTGTTTAAATTTTACATAATCACCTTTCCCTTGGAGCCCATACAACGTAAGTGGCATACTTTTGCCAAGGTAGAGTGGATGCGTATGATGTGCATTTATTAAGAGTCAACATATAGAGCATCCACAGTAAGCTCGCTGCCCGCTGATTTTTAAAGCGAAGGAAATCCGCTTAAAATGCATGTAATCAATGTTCAATTACAAAAGTGACACATACTTGAACTGAAGGGCAGCAACTTAGGTACACATCACAACATCAACATTTTTGGAATGCAATTCACATCTAGGCTATGTTTGGGAGCCTGTAACTAGGATAGAAACATGGTTTCCATGTATTGCCAAAACATGGTTTTGTAGTTACCAATACCACAAGCTGTTTGGAATAGGAGTGGGCATCGGGCAGGCAGCCTGGGCCCGTTTAGAGTTTGGTCGAGCTTTGGCCTGATTCTTAACGGGCTTGGATTTGAAGAACAACCCATGATCCAGCTCATTGGCTCAATGGGCCAATGTGAAGCAGGCCAAAACCCAACTAATTAAGTAAATAATAAATAATTAACAAGTTCTTATGCACCCAACTAATTATCTTTCTAATTTTCATAAAACTAATGCAACTAATTAGGTAAATAATAATAGTTATCAAATTATTATGCAATTAATTAATTTTTAATTTTCATATTATTAAAAATTAATAAATAACTCAGGCCTGTTGGGTCAGCCAACCCAGACCCAGCCCACATATATAACAGGCCAAGTTTCGGCCCGATAGCTAACAGGCCCAGGCCGAAAACCTTGACCCAAACCCGACCCATGACAGGCTAGGTCGACTTGGCCCATCAAGCCGCCCGGCCCATTGCCAACACCTAGTTTGTAAGCACTTTTTGGTTTTGATGTGGTTTTAGCATTTCAAGGAACTAGTTTTAACTCCCAAACAAGTGTAACTTTTTGGAGTCAAAGCCATCAAAAAGTATTTGCTGTATTTGTCCATGCAAGTATTTGCATACTTTGTTCATACATGTCCATGAAATTATTTGTCCATACATAGGCATCCATGCATGTGTATTTGCATTTGTTTGTCCATGTATATGTATTCACGCATGCCCATGAATGTGTCCATATGGTTAGTGAAGCGTTGGGACTGGCATCAAGGATGTTGGTGTATTTTTGCATTGGGGAAGGCATTGGAGGTGCCAACACTCTCTCCATTGCCATTGTTTTGGTAAAACGCTGCTCTGAAACACAGTTGTGCATCACGGATTCTGCAACGCAGCTCACAAACACAGCCTTATTTCCATGCAGCATTTCGACATCCAATTTTGAACAATGCATTCAACACAGCGAGAGAGCATGTGCAGCCTGGAAACTGAAACATTAGCACTCGCTACTTAAAAAAAACATTAACCTCCCTTCCCAGACTACCAGATCGTTGCCCTTATCCTTTGGGAATCAATTGGAATTGCCACATTTCCGAAGGGTGATTAGAAGATGAAACATTCAACGTATATCAGCAAGCATACCAAACAATCACGAGTTTGAGAGGAGAATACACAGTTTAGGAAGCAACAGTTGTAGTCCACCACAGCAGGCAACTAGTCCGGTATACATGTGAAGCTTGGGCAGTACGCTTCTGCACAAAAATTGGATCAAGATGGGGCTGGAGCTCACTAAGCATCTGCATGAAATGGCAGCTTACACTATTTGCATCATCCAACGCTTGGCTCAATTAGAGAAGATTGAAATGCTGAAACAGAAAGAGAAAGTGCTTGAACCTTGCAGCTTTGATATCTTACATGACACACAAGAAATACGACCACAGCATGAGTTTAAACAAGAAACCAAGATTCACAAATCAGATAACATTCAAGCCGTTCAGGCTCGACACATCCTTGTAGTTAGACACAATACACAGGACTTGCCCAAGTGCCGTGACACTCAAGCAACAAATTTCTCTGGATAAGCAAATAGATGGTCATGTAGCTGATGAACCCGCAATGCCAGAAACAAAAGGGCAGCTTTATTAAGCAATATAAATTTAAAATGTGTACAATGACAAAAGAATGGGATTATAGCAGCACTCACATGATTCAAGCAGCCTCGAACAGAGCAATGGCCAAACCAGAAAAAAACATCAGCATTTTTACAAGAGGATTTTTCTATACTTCCTATCCTTCTTGTATTCTTATGTCTGTCATTGAACTAATCCAGGTAAAACAAAGTAACTATCTTTCGAAGATTTTTTGCTTCTTGACATGTTTCCATAAGAAGCTTGCTGTCATGGAAGGCAAAGCAAATAACTTGCTGTACATGTGATAGAATGTCCATGTTACATAACCTGTTCACATAAAAAAAATGTAACCTCAAAAGGATCTTTTGCACATGGTTATGTGCACATTAAAAAAACTTAGATGTATGTGTATTTATCCGTATCAACGCAGTGCATCAACTGTACAACATGAAAGATTACATAAATATGCCACCATACACGAAGTGTCTAATTTGGTTCACTAGGCAAAATAAACAAAGCATGTGTGCATAATTGATAAATGCATACATGAACTACATAATTGAATTGCATAAATATAGAACTTCCATGTTACATATCCTGTTCACATAAAAAAAAGTCAACTAAGAAGTATCTTTTGCAAATGGCTATGTGCACATAAAGGAAACTTGGATGTATGCGTACATATATGCATCAATGCTTGCTAGTGTAACTGTACAACATTAAAGATTACATAAATATGTTACCATACACAGTATGATTTGGTTAGCTACACAAAATAAACAAGCATCTGTGCATAATTAATAAATGCATGTAGCAACTGCATAAATGAGCTCACAGATTTGACTCACATGCAACTAGGGCAGGTAACATGTTGGACTGGGTCAGTACGGTTGGGTTAACATTAACCCCAGAACGCCATAGGCCAGAGTGGATCAGGTTGAAATTAAATGGGTAGAAAACCTAGGCCCGTACCTAATCCACATGGCTTCAGTCGTGCTTGGATCAAGCAAAAGCAATCTTGGATCAGGATTCAGGTCATGATTTTTAGTAGCAACAAATATAAGAACCCTATATTTAATTACATAAATGAATCAATAATTTCCCATTTTTTTGATAAAATTGCATAGTTTAATATTACGAAGCTCTAATTAATGTCTTAACAACTAAAAAGTACCTTAAAAATCTCATGTCTGTCTGTCAATCTCACTTAGATACTGACAAGTGTGTATAGGGTTTATATTTGGTACAAATGATTGTACCTACAATCTAGTTTGAATCTCACGATGCGAGTTGTTTTGACACAAATCGATGTGTTCAGCATGTTTGATTTAGTAGGAATAGTCTCTTGGATTATGTTTTTTTGACCCAAAAAAATGTTTTTATGAGTCAGAAAAAATCAATGCCTTCATAGCTGTTGATTTTTTTATTGACGGAAAAACCTGTATACAGGTCGGATTCCAGCAACCCAAAAGCCGGTTCCCACTAAATAAAACATGTAGATCACATCTATGGTGTTAGATGTGAGAAAAAAAACAAAAAAGGGGGTTCCTCCCCATTTTCTAGGTTGTTTGCACCTACAAATAACTATTGAATCTTAGTTCATATATATATATATATATATGAACTAAGATTCAATAGTTATTTGTAGGTGCAAACAACCTAGAAAATGGGGAGGAACCCCCTTTTTGTTTTTTTTTTCTCACATCTAACACCATAAAACATGTAGATCACATCTATCATCTATGGTGTTAGATGTGAGAAAAAAAACAAAAAAGGGGGTTACTCCCCATTTTCTAGGTTGTTTGCACCTACAAATAACCATTGAATCTTAGTTCATATATATATATATATATATATATGTGTGTGTGTGTGTGTGTGTGTGGTAATGTTTTTGTAACAGTGCCATTACGTACAAACACCTCTAGATCTCTCATGCACAAGTGGCTTTGATCCAATCCAACCTCATGGATGGATTCAACATGTTTAAAATATATATATCCTCCTTACTGGATCATGTTTTTTTTTTATGAAAAAACATGTTTTCATGACCCAGGAAAGTATCGCACATTGTGGCTTTGATATATATATATATATATATATATATATATATATATATATATATATATATATATATATATATATATATGTGTGTGTGTGTGTGGTAATGTTTTTGTAACAGTGCCATTACGTACAAACACCTCTAGATCTCTCATGCTGCCATGCACAAGTGGCTTTGATCCAATCCAACCTCATGGATGGATTCAACATGTTCAAAATATATATATCCTCCTAACTGGATCATGTTTTTTTTTTTATGAAAAAACATGTTTTTATGACCCAGGAAAGTATCGCACATTGTAGGCCGTCAATTAAATCCCACCTCTGTGTCGTAATTGGACGATTCAAGAGACTATTCCCACTAAGTGAAACATGTAGATCACATCCGTAAGGTTAGTTCATGAAAAACAATCAACACATGAAAAAAATAAAAAAAGGAGGCATTTGTAGGTAACGGCGACAGTAGCAAATACATATATATCCCAAACAGTTTCCGTGATAAACCATCCTAAACACTCCTAAAAACATAGTTGCATGTGTTTTTTGCTTAATCTAAACATGTAGATATGTTCATCATTGCTTATTCACTGAAAACCACAGTTTGGGTCAAATAGATCTATCGAGAAATCTAGATTCCTATTTCATCAAGCATATTAGCCATTGATTTTTTTTATGGCTCTAAAAGCATATCTAAACATGAAAAACGTCTAATCTCATACATGTTTTCTACAAAGTAAGCTATAGAGAAGATATCTATACGTTCAGATTCTTCAATTGGCTGCAATATGAAGAGTGGAGGACAAAACTCTAAATTGTCTTATTTCATTAAAGAAAGGATATACAAGAGATGTTACCCTCTTTATTGGGCTCACATTACAAAGAATGAAATACCCCTAAGAAAGATAAGAAGAAGAAAGAAAAAATAAAAAAATTATGTATAAAAAAATATCAAATATCAAATATCAAATATCAAAATACCAACTATGCCCCTAAGACACAACCTACTCACTATTTTCACACCTTCCCTCAAACTCGAGATGGTGCAATAGGAACCATTACAAGTTTGCAGATAGATGTGAAAAATTGAACGGTTGGTTACACCTTAGTGAATACATCGGCAATCTGATGAATGGACTGAACATAAAGCAAGGAAATGGTGCCATCGAGATATGCCTGACGTATGAAGTGACAATCAATCTCTATATGTTTGAAACTCTGGATTCTTAGTCATATGGATAGCACTGTGATTATCGCAACACAAAGCTGCCGATGATGATAGAGTAACACCCATATCCCTAAGTAATTGTTGAAGCCAAACAATCACTCCAATAGTTCGCCCATAGCTCCATCTCAGCCTCTGCTATAGATAATGCAATCCTCTGTTATTTCTTGCTCTTCTAGGAGATCAAAGAGTCTCCAAGAAAGATGCAAAAACTTGAAGTAGGATGACAAGTACTACCACATCCTCCAAAATCTGAATCACAATACGCTTTAAGCTCAAGTGAAGAAGCCGAAGAGAAGAATAATACATAATGCATAGCATTTCTGATATACCAAATGATCCTCAATACTACAACCAAATGAATTGTACGGGGTGCACTCATAAACTAGGTCACTAAATGCACAACATATGCAATATCCGGTTGTGAAATTGGCAAGTAAATAAGGCTCTCAACCAATTGGCGATATGATGTAGGATCAGCAAGAGGCTCACCATTTGTCGATCTAAGTCTAGAATTTGTCTTAATGGAAGTGTCTACATGCTTTTTATCCTCTGCTAGCCTAGCCCGAGTCACAAGGTCAGTTACATACTTATGTTGCGATAGTAAAAATACGTCTTAGAGTATGCAACCTCCAACTGACGATATGTTGTAGGATCAGCAAGAGGCTCACCATTTATTAATCTACGTCTAGCATTTGCCTTAATGGGTGTGTCTACATGCTTTTTCTCCTCTGCTAGCCTAGCCCAAGTCAAAAGTTCAGCTGCATACTTATATTGCGATAGTAAAAATCCTCTCTTAGAGTATGCAACCTCCAACCAAGAAAATATCGCAATACCCTTAAGTCTTTAATCTCAAATATCTGTTCAAGCTTCGGATTTATACTGTTAATCAAATGAGTATCATACCGTGTAATAATCATATCATCAATATATAGTAGAAGCAAACACTATTCCTAAGAAAATGATGAAATAAACAAAGCTAGATCATGGTAACTCTGAGTAAAACCAAGTCGACCTTACTATAATACTAAACTTTTCAAACCAGGCTCTAGGTGCTTGTTTGAGACCATATAATGCTTTGTGAAGGCGACAAACTCTCTCTTCAGAATCTGACATATCTTATGACAACTGCATATAGACCTCCTTCAAATCTCCATTGAGAAATGCTTTTTTTCACATCAAGCTGCCACATATCTCAATGTCTGATTGGGGGCAAAAAATGTCTCTGCATAGTCAATGTCAAACTGCTGATGATACCCCTTAGCTACAAGACATGCCTTGTATTGCTCAATGCTCCCATCTGGCTCAATGCTCCCATCTGCTTTTGTTGTTATTTTGTATACCCATTTGCATGAAATTTTCTTCTTCCCTTCAGGTAGCTTAGTCAAGTCCCATGCATGCATCTTCTATAATGCAGTCAACTCTTCTACCATAGCATGCTACCACTCAGATTGAAGAGCAGCTTCATCATAAGTATTGAGCTCAATATAGGAATGAACTAGGGCAAGAAAAGCTTAATACTGAACAGAAAAAGAGTCATAAGAAACAAATTGAGATGGAGGGATGGCAAAGGGGAGAACTGTGCCTTAACTGTGGTGTTGCTATCTCTTATAGTATTGTCTATCATCAACAATAAGGGAATCAAGCTGGGCATCAAAAGAATCATCTATATCCTGCATGACCCTATCAAAGAAGGGTACCAAAATAAACTCTTGTGATCTATGGGTGTATATTTGAGGTGGTTTAGATTCCTTAATTATTACAGTACTCTCTTCTTCAGGGGGGAAAGGAATAAGAAAAGAAGTGTTAACATCTCAACTTTCTCCCTTATACTAGAGGCAAAATAAGGAAGATGCGCTAAAAAGGTTACATGCCTTGAGGTCCAAACTTTTTTAGACATTGGATTGTAATGATGATATCCTTTTTGCTCGTTAGGATATAAAATAAAACAACAATTAACAGTCTTGGATGATAGTTTGTCTCTTTCATGTTGAGGCAACAATACATAACATGTACTACCAAAGACACGCATAGATGAACAATTAGAGGCATGACCATACAACCCATGAAAAGGTGTATCTCCTGCAAGGACACTAGATGGCATGCAGTTGATCAGAAATACTACTACACGAGCAGCAGCAGCCCAAAATATCCTAGGAACAGCACTAGTAAATAAGAGTGCATGTGTGGTCTCAAGGATGTGCCTATTCTAGCACTTAGCTACCCTGTTTTGCTCTAAAATATAAGGGCAAGACTTTTGATAAATCACCCAAATTTCAACTAAGAATTGTTGTAACTGAACATTAATATACTCTCCCTCTGAATCTGAGTGCAAGGTCTTCAAGCGAGTCAAAATTGTGTTTCGACCGTAGCATAAAATTGTTTGAAGATATCAAACAGTTCATTGTGTTTTTTCATGAAATAGTTTCATGTAAACCTAGTGCAATCATCAACACCATTAGAAGGAATTGGAAAGGGTCCCCACACATCATAATGCACAAGATCATCGGTGTGTAAAGACTTGGAACTACTAATCCCAAAAGGCAATGCATGACCTTTAGCTATTTTGCAACTCTCACAGTCTTTAACCAAATCAGACACTACTACTTTTGATTCATTAATGATGTCGGTGGACAACATATATCGAAGTCTTGAACTAGACACATGCCCAAGATGTTGATGCCATAGGACAGACATGTCTAAAGCAGCACTACCATACCCCAAAATAAGAATTGACTAGGGTCGCAAATTGAAGAAGTCTACATAATACAGATGCATCTTTTTATTCCTAGTGTTGATTATCCTTCTAGATTGTCGATCCCGAACAAGGCAGCCATCAGGAATGAATATAACATCACAGTTACAACGAGTTATTTGACCAATAGAAATCAAATTCATGGCAAGAGTTGGGACATGATATATGTCAGTAATATACAACTAGTTTTTCATGTTAGGTTTGGGATGAAAGAACCAACTTTTGAAACTGACATTGTACTACCAGTCTACCATTTGCAACTCAGAAGGAACCATGACATGGTCTACAATCAATTAAGACACTCATTTGCAGTCATGTGACATGACACTCCTGAGTCTATCAACCAACCAGAATTAAGTTCAAATGTACCTGCATGAATTGTATCAAATGAAGAAGAAAATAGGTGTAAAGAAGTTGAAGAGTGAAAAGGTAATTGACGCTCTAGCACTTCATATTTAATGCAGTGATAGCATTAGTAAGTGTAGCGGCACTAGTCACAGATGATGTATAGTCAAGACAAGTTCCCTGCTTCTTCTCCAACTTAGGACAAGAGTATTTCATATGACCAAGCCACTTGCAATAGTTACATTTTACTTCATCCTCCATCTTCTTGGAATCTGCAATCAAGCAACTAGCATCTAGCAAAATACTAGCCTCTAATACATACACCAAAAGTCAATTAATTCACCAATCTCTTGGTAAGCTCAAGCACATCGAGCAAACAACCATCAAATATTTGGTGTATACAACACCCAAATGAAGCACCAAACACATACAATGAGCATTACTTAGACAAACACCCAACTACTTGGTGTATATGTTGCTTAGACAATCCATCAAACACTTAATGTGCACTAGCACAACAAGCAATGCTATTCACCCTAGCAAGCACCGATCAATATTCCACTTCAAACACAACATACAATCTCCAACACATGCTCCAAACGAACCACAATCAATCACTCAAGCAATTCATCAAACATTTAGCATGCACAAGTATGTTACAAAGCTTTAGCACATCAAATTCAAACACAAATACCTTCAAAGAGCTTCAAACATCAACTCAATATTCAAATCAGTCCAGCAGCACAGAAGAAAACTTTATGTTGATAGAGGATGCCCAATACCAAGGAAACCATAAATTTATAGCTGCCACCTCTTGTTTCACAATCCCACACTTAAAAAAACACTCAAAGCAATGTGTATTTTCACCAAACACGGGTCCCAACGTCTTTCCATATAAAAAACAAACCAAATGGAACCAAACTCCCAAGTTAAAACTCCAAATACGGTTCAGAATCTACTGAATTTTTATTCAGCAAAAAATGATGAACAACAGTCTAGGAAATACTGAAAAAATCATAACTTCCTCTAGACAACTCTAACTCAGATGAAATTTGCCTCTAAAATCTTGTTTTAAAATGCTTTACCAACAGCAAAAGACCCAAAGCAAACCTTCATGGTACTGTAGCAACATTATTATAGAGATTTTACTGTAGCACCTTGCACTATCTTCCTTCACACAAGCCTCAAACCTATGATCTTTGCCAACTCTGATACCATCTTCCATTGGCTGCAATATGAAGGAAGCACAAGCACACACACTAGAGTGGAGGGCAAAACTTTAAATTGTCTTATTTCATTGAAGAGAAATACAAGAGAGTCTACCATCTTTATTGGGCTTACATTACAAGGAGACATTACAAAGACTAAAGTGCCCCTAAGAAAGATAAGAACAAAAAACAATAAAAAAATTATAAGCAAATAAAAAAAGAAATCAAATAACAAAATACAAACTATGCCCCTAAGAAATAACCTACTCACTATTTTCACACAGATAAGCAAGCACATAATACTTTTGTCCTTTGAAGACAGTTTAGGAGCTACTCATTACTCTTTACCTCTCTCCCCTTAGTGTGTATATATATATGAGTCGCTAGAATATGAGAACTAATGTCTGAACCACAATTTTCATGGATTTTTTGTTCTTTTCACTTGAATCTAACCGTAGGGATGTGATCTACATGCTTGGTCTTATAAGAACCTGCTCTTGAATCGTCCGATTTTGATGCATAAACGAGATTTTTTAAGGCTTTAAAATCAATGGCTCATAATCTTCATAAATATTCAAGCATTCAAAAATCACATTTTTCCATCGAAAATACATGATCCAATGGTTGATTCCTAGTAAATTCACCATGCCAAGCACATACATGGTTGGATTTGCAAAAAAAGTGTTGGAAATGCCCATATTTCTAGTTCTCATATTCTAGTGACTATACAACAACAACAACTACGCCTTCATCCCAAAACAATTGGGGTCGGCGATATGAACCAACAAAGAAAATCATTCTGGGTCTTCCACATGAATCCTTCTCCTCCATTCATTTCTATCCAATGCCATGTCCTCGGTGAGGTTCAAAGCATTCATATCCTTTCCTATCACCTCCATCCATGTCTTCCTAGGCCTACCCCGACCTCTTTTAACTAATATATTTTCCCATTTCTCCATCCTTCTAACTGGAGCATCATTAGGCCTTCGTCGAATATGTCCAAACCACCGTAAACGATTCTCTCTCATCTTATTTTCAATGGGTGCAACGCCTACCTTACGTATCTCCTCGTTCCGAATCTTATCTTTTATTGTATTTCCACACATCCATCTCAGCATACGCATCTCAGCTACACTCATTTTTTGAATATGATGTCTCTTGGCAGCCCAACATTCTGTACCATATAGTAAAGCGGGCCTAATAGTCGTCCTATAAAACTTTCCCTTCAACCGCAATGGCATTCTACGATCGCACAACACTCCAGTTGCACTCTTCCATTTCATCCACCCAACCTTTATCCTATGATTTACATCTCCATCATTCTAGTGACTATATATATATATATAAAGAGAGAGAGTAATGGGTAGGTGCTAAATCAAATATGCTAAATGATACGTGCTAAATGGGTTTTTCGGCTCTTCAGGTGTTTTTTTTTGCAATTCTTGCCCCATAAATGTGTTGGGCATGGTCGATTTACAAGGAAACCACGTCCGGATTATGTGTTTTCGATGAAAAAAATGATATTTGGAACCTTGAAAATTTACAAAGATTTTGGACCGTTGATTTTTCGAACCTTATAAAAACCCACCCATGTGTCGGAATTGAACACTTAAAGAGTTGGTCCTTATAAAATCAAGTACATAAATCACATCTGTACAGTCAAAATTTAAAAATAAAATAAAAAAAAAACCTAAAAAACCCATTTAGCATGTATCATTTAGCTGTCAGCTAACTGGGGTATGAGAAGATGGTATCTGCTAACGACTTTTCTAGTTAACTGCCAGCTAAGCGGGCTATTAATGGTGTTTTCCATGTTTTCCTTAAATCTGACTGTACAAATGTGTTCTTGTGAACACCCCAAATTTTTCCAAAAATCCAAAAAAAAAAAAATCCTGTAATGAAATGGTGGTCTTCAACAAATGCACGAATAACTCACAAACAAGTGTCTATTGGAGACGCTACAAGCATGACCCTTGAAAGGGTATAAAAGGAAGAACACTTGAAAAATAAATAATACTTTATTCATGAACAAAATGCTTAAGAAGCATTGTAGTTTACATTGAAGGGGTTCACCCCTATATATACAAAAGAGTGGAAGAGAGAGGAGAGCTCATTTTGAGCTCTCCAAAAGAGACGTTGGAAGTCCAACGTCTCTTAATATAGCTGTTGGACTATAGTCCAACAACATTTATTATTATAGCTATTGGACTATAGTCCAACAACATTTATTATAGCTGTTGGACTACAGTCCAACAACTATTTGCACAGTCAAGTTCCAACAGGAACTTGACTGGATCAAATATCTAGTTTCTATTGAACTAGATGCTAAAAAAGAAAATAAAGAAAAATAGAAAAAGAAAATAATAAAAGAAAATATAATAATATTAAATAATATATATATATATATATATTACAGTTTACATTTTAACATTTCCCCCTGACCTCCAACTTTTGAATAAATTGGGTTAATCTCTAATAAAATTTCATTTATTTCTCGGATTCACTGGAATTCAAATTCAAATTCTATATCTGACCCAATCCTGGATCCAAATCGGATATCTGGACCCAATTATGATCCTGGATCTCTTATTCTTCAAAAAAAATCCAAAAATCCAAAAATCAATTTCTTTGTATTTTCTCATAGGCTTTATTTGGAGCCAATCTCAAATTCTAGATCTAAATTCAACATTTCCTCAAAATATCGGACCCAGAACCATTTTTGAAACCTTATTTCTGAAATTTTTTTCTCAAAAAACTTATTTTAAAAATCCTTATATCTCAAAATAAAAGTTTTTGCAAAAATACTTTAAATACCTCGTTTTGGTCCTATCTGTTTAAAATTCTCATGTTGCCCTTATGCTTTCAGGGTAATTCTTTCAAAAACTCAGAAAAAAATAGTTGTTAAAATCCCTTTTTGACCAAAAACCCCTCTTTGAAAAGTTCTTTTCCAAAAACCACCATTTTAAAAATGTTAAAAATTAGAGGATCTTCTTTGAAAAGGTGCCTAACGGCCTTCTGTTATAAAACAGAGGCCGAAAGCTCCCGATTTCCCATCGCCTTCACCCCCGCACCCTTCTTCTTCATGATCATCCTCTCTTCCCCCATTCTTCTACTACTTCTAATTTATCCTATTTTGCTGAATTGAGGGAAATTCCAGCCCCTGCAATAATAAACCTGGAGGTCGACACCCCTGCGGTTGCAGTTGAGTAATTGTCTCCCTCTTCTTTGATTCTTTGTAGAAACTTTGTTCCCCTTTTATAGCATTTCTAGATTTTAATGGTTGTCCTTCTTCACCTTCTGCTTTTATCATAATGCATCAAGGGTGGGATCGACCTGCATATAGCAGGATCGACCCACCTTTTGCTATATCAATGGAGCAATCCGACTCCAACACTTATTTTGTTCTTTTCTTTTAAAATTTCTTTATGTTTGAGTAATTTGAGTATTGATTGATTCAACATTCTTTTATTATCTGTTAATCTTAAT
The DNA here is from genome assembly GCF_984573655.1 of Nuphar pumila. NCBI lineage: Eukaryota > Viridiplantae > Streptophyta > Magnoliopsida > Nymphaeales > Nymphaeaceae > Nuphar > Nuphar pumila. The sequence goes on along the minus strand of NC_143252.1, from coordinate 272,526 downwards.
TTTATGTTGATATTATCGATTTCTCATTTCGATTTTGGTTTCCTGTTTATTCTGATTTCCTGTTTATGCTTAATTTTTGGTTTTGATGATATCCGATGGCACCTTATTCATTTCCTTTTTTTCTTTTTAATGTTTCATTCATTCTAGTTGTAGTACGACACATCTCTGTTTAACTTCATCCGATCTATCGGATATTCATCAGCATTTCACTTTCGTCCTTGTTTCCATTATGCATTTTCATCATCGTTGCCATGTCAATGTCGCATAAGCATTCATCATAGTATATTGTAGTTCCAATGCCTGGTAGTGTCGTTTTTCCTCTTGAAAATCAATTGTCATACAAATGCATGATGAGGTCGGCCATTGGTCAGTGGATAAAAATCATCCCCACTTTAAGCATTCTCTTAGCTTTTTTTTTTTAGTTTGTTCATGTACTTATTCTTTTTCTTTAGGTTAGATTTTAACTCACTTCCTATATTAATAATTGTATAAATGAGTTATATGTCTCTTTGCATGTTATATTGAAATCCCTCGTTCTCATCTCATGCTTTCAATTTTTTGTTCCATCACCATCTCTGTTGTAACATGGTGTTTTAGTACCGATCCAACTGGATTGCGTCATCTGTCTCTGATTTCGTAGGGAAATTTTAACCTACGTCGATTTCACGGTAAAATTCTGAGCCACATTTCCTTTTGTTACATGAGCAGCATTATCTTCTTTACAGCAGTTTTTCTGGTTTGCAACTCAATGCAAGATCCATCTACACATCTTTGTATACTGTGCATTTATCAGATTAAATAGTCATCCTTGTTCATCTCTTCATTTCATAGACATCTCATCCATCTTATTTCATTTATGATTCATCACAAGCTGTAGAAATTTTAGTTTTATTTCATTTACTATCCATCTTCTTATTTTGTTTGGATTACCTTCATACAAAACATCTCATAACCTGGCATTTCTACCTTGTTCACTCAGCATGTCATCATCATCCACCATAGCATATCTCCATCATGTAGCATCCGTGTGGTTTGCTAAATATCCGGGGTGTATTAGATTTGCAGATCTCCAATCTTTTATCTGTAGAAGAGGGAATAAAGAAAGTGATGATAAGAGGCTACACGAAATAGAGAGGGAACCCTTTACACTGGGTGTCCATTCTCATTGAATATAAATAGAGCTTACAAGACTTATTAGGGTACAAAGTTACCCTTGAACAATAATAAAAAATTACATGTCCACCTTATAGGTGACGTATGGAAATTAGACATACAAGTGATTGGATCCGGATCTTAAGGATTCGGTCCAGATTCAAGACACTAAGACAGAACTGATGTTATCTTTTCACCCTCCCTCAAGTTGTACATGGCCTTGTACCATGGACAACTTGCCTTTTTGTATCCAAAATTTGTCCTTCGTTAACCCTTTGGTGAATAAGTCTGCTACTTGATCTTCAGTTCTCACAAATTGAGGTTCAATCTCCTTGTCTTCAACTTTTTGCCTCACAAAATGCTGGTCTATCTCAATATGTTTAGCTCGACTGTGATGAATGGGGTTGAAAGACATACTAATCGCACTTTGATTGTCACACAATAAGAGTGTTCGAGAGATATGTTGTCCCACTTCAGTCAACATATGCCTTATCCAAGTGGCCTCAGCAGTGGTCGCCGCCATTGATCTATATTCTGCTTCTGTACTTGATCTTGCAACAGCCTTTTGTTTTCTACTGCTCCAGGATATTAAGTTTAACCCAATATAAACACAGTAACCTGAAACTGACCTTCGTTCATCTGGATCTCCTCCCCAATCAGCATCACTGTAGACAATAATCTCATGTTCTGTTGTCCGTGACAAGCTCGATTTATACAGGAGACCATCCCCAATCGTCCCTTTTAAATATCGAAGAATCCTTTTAATAGCTTCCATATGCCCTACCCTTGGTTCGTGCATGAACTGTGAGACCTGATTGACATAGTAAACTATGTCAGGTCGAGTAAAAGTTAAATACTGGAGCATGCCAACCAGGCTTCGATATCGTGTAGGATCTTCATATAAAGCACCATCCTTTGAACTCAACTTCTGGTGAAGCACACATGGAGTGCTCAGAGGTTTACATTCCTTCATACCTGCTTTAGTTAAGATATCCATGGTGTATTTCTGTTGAGTGAGCATTAGGACATCTGATTTTCTGTCAACCTCAATTCCAAGAAAATACCGCAACTTCCCTAAGTCTTTCATCTTAAATCTTTGACTTAGTTGTTTGACCTTTTCAATATGATTTCTAGAGTTCCCAGTAATAACAATATCATCAACATATATGAGCAACAAAGTGACCAGATCTCCCTGTCTAAAAATAAACAGAGAATGATCTAAGAGTGACCGTGAGAAACCGTGCCTCTGTATTTCCACAGAGAAACTGTCAAACCAGGAACGTGATGCTTGTTTCAATCCATAAATTGCCCTTCTTAACTTACATACATACCTTTGAGAGTCTCCTTCAGCATATCCTGTGGGTTGCTCCATGTAAACTTCCTTCTTAAGATCACCGTGAAGAAAGGCATTTTTAACATCAAGTTGACTTAGTACCCATCCATGTTCAACGGCTAAGGAGAGAATAAGTCGAATTGTCCCCATCTTTATAACAGGACTAAAAGTTTCATCATAATCTAGCCCCTGTTCTTGGGTGAAGCCTTTGGCCACAAGCCTTGCCTTGTAGCGTTCAATAGTGCCATCTGGCTTGTATTTTATTTTATATACCGACTTTGATCCAACAACATTTCTATTTGATGGTCTTGGAACAATCTCCCAGGTTCCACATTCATGCAGTGCCTCCATCTCATCGTTCATGGCCTCAACCCACCTTCTAGAATGTGTTGCTTGGTGAAAGGTAATGGGTTCATCCTCTTTGTTTAAAGAGGTTAAAAACAATTGAAAATCCATGGAGAAATTCTCATAACTAACCCACCTTTCAACAGGATGTCAAATTCGATTAGACCTTCTAAGATCGGGATTTTGTGAGGATGCATGACCAGGCATATTGGCCGTTGGTCTGTGTTGCTCTCGTCGAGTATATACATTGTGATGAGGTTTCTGCATCTTCTTGGTGACTCAAATTGTCATGTTGTTCAAACCTCTCTGTTACCTGTCTAAATTCTGCAGGACAACTGATATCGGCTTCAGTAAATAATTCTGAGCTCAGCCATGGATAATAGAACTCAACAGCATTCGACGAGGAATCTGTGAATTCTGGATGAGAGTCAAAGTTCATCTCATCAAAAATGACGTGTCTGGAGACTTTGATGCGCTTTGTTCTTGGATCATAACACTTGTAACCCTTGTAGTCATCTGCATACCCGACAAATCTGCACTTTACAGCATTATCTTGAAATTTGTGCCTTAATGAGCTGTCAACATGAACATAACAAACACATTCAAACACATGCAGATCATAATAATTGGGGTGAACTCCATGTAAAGTAAAATATGGAGATTTGTTTTCCAAAATATTCATTGGCAATTTATTTATAATATGGACTGCAGTATGGAATGCTTCCGTCCATAAATTTATGGGTAGATTGTTGTCGTGCATCATGCTCATTGCAGTTTCCACAATGTGTCGGTGCTTTCTCTCAGCAATTCCATTTTGCTGAGGGGTGTGTGGGCAGGACACTTTCCTTCCTATTCCGTTATTCTGGAGAAGAAAATTCACCTCCCCCATCGGACTGTAAATACTAAATATTTTCGAAGAAGTGGTTCTTGACAAAAGAATAGAATCTTTGAAACAGAAGGAAAGTTTCTGATTTATGTTTCATGAAAAATATCCATGTATAACGAGAATGACTATCAACAAAAATAAGATAATATCTAGTACCAGAACAAGAATTGACTGGAGCAGGTCCCTAGACATCCAAACAAATAATTTCAAAAGGTCTTGAAGCTCTTTTATTAACACTATGAAAGGGGGGCACATGGCTCTTACATAGCTGGCAACTAGAACATTTTTGTTTATTCTTTTCAGGACTCAAACTCTCCTTAGGAATAAGATTATTAGTGACAAGCTTTTTAATAAAATGATCACCACAGTGACCCAACCGACCATGCCATAGATCTGGCTTATTACAATCTGAGACACTGAAGACAAAATCAGAGGGGGCAAAGGAAGACACAGACGAAGGCTTCAAGGTATTACAGACTGGCTGACGACATGTAGAAGGATCCTCTTGAAAGATGTACATGTTGCCCTGTCGTTTCCCTTCAGCGAATGTTTTCTTCGAGTGTAGATCCTTCACATGAACAAAAGAATGAGTGAATTCAACAGAAACATGATTATCATCAACTAGTTTGGAAACAGAAATAATATTCTTTTTGATATTTGGGGCATGGAGAACATTGGAAAGTTTGAGAATGGACTTGGACATAGGGATAACCGAATTTCCAACATGAGAAATAGAGTGGCGGGATTCATCTCCAGTGACTATACAGTTTTTGCCAAAATAAGAAATAGGATTTAGAAGCTTACCTGCATCTCCAGTAACATGGGTTGCTGCCCCAGAATCAACATACCATGTCCCCTCCTCATTCTGTTTCAAATTCAATGCTGCTAGGGCTAACATAAGCAATTCTTTTAATTCTCCATTTGATTCAGTTCCTTTCTTATGTTCTCCTTGCTGGTTTTTGTCTTTATTCTGTGGGTTAAACCAACAGTTAGCCCTAACATGACCCCTTTTGTTACATATGTAGCATGTGGGCACGTTTCTCTGTCCTTGAGAACTCAGAAGAACATTAGGAGTGGGTAAAAGCCCACGTCCCCCTGATGTATTTCTGCCCTGTCCTCCGTGTCCTCGAAAACTGAATCCACCTCTCCCTCGTCCATAGCCGATTCCTGTAGCAAGAACATCCTGAGTGTGCCCTTGCTTGTGAGGTTCCTCTGGCAAACCTTTTAATGACATCTCATACTGCAACAACTTAGCGCGCAAATCTTCAAACTTTGGTAATTCAGGTAAACACAGCAATGAAGTCGTGAGAATATAATAATCAGCCCCCAATCCACTCAAAATTTGTTGAACCATGTCCTTATCGCTAACGGGGCATCCAATGACAGCTAACTGATCAGCAATGCTTTTCATTTTATTCAAAAATTCCATGACGGTCGAAGATTCCTTCCTCATCATCTGAAACTCACGCTTGAGGAATACAACTCGAGCTTCTGAAATCTGAGAATATGTGCGAACCAATCTGTCCCATAGCTGTGTGGCTGTGCAATCATCAGGAATGGCAAGGAGAACCTCCTGCGATAGAGTCGAAGTGATATAGGCCACAAGCAGCTGGTCTCGTTTTTCCCAATTGAGATATTCTGGATTCTTGATAAGAATGGTAGATGTTGCCTCTTTGTCATCCGTATCTTCACGAGATACAAATTCTGGAGGGGCTGGCATGGATCCATCGAGATGACTGAGGAGACCCTGACTCTTTATAAAAGGGATTATTTGTCTTTTCCAAATCAAAAAATTCGAAGTATGCAGTTTTTCAGACACAAGTTGGTTAAGAAAGCTCGCAGAAAGATTGGATTGCGCAATTGGGAAATCCATGAGAAATAAGGATAATATGAAAAGGAAAATATTGAGAAAGGTGCTGCACTTCAACAATATCGAGTTGTGATTCTAGATTTGGAGAACAGGATTGCACGATAAGCAGATATGATAATAATAATTATTTCAAGATGACAAACAGATATGATAGTAATCTGTATTTCTGATTCTCGGCTGAGCAGAAACGGGGATACAAAAAATTATTAAAGGGGAGACAATATTCAGCGAGAAGAAATAAAAGGTAAAAACAAAAAAATAACAAGTTTAGGGAATGACAAGTTCAGATCTGAAGATTTGACGCAAAGGTAGAACGTAGATCAGAAATAGACAGGTCTGAATTTACAGTTTCAGATCTGCGGTAGCCTGAAATCTGCGACAGGCTGAAAACAAAATTTTCAAAAACTATAGCAAGAAAAAAAAATTTAGGTGACGATCTGAAAGGGGTAGAAGAACGAGGGAGAAAGAAATTTAGGTGACGATCTGAAAGGGGTAGAAGAACGAGGGAGAAGAATGGCTACACGAATTGAAAGGAAGTTCGTGTAGATCATACCAGGCTGCGAGAGTAGAATCTTCGATTTGGAAAATAGGGAGACTCTTCAATCATGCCTTCTGGAAATAATGTACACGCCCAGATCTAACGTGCTCTGATACCATGTTAGACTTGCAGATCTCCAATCTTTTACCTGTAGAAGAGGGAATAAAGAAAGTGATGATAAGAGGCTACACGAAATAGAAAGGGAACCCTTTACACTGGGCACCCATTCTCATTGAATATAAATAGAGCTTACAAGACTTATTAGGGTACAAAGTTACCCTTAAACAATAATAAAAAATTACAACATGTCCACCTTATAGGTGACGTATGGAAATTAGACATACAAGTGATTGGATCCGGATCTTAAGGATACGGTCCAGATTCAAGACACTAAGACAGAACTGATGTTATCTTTTCAGGGTGTACCAGTCTGATTTTTTTTGGGTCTTTTCATTTTGTCATTCATAAAGCCCAATATTGGATTTGAGGGACAAAGAGCTCCATGGTGGTCTTAGCAGCTTGTACTAATGCATATTATGTTGTAGTTATCATACTGCAGATGGTTCTGCAAAGGTGCATCAGATTATTAGTAAGTGATAGTGGACATCTGAGGAAACCAAATTGTAAAAGACCTCCAAAACCATCACACCCATTGTGGGTGGATGATGCAGATTCGAAGTTGGTCCAGCAGCTCTCAAAGCTTGTAATGCTGAAGCAGGTAGAGATTGAAAGGATGAAAGCTAGCAAAATAGCACCAATACTTCACTCAGTGAATTACTAGTTGCACATTATCTATTGTTCCACCACACTTGCCTTCCCAGCATCACCCAGTGTTTGCATTCAGCACCCTTCCACAACCACCACCACTACACAACATACTTGTTGTTTAGGTTTTTCCTGCAAAACACACTATTCACGTCATTATCCCTGTTTCCCACCGTCATTTTGCTGCTGCCCTACATATTAGTGGTATCCTCCAACAAGGTGGCATCAATGTGCCCTGTGAAGACCCATTTCTTCTGCTTGATGACCCCTTTCCTTTTCACCTTGGTGGTTGCTTCGTATTGGGTCAGAAATATGTCATCTGGACCTGCGTGCAGACTCTTGAAATTTCACTAGAGGGGGGGTGAATAGTGAAATACGATAAAGATCGATAAAATAAAATAATCAGACAATAAGGCACAACACATAAAACACAGAATTTATACTGGTTCGGTCAATACCCAGACCTACATCCAGTCCCCAAGCAAACCACTTGAGCTTTCCACTATAACATCCGAGTCACCGGATAAATAGTACAACACCCTCTTCCTCAGAGGTCTTCTTCTCTCAACAGAGAAGGGGCACACCCTCTTCCACAGAGGTCTTCTTCTCTCAACAGAGAAGGACAACACCCTCTTTCACAGAGGTCTTCTTCTCTCAACAGAGAAGGGCAACACCCTCTTTCAGAGAGGTCTACTTCCTTCAACAAAGAAGGAAAACAGTGAATAACAGAGTTACAATACTTCCTATAGAACCTTCAGAATGATATGAATGCACGAATGAAGGATTCTCAGAATGTTCTGTTTGTCACTCAGAGGATACTCTTTGTCAAAGAGCTATACTTGACTTTTTCTCTTTTCTTTCTTTTTCAAGGCTCTCTTTTCAAATATCGAATATGAATTTTTCTCGTTGTAAGCTCACATGTACAATCCATTCCATGTTGAATAGTTTATTTGAGTGTGTTTATATAGCTTTAAAAAAGTAGTCGTTACTTTTTGAAATCGTAGCCTTTTTGAGATGTGAAATGTTATGTCATTTCAAAAACATCTTTAGAGAAATTCGCGAAAGCCTTTTTCCATAAAAGTAAAATATGGGGTACACTAGTCGTAATATTTTAGGTAATACATATTTTATGAAAAAAGTCTATTTCTTACAATAGTACATTGAACGTTGGATTGTAGTTTTGTCTTTATCCTAATTAATGATTTGAGGTACATAAGTACTTCTTTACTTTAAATGAGTGTAAGTACAATGAGTGCTTTGAGATATTTATTTGTACATAGTCATGTCAAGTGTTTTCTTTATGTTGTGTTTTTCAAAGTCTGCAGAGAGAATGAGGACTTCAAGAAAGTCGACATTCTTGAGAAGGATATTTTAACAAGGATTTCTTACAGGAGGTATTTAATGCTATACAAAGAGAATGATGACTTCAAGTAAGTCGACATTCTATGGGTTTGTAAAAAAGGTAACTAGAGTCATTTCAAAAACTTTATTATATTAGTTTTCTTTGTGTAGCCGATTTTCATGTTTTGTCTTTTACCCATATTTGAAATCATTTCTTTAAAGAAGGTAAATAGAGTCTTTTCAAAAACATATTATATTTGTTTTTCTTTATGTAGCCGATTTCATGTTTTGTCTTTTTCCTACATTTGAAATTGTTTCTTTAAAGAAGGTAAATAGAGTCTTTTCAAAACATATTATATTTGTTTTTCTTTATTTAGCCGATTTCATGTTTTGTCTTTTTCCTATATTTCTTTTCATGTTGTCTTGTATATGATGTAAGGTACAATTATTACATTTTGAAATCATGTCAAAATACCTTTTTCATAAAGGGTTGTAAGAAGGTACAATTATTAGTTTTCAAAAAGGAGCTTTTTGAAACTATCGTATACTTTTATGATATAGTTTTTATGAATGAATATGTAATATGCAATATACATGTTCCTGAAGGTTCTGTTACATATGACTCTAAAGAAGAAAAAAATCTTCATCTTGAGGTAGCCGATCTCTTCAGTTGATCTTTAGGAATGCATGGCTCATCAAGCTTTTTCTTCAAGGAGTATGATTGCACTATAGTTGTACTTGAACAGGAAGTCTCCATCCTTTTTGGGTGAGATATCCTTGCATCAAATACTCGTTAGATTTATGGCAAAACATATTCAGTCATAATATAACATTTTTCAAGAGGACATATTAGCATATCATATAAAATCAAATCCGACAGTGTATCATATTATTTGACATCAAAACAGAGTTTCTCAACAACTCTGTGGCACCACATTAGGAAATGTGCAGGTTGTTGTTCCTTCCAGACCTTCACAGGATGGCAGTAATATGCTTTGTCATGGTGATGATACTAGTTAAACTGTATGAATGTGATTTGCTTGGCTCATTCTCATGAGTTTGATTGAATTATCAATCTTTTGCTATTGCAAGTTGAATCATCACAAAGAGAACTTAAGGTGAACTATTAAGATACAATTGTACGTTGTAGTTACTGCCCATCGCCTTACTACACAATAGTTCATCTCCTGTATGTGCACATTTCACGGTAATTTATTTCTCATTCATAGTGTAGCACCTGCTTATTTTCAGAGTTCGCATCATTAGGTAATAAGCACCTGAATATCCACTTTCTTCTTTACAGCAATGCATATATATGTATTCCCATTCTTTACATTCCTGTTTTGAAATTATTTGCCCTGAGTCCATATTTAAGAGTTTGTACACTACTTACATGCGTTCTTCCTCCCCTCCAGTTGTTAAATTCTCATGTATCTGGTGGTGTTGCTATATATCATGCTGGTGGGTTGCATCGTTTTAAAATTTACCAGCCAACGGAATCAAACTCCCTAGATCAGATCATAGTGGATAGTCAGAACAGTTCATTCCCTAATTTTATTCATCAGAATTTCAGATCTTATTGTTAATATTAGCACAAGGTCTTTGAATGGTAACAAGCTAGTTGGTACATTTCCTGTAGAAGACAGCCTTTTTCTTTTTTCTTTTTTTTGTAAATCGCCTGTCATCGAGTGGCTCACAGGACCACTACCTGGGTTGCCTCTGTTCGTGGTTTGCATGACTAGCATCTTCATTTTGTGTGACCCCTGCTCCCTTTAATGCTTTTTACCTATTTTTCTTAGCATGATGTTATTGTCCATGATTGTCATCGGAGAGTATAGATGTTGATTGCTGATGTATGTGATTTGATTTTTCAAATGCTGAAATTTCTTTCCCATTGCGAGTAATTCTATTATCACATTAGAAATGAAAGATTTCATAACTTTAGGCCTTAATGAAGACTAGAATATACACTTTTCCAGAGCATAGAATTTCCCCTACAATCACACTTTTTTACACTCATCCCCTGTTGACTACATTCCACCATCACTATTCCCATTTGTTGTAACTTCAAGAACCACACTGTTGCATCACCATTTCAGCAACCAACCTTCAACCCATGTTGTAGCTATCACCCACATCCGACAGCACCCTGCTGTTGCCGCCATTCAGCCTTGCCTTTGCACTACTTTCACCTTACATAAACCATCTTGTTATTTCCCCCTGCTGCAAACCGCACTATTCACCTCTTCAACCTCCATTGTACATAGCCTATACACAGTCCATCATTTTTACCAGTATTGCTTGTTAAAATATGATGTATATTTATATATATATATATAGATTACGACACATACACATATATATGATATATATATATGTCTATGTGTCTATCTATATAAATATATATATATATATTTATTTTGTAATACCTGATAGGGGTAATTCTGTCATTTCACCTGTACACGCATATCATTGATATGCTTTTCTTTCTTTTCTTTCTTTTTTCTTTATTCTTTTTCTTTTTACTTTTTAGCTTTTCTTTTTATTCATTTGAGAGGGGTCCACATAGAGTCGTTGGACCCCTCCAACGGTCATAAGGGGCTCCAACGACTCTATGGGAGCCCCTCCTTGGGTCCCTTGCTGTGTATAAATAAGGGGCATGGCCCCATGTATTTCTCAAGCTTCTTGTGAAGCATTCTATGAGTGAAATATATTTTTTTACCTCTTTGTGTGCTTAACCACTTTTTGTGGTTTATTTTGCCCATTTGTGGCCTCTTGTGTATGTGCGTGCTTCCGTGCTTTCGCTTGGAGACTTCGCCTCTTTCATTTGGCACTTCATTACATGGTATCAGAGCCTTGGTTAAGAAGGCTTCATCGGATCCTCTCTTGACAAGTAATACCTCTCATCTCTCTTGTCTAAAAATTCTTTTTCTATAAATGGCCAACAAAGATGCAAAAATTGATCTCTCGTTCAAATTGGATGGGACCAATTACCGCATGTGGGCGGCCGCTATGGAAAATAATCTCAAAGGTAAAAAGCTTTGGGGTTACGTATGTGGAACCATTCCGGAACCACAATTGAAGTTAACTAAGTTTGAAGAAGATGAGGAAAAAGCATTGAACGAAGAAGAAAAAGAAAAAGTTATTCTTGATTACTCTTCTAAAATGGAAGATTGGGAAAGTGAGCATGCTAAAATCTTAACATGGTTCATGAACAATGTTGAATTGAAGATTTGTGCAAATCTTGCAAAATTCAAAAAGGCTAATGAAGCATGGTTTTTTATGAAAGGCATGTACACCCAAAGAGACCTTGCTAGGCATTTTTTTCTACAAGAAAAGGTAAGAGCTACCAAGCAAGGTGATATGAGTATTAGGGACTACTATAGTGCCTTATCCTCTTTATGAGATGAGCTTGTCCTTCTCGAACCACAATGGGAAAGAAGTGTTATTGCCACGAGACAAGATCAAATGGAAAAAGAGAGGTTCTTTCAATTTATTCATGGGCTTCGTCCCGAATTTGAGCAACTTAGAGGATCTCTTCTTCATAGGGCCTCTACTCCTCTAAGCGATATTTTGGCCGACTTATGTCAAGAAGAAACCCGTTTGGCCTTGAAAAGAGATGATGAAGTGCATGCCGTGTCTAGACCCGGCAACAATGTAAGATCATATAAACCACCACATTTTTGGAAGAATAATGGTGGTGGAGGAAGAAAAATCATTTGTCATAATTGTAATGAACCGGGCCATATTCGTCCCGATTGCCCTAAATTCAAAAAGAAGGTGACTTTCGTGGGGGAAACTCCTCCAATCATCAATGAAGATTCAAAGAAGGATGGTGACATAAAGGAGTCCATCGCTCATCTAACCGAAACTCTTCAACAATTTATAAAGATGAACGCCTCTACATCATCCTCTTCACCTTCCACTTCCGGTGCCGCCATCTCCTCCTTTCCAAGTATGACTTCTTGGATTCTTGACTCGGGTGCCTCTTTCCATATGACTTCAAATGCATCACTTTTGTCAAAACCAAGTCTCAATAAATTCAAATCATATGTATCCACCGCCGATGGAACATCTTTGAATGTTGAAGGCATTGAAAATCTTGAGAAAACTTATGACCAAAACAAAGAATTTTTTGTTCCCAAAATCCGAATTATTCCAAAACTTAATCTAAATCTTTTTTCCGTCTCTCAAATTACTGATTTTGAATGTAATGTCTCGTTTTCACCAACCCATCGCTATGTGCAGGATCTCCGGTCCGGGAAGCGGATTGGGCAAGGCCATAGAAGAGGGGACCTTTACTATATGGATTTTTTGTCTTTGCCATCCAAATCATTTTGTAATCATGTTCAATCCAAAGATATTGAGACTTGGCATAAGAGACTTGGACACCCTAGTATTTCCAAGTTGTACCTTTTTCCGTTTTTGGAAAAAAATTGTAATACAAATACATTTACATGTAATGATTGTATTCTTGGGAAAATTCACTCTCTTCCTTATTCACATAGTAATTTTGTGTCAAAAAGGCCTTTTGAACTTTGCATTCCAATGTATGGGGACCGGCACCCGTTATGTCCAAAGGGGGCTATTCTTACTATGTTTCTTTCATTGATGATTTTACTAGGTACACATGGGTTTACATTATCAAGAATAAATCTAATGTCTTCACTAATTTTAAAGAATTTCACGCTCTTGTTCAAAATCAATTCCAACATAATATAGTCATTTTTAGATCTGACTCGGGAGGTGAGTACATGTCTAAAGATTTTCAAAATTATTTTAAAACAAATGGAATTTTGCACCAACGATCTTGTCTTAAAATTCCGCAACAAAATAGTCTTGCGGAAAGGAAACATAGGCATTTAATTGAAACCACAAGAACTCTTCTTGTGTCTAAAAATGTTCCTAAAAACTTTTGGGCCGAAGCTCTTTTTACCGCAACATATCTTGTAAATCGTATGTCCTCTTCTTCTTTAAAAAATGTTTCACCCTTCGAAAAATTATTTAAAATTACTCCAGATTTTTATAGACTAAGAATCTTTAGATGCAAATGTTTTGTACTTAGTCAAGGACAAGATAAGTTGTCACCTAAAGCTCTTGAATGTGTGTTCATTGGCTATGGTGAGAATAAAAAAGGTTATAGATGCTATGATATTCAAAACAATAAACTGTATGTGTCGAGAAATGTAAACTTCATTAAAGAACAAAATGGTTTCGATATCCACACATCTAGGGAAGACATCGATTATTCTTTTTTATTCGACTTAGCTCCTAGAATTGAGTCCCCTGAGGCAACTATTTGTGATACTACTTGTGATGGCACTTTACATTATAATGATATACCACAACATGATAATGTTTCCCAAAATGAAAACCTTAATGATATAAATGTATATACCCGGCGGTTAGGAAATGAACATTAACCTGCTATTGACAGATACTCTTAAGACTTCTCTTTAGAAGAATCTAGGGACAACAATCCAGGAGATCTTCTCGTACTAGTAGGCCACCACAAAAAATTGTGTCTTATGAATCTTTCTCTCTGAATTATAGGGCTTGTCTCATGTTAATACATTCGTATCATGAGCCTACCTCATTCAAGGAAGCTAAAGATCATCTACATTGGATTGAGGCTATGAAAATCGAATTAGAGGCTCTGAACAAAGCCCAAACCTGGAGCATTATTCCTCAACCTTTAGGAAAAAAGGCAATTGGGTGTAGATGGGTATATAAAGTTAAAACCAAATGTGATGGGTCTCTTGAAAGATACAAAGCTCGCTTGGTTGCAAAAAGCTACGCCCAAGAATATGGGATTGATTATGAAGAAACCTTTGCTTCTGTAGCCAGAATGACTAGTGTACGAACCCTAATTGCTTTAGCATCCATCAAACAATGGCCGATATATCAACTTGATGTTAAAAATGCGTTCATAAATGGAACTCTGTGTGAAGAAGTTCTTATGGACCCTCCGTCGGGTCTTGAAATTGGGAAAGGCAATATTCTAAAATTAAACAAAGCTCTCTATGGTCTTAAATAAGCACCAAAAGCTTGGTATGATCTTTTTAGCAAAGTAGTTCTTGATAATGGTTTTTCCTCATGTTACACAGATACTGCTTTGTTTGTTAAATCTTCTAATGAATACATAACAATTTTGTTGTTATATGTTGATGACATGATTATCACAGGTAATGATAAGAAAAGGTATTGACCTTATTAAAAATATTCTTAAGAAAAATTTTGATATGTCTGATCTGGGTTTTCTAAGGTATTTCTTAGGAATTGAAGTTGCATACTCCCCCAAGGGGTATGTCCTATCTCAGATGAAGCTTGCCTCTAACATTATTGCTAGGTCTGGGCTGACAGATGACAAAAGGGTGGAGACTCCAGAAGTGATCAATGCCAAGATGAGAGCCAATGATGACACTCCTTTAGCAGACCCCACACCTTATCATCAATTGATTGGATCCTTAACATATTTATCTATCACCAGGCCTGACATTTCACATGCAGTTCATAGTGCAAGCCAATTTCAGACTGCTCCTACCACTACTCACATGGCAACAGTAATGAGGATTATCAGATACTTAAAAAATTTCATAACTAAGAGAGTATTCTTATCCTCTTCTTCACCTCTTACTTTACTTGCGTATACTGACTCTGATTGGGGGGGGGTAACCCCGATAATCGTATTTCTACCACAGGCTATTGTGTGTTTCTTGGGGAGTCGCTTATCTCCTGAAGGTTTAAGAAGCAGCGTAAAGTTTCTCTCTCGTCTACCGAAGCAGAATATCGTGCGATGGCCACTACCACAACTGATATTATATGGTTAAGAAGCTTACTTAAAGATATGGGTGTCTCATTCTCAACTCCTTCAAAGCTGTGTTGTGACAACAAGAGCTCCATTTATATTGCTAGCAATCACACTTTTCATGAACGAACGAAGCATATTGAGATGAAATATCATTATGTACGAGATGAGTTCTTACGAGGCACCATTCAACTCCCATATGTTCCTACCGAATATCAGTTGGCGGACTTCTTCACCAAAGCTTTGCCTTCGCCTCGCTTCTACTTCCTCCTTAGCAAACTCTCGGTGATTTCACCGTGTGTTTGAGGGGGGGTATTAAAATATGATGTATATTTATATATATATATATATATATTACGACATACACATATATATGATATATATATGTCTATGTGTCTATCTATATATATAAATATATATATATATATATTTTATAATACCCGATAGGGGTAATTCTGGAATTTCACTTGTACACGCATATCATTGATATGCTTTTCTTTCTTTTCTTTCTTTTTTCTTTATTCTTTTTCTTTTTACTTTTTAGCTTTTCTTTTTATTCATTTGAGAGGGGTCCACATAGAGTCGTTGGACCCCTCCAACGGTCATAAATATGACTGTTGGAGGGGCTCCAACGACTCTATGGGAGACCCTCCTTGGGTCCCTTGCTGTGTATAAATAAGGGGCATGGCCCCATGTATTTCTCAAGCTTCTTGTGAAGCATTCTATGAGTGAAATATATTTTTTTACCTCTTTGTGTGCTTAACCACTTTTTGTGGTTTATTTTGCCCATTTGTGGCCTCTTGTGTATGTGCGTGCTTCCGTGCTTTCGCTTGGAGACTTCGCCTCTTTCATTTGGCACTTCATTACATTGCTGCACCCTCACTATTGCATACCACCATTCCAGCTCTTACCTATCCGTTGTGCATCACTGTAGGTCCTCCCTCCAGCCCAATCCTCATTGATAGGCCTCTTCAGCATTTACAACAGTAGGCATTCACTCACACCTTGCTGCAAGTCATATCCTCTTTGCAAATCATATTTACATTTACTACATTCATCTACATCTTTGTTATCACTACATACATCTCTCATTGGGCATAAACTCCTCCATTAGCTCATACACAACATTTAAGCATTACATTTCCACTTAGATGGTGTATATATGTATTCTAATTAACTTAGGGTATCATTCATATATTTCAATATCTATTCTTCATCATTATTTTAGGATATTACATGTATATTCTGACATCCATTCGATATATCACCTCAAAGTATACATTGTCATTTGCATTACATCTCCATTAGTATAGTGTATATGCATGAATATTTCATCAATTGCATCTTGAGTTCAAAGTGATATTATATGGATTGCTTCCTATATACATCATGTGCTAACACTGTTTTGCAGAAAATAGGTAGAAAATGTTATCTCCTTTCTTAGCTTAGGAATTGTAATTTCAATTCCAATTTCAGAATTGTAATAGCTAGATAATAATGAGAAGTTTTCATTTCTTGTACTAGATTAGAATGTATGAGCATTTAAATATCATGAATTATGTGTTTCATATCATTTTGCTCTTTTCTTTCAAAAATTCACGAATGGAAACACGAATGGCACGTGCATCATTCTAACAAGAGGTATTTAATCTTAAGCAAATGACCCACATTGATGGCTATAGTCAAAATGTGGACAATACTTAGAATTTTTATCTTTTATAGAATAACATTGGATCCACACTAGATCTCTTTTTCAAAAATCATCATATTTTCTAAATTTTTCTTCCTTTATCAGAGTTTAACTTGAAATTAACTTAAAATATATATCAATGGTCATAGTCAAGATATATTGAGAGTTAATTTCATTTTTAAACTCTATAAAGGCACCAAAATGTATTTTATTTTTTATCTGAATTTAAATACAAATTATTTTATAATACATTTTATGACCATAGTCAGGAATATATTATATCTTCAATCTTATTTTAATTCTCCTAAAGAATGAAATATGCTTTTCAGTATCCAATTCACAAAATTCTTTAACTCATTCATCATTTAGGATAGAATTGCATCATTATTTTCAAATTATTTCAAATTTTCGTCAAAAACACAAGTAATTTTGAGATAATTCTTTAAATATCTTCTCATTTCTCAGAACAATCTTCAATTCTTATTTATAAATTCAAATTCATCTTTCTATTCTCAAATCTGTCTTATTTTAAAATTCAAACTTTAATTTCAAAGTCCAATTCAACTTTGAAATTTCGAATTCATTTCTAGATTCAAAATTCAATTTTCAATTCAAATCAAATTTCAAAGTTCAATTCAACTTTGAAATTCCAAATTTATTTTAAAAATTCAATTTCAAATTTAATTCAATATTCAGATCAAATTTCAAAGTTCAATTCAACTTTGAAATCCCATATTCATCACCCGATTTCAAAAATTCAAGTTTAAAATCAAGTGTATTCTCTATTCTTCACTTCAAATTTCCAAATCCTCAAGTTCTTTTGAAATCTTCTGAGTTTTAATCTTCAAATCACTTTTGAAATTAAGGATCAAAATTCTAAGATTGGTGCTAAATTCAAGTCCATTTTCAAATTCAATCAGGATTTCTCAAATCCAAATCCATCTTCAAGTTCTATCAGGACTTCTCAAATCTAAATCCATCTTCAAGTTCTATCTGGATTTCTTGAATCCAAATCCAAGTTCTATCTATCCAAGTTCATTCTCAAATCCTATCTAGATTTCCAAGGCCCAGACCCATCTTCGGATCTCATCTGGATTTCCAAAATCCAGATCCATCTTCAAATTCCATATTAGATTCCAAATTTTCCAAATTCCATCTAAGATTCCAGATTTCAAATCCAATTCCATCTTGGACTCCAGATGTCAAATCCAATTCCATCTTGAATTCCAGATTTCAAATCTGATTCCATCTTGGATTCATATTTTCAAATCCAGTTCAATTTTCCAATTTGATTTCCAATTCCAAACTCAACCATTTTTCAATCTCATCTGGATTTCAAGGTTCCAATTTCAACTTCTATTTTCCAAAATCACTTTCAAAACTATTCTCCAAGTCTAAATTCAATTTCCAGGTCGAAAATTCCTATTTCAGGTTCTGAATTCAAAAACTCAAGACCAAAGATCCCTTTTCAAAATCGATTCTTGAAAATCAATCCAAATTCAAAGTTCATCTTGACTTTGAAATTTCATTCTTACTTCAAAATTCTAAAATCAAATTCCAATTCTCCTTTACCCTTCATCCAAGATTTATTTTTCAAACTCTGATTATTCCAAGACTTCAAACTTTAAAGTCTCTTTTTCCAGATTCATTTTCCAAAGTTCTAAGTTAGATTAAAAAATCTAACTTTTTCAAACCAATTTCAACCCTTTGAATCATTTCTTCAAGTATCTTCAAAGGTATTTCAAAATCACTTAGAAAAATCAAAGTTCTAAAATTATTCTTCTCAAAAGCTACATCTCTGCATTTGCATTGCACAAGCATGATTCTTTGAGCATTTTAGACTTAAAATAAATTTTTAGACAATATTTAGTCAAAGCAAAAGGCATAAGTTCGATCCTTGGTTCAATTATCCCTGGTAAAGGCGCTAGGAACGATCGAACCTCGTACCGACGAGTGAATCCCGTCTCTCCATTTTTCCGCAAATTTTCAAAACGGAGGTGAGTAATTTCAAAACATTTTCAAAATTTAAGGTCAAGTGAGACCTTTGCAAAAGAGTTTCTCTCTCTTCTTTTTCTTTTCTCTCTTCTTTTCTATCTTTTATTTCCCCTTCAAAAAAAGGGAATAGAGGCTAGAAAGGAAAAGAGAAGGAAAAAGAGGAATAAAGAGAAAAATTTTTGCAATGATCACAGTTCTACATACTTGATTTTATAAGAATCGATTCTTTGATCATCCAATTCTGATACACAAATAGGTTTTTAAAAGGTTTTAAAATTGACGGTCTAAGGTTTTCATAAATATTCAAGGCTTAAAAATTCACACTTTTTATCAAAAAAACATGATTCAAGTGTCGTTCCCTAGTAAATTGACCATGTCGAACACATCTGTATGGTACGATTTAAGGAAAACATGAAAAAAACACCTTCAAAAACCCAATTACTTTGCGGTTAGCTAGAAAAGTGGTTAGTAGTTACCACCTTCTCATATATATATGAGAACTGAACATATTAGGCCCCCTTTTCGTTAGGTCTCGTTGAGCCCCATAGTTTGAAGTGTTTTATGATAGATCTAAATCGTTAGATGTGTTTATCATGCTTGATTTAGTAGGAATTGACTCTTGGATCATGTTTTTTCAATGAAAAAATGTATTTTTATGAGCCAGAAAAAATTGATGCCCTTATAGCCATTGATTTTTTTATCACCAGAAAAACCTGCATACAAGTCAAATTCCGATGATCCAGAAGACGGTTCCCACTAAACAAAACCTATAGAACACATCTATGGTGTTAGATGTGAGAAAAAATACTAACTATTATTTTTGAAGGGGCCAAATAGACCTAACGAGAAAAGGGGGCCTAAGGAGCATTACTCTCTCTCTCTCTCTCTCTCTCTCTCTCTCTCTCTCTCTCTCTCTCTCTCTCTCTCTCTCTCTAACACTTTTTAAGTCTTCTTGTGAATAGGGGTTTTGGGGATTTTTTTTTGCCAATCTGACCCTGTCGATGTGTTTGGCATGGTCTGTAAAACCCACATAAAAAAAAAGATCGGACCCGGGTCAGGTCTGGACCCGACCCGGGCTCGTACTCGTTAGGGTTTTAAAACTCGACGCATGGGCGAAGGTTTTTAAGAAAATCCCTCTCCCCTGTGCGCCGCACCCCACCTGTGCTGCTCTCCCCCCTTCGACTAGATAAGGGAAACCCTTGAGGGTTTCCCCGTTTATCGCCTCCCCCATGCCTTTAAGAGCACGTAAGGGGAGGGGGACGCCTCACCTCCCTACATTCCTCCTCCCCTCTCTCTCGAGTCTCCTCTCTGCTGCTATCGTTCCCTGCGCGCGACAACATCGCCGACGCCGTCGATCCTCTCCCAGGTATGCCCCTCCCTTCTGCTCTTCTCTTCTTCTTCTGTTGCCGGAAGGCCGACAGGAGGCCGTCGGCCCCCTGCCGTGCCTTTCCCTTCTTCTCCCTCTCTCTGTTGTCTCGCCTGGAGGCTGGCAGGAGACCGATGGCCCCTGTCGTGCCCTCCCTCTTTCCCCTCTCCGTGAGGGCTTGCCGGGAGGCCGACATGCGGCCCACAGCCCATGTTGTGCCCCTCCACTCCCTTTGTTGTCTCGCTGGGAGGACGGCAGGTCGGCGGCCCCTGTCGCGCCCTCTCGCTCCCTCTGTGTCCGTCAGAGGGCCGACAGGTGGCCGACGGCCCCCCTGTCGTCCCCCTCTCTCTCTCTTGAGGTTTGCCAGAGAGACGATAGGGGGGCAGTGGCACCTTCCCTCTCCTATGGGTTATCGGAGGGCCGACGGGAGGTCGACAGTCCCCTTGTCATGCCTTCCTCCCTCTCTCTGTGCGCGGGAAGGGTCCGGCAGGTGGCCCCTGCCGCCCCTCCCCCTCTTGTTTGGGGCCTGCTTGAGGGTCGGCAGGTGGTGGTGGCCCCTGCCGCCCTTGCCCCTCCTCTGTTGCCTGCCAGGGGGTCGGCAGGTGGCCGGTGGCTCCTGTTGCCCCTGATCTCTCTCTCTCTCTTTGTTGGTCGTCAGAGGTCTGACAGGGGGGCTGGCGGCCTCTGCCGCTCCCTCCCCTCTCCCTCGCTTCGATGTTTTCGACAGCCCCTGCCGCCCCTTTGTTTCCGGCAGGCAGGGGCAAGACCTCGTTGCCTCTCTGTTTTCGACTGGCAGGGGGCTCGCCCCTGCCGCCCTCCTGTTCCAGCAAGCAGGACTGGCACTCCCTGCCTGACTCCCCTTTTAGTGGAACCAAATGGGTTTCCGCTTGTGTTGTTTGGTAGAGCGGTTAGAGCATGTAACCACGTCCAAAACCCTATGGTGTTGAATGTCAGATTGGGATCGACCCCAACTCAGCCAACGTGTGCGATGTGTCGATAATCATGTTTTGTTTGTTTGCAGTTCGTACGACAAATCGCGCTCTAGCTCCGCGGCCCGAGCCCCGTATCATCTATACTCAGGCGCACGCAGCTACACAGCATCCCAAGGTAAGGGAAAGTCGCACGAGAATTTTGGATGAATGAAATAAAGTATAAGAATTCTGAGATAGAATAATTTATTTTGCATGCATGCTTACATGTAGAACAATATAACTTGTGATTACTTGTTTTGTGTTCTCTCGTTCCTATTCTTCAAAAAATTACATGCTTGATGTATACTGTATGGGTAGACTCATTTCTACAGTAATTCCTATTACTGTGTTTTCGTACTTGCTCATTGTTGTGATTTTACTGTAGATGCCTTGTTTGTTATTGCATGATAAATCTTGTTGCCGCCCTCAGGCAAGCCTCGTAAGGTATGCAGGTGCACGTACCACATCTTACGCCTTTTGGAAAGGTGTGAAATTGTGTACAAGTACTAAAAGCTCGAGAGGAGGTGTGTTTTCTTGTGCAAGGTTGACTCCTCAAGAATGAATTTCTGCTTATAAAGCTTGTGATCTAGTTATGCGTTGCTAGATGCAACTAATTGTACCTCGAGTTTGTTACTCGGAAGAAATGATTGGATCCACGGCGATCTCAAGACTTATTTAAGATTTCTTATTTCATAGTATTAGAGCATGCCATTCTATAAAATACTGTGATGGGTTATCCATCGAGAAACCCACAAGTTTGTTATCGTAATCGGACCTTAAGACATGTACGGTATAAATATTTTGACAAGAAGTATGAGAGGTCATTGAGTACCCCAAAGTATGCAATAAGCACTTTATTGAAATAAATAAAATAATGATGTCGGCCTCCACAGGCCAAATACTCAAAGAGCAATGCATGTCATGTATGAACTAAAGGAATTGCAACATATTAAATGTTTGCCCTCTCATCGTAGTCATACCTTCATGCAGGTACGATCGTACTTTTAGACAAGTACGTCACGTTGGTGTTACGATATTTGGATAATGAGGTTGTGGCAACCTCGAAGCGTACATATAGCACAAATGCTGAGATCACATAAATGGTGACAGACAGGTTGTTAACAACCACCCCACGAGCAAAA
Organism: Nuphar pumila; assembly: GCF_984573655.1. Classification (NCBI taxonomy): domain Eukaryota; kingdom Viridiplantae; phylum Streptophyta; class Magnoliopsida; order Nymphaeales; family Nymphaeaceae; genus Nuphar; species Nuphar pumila. Next base: position 250,324 of record NC_143252.1, on the reverse strand, counting down.
GACTCGGCTTCCCCCAGTCATCGGAGTTAGGGGAATTGGGATTACCATAAATTATCCAGGGTGGTAACTCTTAGATACTTCTGCAGAAGTTGGATGCATTCATGGGTCACGAATGCCTTTGGAGATTTACTCTCTTGGTCACTGACCGTCCCCTTAAAAGCAGACTCAGTCAGCCATCCGGGTCAATGAAAAACACTTTATATAATAAACCCCTGGATCGGTCTCGATTATTTCTACGTGTCTGTGTGTACCCACAAGCCAGTTAATATCAAAACTTAAAGAATATCACTTTCATAATAAGTTGTAGATGATTGAGATTTATACTACTTGAAATATTGTTGTTATTATCTGTTTCAAGACAATAGATCCTTGCATAGTTTACATATGTTGCCCCTGCTAGAATAGATTACATTGTACTTGTTGCTTCTAATATAATAAATTATTTATCTCATGAATGTTCTGCTTTATTTTATTCTACATTGTCTATTCGTGCACATACTAGTTTGTTATGAAACTGACCCATTTCATGGGCAGGTGATGAGTAGAACTTCACAGGCGACCGATGACGCGATGCAACATGGCTCAAGATTTCTCTTCTTTCTACTGACGTCTTGGCTCTGAGTTTTGAGTTTTCTTTAGATTATTGGATAATGGGAAAAATGCTTATTTTGTAATAAACTGCAAATTTTATTAATAATCTATTATTTTATTTTATCACTTCCTTAAGTAGTTGTTTCATATGAAATGATGATTTTACTGCTAACGTACCTAGCATTTGGTAACTTATGCTCCTTTGTAAATTGCTTCCGTTGTCGATTTTAAAAGTAAAAACTTTAATCTTTGAAAGGTTTTTTGTTAATGTTTTCAAAAACACGAGTTGAAATTTTGGGGCATTACATGGTCGATTTGCTAGGAAATGTCACTTGGATCATGTTTTTTCGATGAAAAATATGATTTTTTAAGCATTGAATATTTTTTTAAATTGTAGACCATTGATTTTTAAATCTTATAAAAATCTAACTGTGTTAGAATTGGACGATCCAAGAGTCAATTCCTATAAAATCAAGCATGTAGATCACATTTGTATGGCCGGATTATAAAAAAAATAGAAAATAATCTTTCAAAGACTAGAAAGCTGGTAGTAGCCTTAAAAAGTGTTAAGCAGCTACCACTTTATATATATATGGAAACCTACAAAATGGGCACTGTGCTAAATGAAACATGCTATTGGATTTTCGATGTTTTTTCAAAACTCTGACCATACAGATGTGATCTATAAGTTTGTTTTTGGAGCATTTGATGTTGATGCATGGATAGGTTTTCATAAGGTTTCAAAAATCAACCTACAATTTTCATAAACTTGTGAGGCTCCAAATACCATTTTTCATCCAAAATGCATGATCCAAGTGTTGATTGCTAGTAAATCAATCATTATATATAGGTTTCCATTTTCCATAAATATATATAGTGTCTATATTTGCTATAATCGATCACACCTACAATCGAGTTGGGATCTCGTGATATGAGTTGTTTTGACTCAATCTAACCTCATAGATATGTTCAACATGCTCAATTTAGTAGGAATAGACTCTTGGATCATGTTTTCTTGATGAGAAAACATGTTTTTATGAGTCGAAAAAAAATTCATAGCCACTGATTTTTTTTTTATCACCAGAAAAAACCGTATACAGGTCGAATTCCGACAATCCAAAAGTCGGTTCGCACTAAATAAAACATGTAGATCACATCTATGGTGTTAGATGTGAGAAAAAACACCAAAAAAAGGGGTTCTGCCCATTTGCTAGGTTGACTGTATTTACAATCAACTCTAGCATATATATATATATATATATATATATATATATATATATATATATATATATATATATATATATATATATATATATATATTAGTCACTTGTATCGTTAAAGGTAATTTCTCGGTGAGGGTATTTTTTGGGGAGATTTTCAAAAGTTGATAAATCTCGAGAATATCTCGGCAATATATAAAAAAATAAATTCCCAAAAAGTTTATTTCTAATTTTATCCTTTAAAACTTTTTAAAACCCCACGTTTTAAAGTTTGAAATAATCCCCAAAATGCCCTTTTCAGAAACAGTCCTAATGACACTCGATTTGAGGATTTTCACAAATCTCACCCAATAGTCGAGATTTTTTGGAAAACATTCCGCTTTTATTAATAGTAATTTTTTTGTTTTTAAAATCCTCCATTTTTCATATATTTTGAAAACAAGATCTTTAAAAAAAACACGAAATGTGCAAAACTCATCAATTTGATTTGGTTTTTGAACCAAATCAAACCAAATTTTTAGGCCAAAGTCACTTTTTTTAAAATTATATTGATTTTTTCAAATTTTTATCTTTAAAAAATTTGGGGCTTTTTTTAAAAAGCAAAATCTGAAAACAGCACAGTTTCTGTAGCGATATTTATCGTGATATTATAGAGAGAAATATAATTTGCTGATATATTGGAAGTATCATGATATATTTCTGATATTATCGGCTACCTTGAAATAGCCGATAATATCGCGATATCATTGACTCTGATATATATATATATATATATAACATGTGCATTCAAAATTCTTAAAGGCAATAAAGTACGAATACATCTCAAGTGAAAATTCTTGAACCACAATTCTGAATCATCATGAATAACAAAATTAATCATAAATCCAATAAGGTAATCAAATGATAAATTTTAAAAGGAAAATCACATAAATAAATATAAAATAAATAATCAAGACCATAAAAAGAAACACATGAAGTTAGAGTCATGGTGTTGACCATGTTCAATACAGGTTTGACTCTGTCCATGACATGGCATGTCCAGTGTCGTGACCTGTCGACAAGAGACATGCATACTAGGTGAAGTTTTTGTCTGACATATGTATGTGTACGTTTGTCTATAATGATGCAGCAAGAACATTTGCATCCATGTGCCCATATCTAAGGAACTCAATTATCCCCAACATATAGGGGTGCACACCGAGCCAAGCCTCTCGCGAGAAGCTCAGGCTCGGCTCGAACTCCTTCAGTTACACAAATGAACCAAGCTTGAACAGTGGATAGGGCCCATTTGACTAAACAAGCCGAGTCCGAGCAAGCAGTTACAGCTCAAATATGCTTGATAAAGCTCAGTTCATATATATATTAGCATTAATCTGGGTCATTTATTTTATTTTAATCAATGGCCCAGAACTCAATATGCTTATGTTAGGGCAAACTTTTAAGCTTATATTAGGGTTTAATCTGGACCGTTGATTTTATTTAAATCAATGGCCCAGATTTTAATAATGTTAGGGAAACCATTTATTAAAAAAAAACCTAATCAGCATCTGTCCATTGCATTCTTACGTCACTGAGGGAACTCTCCCCAGCTGCAGCACTCACTCCTCTCCCTTGTCACCGACCAATTCATCCGGGTGGTGAGGCTTGGCAACCGATCACTGCCTAGAAGCTCTCTCTCTCTCTCTCACCAAAAAGGGGGTTCATCAGACGGCCCTTTTCTGCCTGACTTTAAGTCAAATAAGCAGAGCCGAGCTTCAACATCATTTTTGAGGCTCATAACGAGCTCGAGCAGAGCCTGAACTAGTTCCAAGCCCATCAAGCCGAGCTCAATCATGCTGGGCACGGACTTGGATAGGCTCGTGTGCACCCCTACCAACATGTCATGTGCAGAATGCAGCAACTGTCAAAAACCAGCGACTGGATGAGAATGCCAGAGTGAGATTTCTAACCGGCTAGCTTCAATCAAAGGTAAATGATCATTTTGTGGTTTCTCAATCACATTCTTGACCTGAAAAATAACAAAAAGAAGGTGAGGACAGAGGAATTGATGATTAGGCACCATAATCAGTTCAAGGCAGAAAAAATAATGCATATTTAGTAGATTAATAATGATTTCAAAAGATGAGATAGAAAGTTTTATTAAATGCAACACAAACTTATTAGGCAAGCAATTGATTGCAAGAAGTTTGAAAAAGCAGCTCAGTTGACTTGGAGATATATCTCAAGTCCAGTTGATCCTCAAACTCATACAACAATAGAAAATCGGTTAAAAAGGCACAAATATTCTACAATCAATGAATGATTTCAGGTCAACACACAGCCAAGACAACCTGGAGCTTTCAATGCAGCATCAATGAACTGGGCCTCAAAACCTCTTAGGTGATAAGTGGTGTTCGTGAGATCGTGATAGTGTAAGTGCTTGTAGATTGTGATCTGGAGGATTCAAGTGCTCTCGTGGTATCGGTGGAGTGCTCGTGTTCTCTAATTTGTTTTCCCTCTCCTCTTCTCTCTTTTTCTCTTTATCCCTCTCTCTCTACCCATCTCTTGTAAAATGGATGACAATAAAAATGTCACCATTAAACCAGTGAAACTCAATGATTTTAATTATGTAACATGGGCTTCTATTATGATACACCTTAATTAAGGAAAATGATTGTGGGGACTAGTAGATGAATCCGATCTGGAACCCAAGCTAGTCCCACCAATGTAGAAGGTGAGAAAAAGATAACTTTAACGGAGGATGATAAGAAAAGTTATAACCACTTATGAAAAGTGGAAGGAATAGAAGATGGGACATGCCAAGATTATGTCTTGGCTCATTAGTAGTGTGGATGTTAAAAAGTGTTTTAGCCTTGCTAAATTTGAACATGCTAACAAGGCTTGGATTATCTTAAAAAGAATGTATTATATTAAGGATATTGCACATGTCTACAATGTGCAAGATAGAGTTTGAACCATGACCCAAGGGTATAGAAGTATTAAAGAATTCTATAACAATCTATCCGGACTTTGGGAATAATTGGCTCTTCTTGAACTAAAATGGCATTGTCCAGAAGATATAGAACTTTGCCAAAGACAAATGGATGCATAGCATTTTTTATCAATTTATCAACGGCCTCTAACCAGAATTTGAATCTACCAAATCAATTCTTCTCCATAGAGGAAAAGTTTCCTCCATTGAAAATGCTATAGATTGAAAAAGCGTGTAACTAAAAGTGAGGATGACTGAGTCTTGGCCATCTCTAGATCGAAAAATTACATACGTGCATATAAATCACCTCAAAGAAAACTATTTACCATCATTATCATGAACCAGAACACATTAAGTCTTAATGTCCTAAACTAAGAGGGGCATTAGAGAAGAAGGTTGCTACTGTCGGCTTTCCACAAGAGTCAAGTGATATTTTTGCATCTCAAGATTCATCCATTGGAAGCATGTCTTTGTCTCAATTAGTGGAAGTTCTTCAACCATTTCTTAAGGGGTCATCTTCTTCAACTAGAATTGTTGTTTCATCTTATTCCAACCCTGGTAAATTTTCTTGGCTCCTTGATTCTGGTGCATCTTTTCCCATGACCCTAAACAATGACATTTTATCTGAATATCATAACAACTCAAATGTGTTAAATGTTTTTACGACCGATGTACATCTCTTCAAATTTAAGGAATAGAAAATTTTGAAAAAGATCTTTTAAACTCAAAAGGTTTTTTTATTCCAAAGGTTTGTCACATCCCTAAAATAAACTTAAACCTTTTATCTGTCTCAAATATCCGATTATGGTTGTAATATTTCCTTCTCTTCAAATGAATGTTTGGTGCAGGATCGTCAGTCAGGAAAGCTGATTGGGCAAGGCCATAGAAGGAGGTCTCTACTATATGGATTTTTTGAAAATACCCAAAGAAGATTTTTGTTGTAATGTCCAAAAATTAGATTTAAATATATGGCATAGAAGATTAAGATATACAAATGTATCTAAAATCCAATATTTTTCAAATTTGAAAAAAAATTGTAATCTTTAATAACTTCTCTTGTGAAGATTGTGTTCTTGAAAAAATGAAGAGATTACCATTTAACGATAGAACTTTTGTTTAATCTAGACCACTGAGTTAGTTCATTCGGATGTTTGGGGTCCAACACCAGTATTATCTAAAGATGGATATGCATATTATGTCATATTTGTGAATGATTTTACTAGACACACTTAGATATACTTCCTTAAGCATTAATATGAAGTCTTTCCACTTTCAAAATTTTCATAAGTTGGTTAAAAATAGATTTGAAAATGAAATCTCAATATTTCCTACTGACTCAAGGGAAGAATTTGTATCAAATGATTTTAAAGATTATCTTAAACTTCATGGCATCACACATCAAAGATCTTGTACTCACACACCACAAAAAAAATGGTTTAGCAGAAAGAAAACATAGGTACATCATTGAAACCTCAAGAACCTTGCTTATTGTTAGTCATGGGAGAAAGATCTTTTGGGCAGAAGTTGTCTTAATAGTTGTTTATCTTATAAACAGAATGCCATCATCCTCTTTACAAAATATTTCACCCATTGAAAAACTTGTTAAACTCTCTCTTGACTATGCTAGATTATGAATCTTTGGTTGCAAATGTTTTGTATCAACTAAAAAAGTGACAAGTTTTCTACTAGAGCTATTCCTTGTGCCTTTTTTGTTATGCCGACAGTTAGAAAAGGTATCGATGTTATAATCCTAAGACTAACAAATTATATATTTCTAGAAATGTAACCTTTTTGAAAAAAAATCTTTTATAAAGATCAAGCTAAGGAAGTAATCGAGTACTCATTTTTATTTGATTTTGGTTCTATCCAAGATATTGATAATTGTGCTTGTGATTGTGATTATGATTTTGAGAATGTCGTTGAATCAAGAGATAGTGAGTCTCTTGATGAAGTACATCATGATGATCAAACTTGACAGGGATGTTCAAAACCTCTATGTGCACTTCAAAAATTCTCTAATTTAGGTGAAGAAGAATTGCAAACTAGGAAATCATCTAGAGTTTCAAAGCCTCCCTCAAAATTTGTTTCATATGACTCTTTTTCGTCTAAATATCAAGCATGCATAGCCTTACTTCACTCATATGTAGAACCCTCATCTTATGCTCAAGCCAAAGAACACTTTGAATGGGTTAAAGTCACTAGATGCATTAGAAAAGGCTCAAACTCGGTCTATTCGAGATCCTCCATAGGAAAAGAAACTCATACGTTGTAGGTGGATATATAAGATAAAAAGCAAGAGTGATGGGACCCTTGAGAGATATAAAGCTAAGCTAGTTGCCAAAGGATATGCGTAAGAATATGGCATAGATTATGAATAAACCTTTGCATCAGTTGCCCGCATGACCACAATTAGAACCCTCATTGCAGTTGCTTCAATTAAAAACTGGTTCATTTATCAAATGGATGTTAAAAATGTATTTTTAAATGGCAATCTTATGGAAGAAGTGTACATGGAAGCGCCTCTAAGTATGGGTATACCTCAAGGGAAGACTCTTCGCCTACATAAGGCATTATATGACTTGAAACAAGCTCCCAAAGCTTGAAATTATATATTTAGCAATGTTATGCTTGATATTGGTTTTAGATCCTGTGTGATTGTCACAGCTTTATTTGTTAAGAATTTTGATGCAAGTATTGTCATTCTACTCCTCTATGTTGATGATATGATAATCACTGGAAGAGACAAACAAGGAGTTCAACATATTAAAAATATTATTAAAACTAGTTTTGAAATGGATGATTTGGGTTTTCTACGTTATTTGCTAAGAATATGAGTTGCATATTCCCCTAGAGGGTATTTATTGTATTAGTCTAAGTTTGCTTCTGATATTGCTCTCAGGTTTGGTATATCAGATGTAATACCACGTATTTTCTTAGTCATTTTATGGTTTTTCGAAAATTTGGCTAAGTCAGGGAGAAAAATCGTTTGAACCTCAAATTTTTAACCGATGCTTTTGAGTCTAGGCTTGGCCCAGGTCTCATCAGCTAGGTCGATACGAGTCAATCAAAACGTGAAAAAAAAAATTTAATTTTTAACTTTTAAATTTAAGCGAAATTCGGGTTATTTTTGGGCGAAATTCGAAATTTGATATTCGTGTAATATGTCATTGGATGTGTCTCGACATGCTGAGCGCAACGGTATGTCACCTTTTCGAATTCGAGTTTCGGTTGGCCCAAAAATCATATTTTTTTGAAAAAAGAGCAGTTTGACGATTTAGATCGGACTGGATCCGATGGATTTGATCCAAATTAATATGGATTTGGACTCTATCCAAGACCCATATTAATCTGGATTTGGTCCAGTCCAAAATTTATTTGGATTTTTTAAAATGGATTTGGATCTTGAATCCGAATCCGGGTCCAAATACATGCCCAACATTTTTCTAGCTTTAAATTTAATAACAAGCTTTAATTTGGGGTTAAATAAGGTTGAGAAGTCTCCTAAGTTAATTTGCCTATTTTTGGAAGCTTTTAAATAATTATTAATTAATTAATATTTAATAATCAATTAATTTTTATTAATTCCGAATTTTAATTAGGGTTGAGAAGGATTTCTGAATGGAGTCCTTGTTCGTGCTTAAGAAGGCTAGAGTAGGTTTTAGAAAGGACTTCTAAAAATTTGAAAATTTTGAAAATTTTGAAAAGTCAAGTTTTAAAAGAGTTGAATTTTTTTTGGAAAAAGTGCAAGAGAATCCTCAAAAGAAGAAACTCTTTTCTCCGGTCCATCTAAAAGGGGCTGGAGAAGTGGGAGGACATCACCTCCCTCTTAGCCTATTTAAACATTAAAAAAAAAAGGAAAGGAAGAAAGAGAGAAGGAAAGAAAAAGTGAGGAAGAAAGAGGAAAGAGAGGAGGAGGAGAGCTGCACCAGCCCTCCACCCACGTTTTTCAACCTTCACCCTCATTTCTCTTTACATTTTTCATTCAAGGTATGGGTTTTCTCTCTTGAATCAAGTGAGAAACTATGTCACACGGACTCGGCTAGGGAGGTGCCGCACCCGAGTCGACACGCCCCGACACGGGTGCGGCCTCGGACACGGCCTGGACTCGGTCAACGCCGAGTCGGACTCGGTCAACGAGTCCAGGCCGAGTCCGTCTTAATTTTGGACTCGGTCAACGTTGACCGAGTCCAAAAATGTCCATTTTTAGTACAAAAAAAAAAGATCTTTTTATATATTTTTTAAAAATATATATATATATATAGCATGAGTCTTAAACATTAGGCCCAGAAAAAAAATTATTCTTAAATATTATCATTTAATTCTCTCTCTCAATCTTAAAAGCTAATAAATTCTCATCCACGAGTACCAACACTTTTCATCCACCAAGTTCTCTCTCTTATAAAAGCTAATAAATTCTCATCCACGAGTAGCAACACTTTCTCATCCACCGAGATCTCTCTCTCTCTCTCTTTTTCAAATCTAGCTTTGAAAAATTAAAAGCTTTTAATGCTTTTAATTAATGTTATGAATTTTAGCAAAAGATATTTAATGCATTTACCAGAACATGCTTTTAGTTAATGCTTTTAATTAATACCTTGATGATGTTTTATTCCCATGGTAGCTAAGACTCGGCTGAGTCAATGATAAACTCAGCCTAGTTTGGTTCTAACCCAGTTATACTACTATTTTAACTCAGTTAGTTCAGGATCTGAGACAACTTGGAAGAGTCACGAGCCGAGTCCAAAATTTATATAGACATATGCACACACACACTATATATATATATATATTTTTTTTAAATATATATATATATATAGCCGAGTCCCCGTGTCCAAAATTTTTAAAATTGCGCCGCACCCGTGTCGCACCCGCACCCGCACCCATGTGACAGGTGAGAAATTGATATAGATTAGATTTCCATGCAATAATTTGATGGAAATCCATGAAAAAAGTGTTTATATCTATGTTTTTGCAAAAATACATGAAGGATGATGCATGGATCTTCCTCTATGATTGTACTCTTAATTATTTTCATTTTTTCATGCAATAAAAATTTTGTATATGCTAAAATATAACTTTGGTAAATGCATTTATTTAGAGGTTTCTGTTAATAGATATTGATCTCTATGGATGATATACATTATTGACTGTTATATGCATGTATTCATGTGATAGAATGACCCATATGCATGCACTCATGTATAAAGAAAAAAAAACTGTATAAGCATGCCATGACTCAGTGTATGTTGATTTGTGGCCATGATATGAATATGTATGTCATAATGGACTAATGTTCATGAAGGGTGTCATAAGCATGGTTATTTTTGTTGATTCCACATGAGCATATCTATGCTTGTGCATGCATATCTGAACCCTAAACCGTGCCATGCATACTGCACTGCAGTTTGCAAATCTGTCGTCTCCTACTCTGCAGTTTGCACTGAACATATCTATGCTTGATGATCTGGGATGGGTCCAGCCAGGCTTGAACCAATTACCAGGCAACAGGAGCCAGGTTTCATGGAACCCTGAGATGATATATTTTTTCAAAGTATAGACAATGACGACAACATAACTAGCTGCTGATTCGGTTACCTAAATAATGTATAGAACAGGAACCAGGACCCACAATTCCTTCTTAAAACATTTCTAGGATCCTAAAGGCAAGCACATCATCACCAAATCGACAACCATGAACCAATGAGATTTCATACAAAAATGGTTCAGCTGCACAAATAAAACCTCAGATTACCAACCCCCATGCTGCATTGTTCAGCAGTTACCCTGTAATTAACAACAGAGTGAAAGGTCATCAAACTTTTTAGCTTTCATCAATCAGAAGCATTACTGAAATAGTAATGATTTTCTAAATGCTTCCCCATGTTCTCTCGATAAAATTACATACAACAAAACAAAAACTATTGATATTAAAACTTAATTGCCTTGTTTTATTTGCAAGTTTAGGTTATCTTATGTGATGACAATGCTTACACGAGGCTGGATAAATCCAGATCATTAGTTGTCCCATACTTCCAATTTTAAGTATTACTAAGGCTTGCCAGGCATCATCAGTGCCATGAATTTAGAATTGTATTACAGTTGTATGATATTCGTCATTGTATGGCCTGGAAGATTTATTTTGCCGAGAGTAATATGTTTTGTTCCGTAGCCTGAGTAAAATCTTTACTTGTAATAAAAGTATGTTTCCTGTAATATTGAACATGTATAATATCTCAAACCAACCAGTGTACTAATGAATTATGAACTTCTCAGTCTGGCCAACTTGCCTAGTTGTATTTAGTGCTGGTACCTTCTAAATCTATTGTTATATTGCTTCATGTATCATGTATTTTTGTGAAACTTAACGTTTCAATGAATACCTGAACGATGGGACTTTATGAGAAATTTGTGAGGGAGGATCCACTGCAAATTAAGTGGACTGGTATTGACAGTTTCAACAAAGGACTTGCATAGCATGGATAATATGCCCCTGGCCTGTCATGAAATGGCAGACCTGGTGCAGCCTGTGTAGGGTAGCTACTGGGTTTTTTGTTTCAAAAAAAATGAAAATAAAAGTTTTAAAAACATAGCTTGCGTGGCAGGTGGGTGGCCTACTACCCCCAGCTGATTGGGTTCAACTGGGTGGGGTTTGAACCCCTAGCCGACGGGGTCGGCAAGGCTATAGGCCTACTTCAAAAAAAATGTAATGAATGAATTATATTTTTGAAAACAAAGTTTTTATAAATAAAAAGAGACTTTGTTTTGGACAGGCGGATGGCTTGTTTGGGATCAGCCAGGTTGGGGCTGAACCCTAGTCGACGGTGTCGGCTAGGCTTGATAAGCCAACTTAATATATATATATATATATATATATATATATATATATAACAGTTATGTTATTTAAGTCTAGAATTAGATATTTAATATGCATGTTAAAATTCCAAATTTTTGTTATATTCATGTGGGTTGATTTGAATACATGTGAATGAAAATTTTCACATGCTTTGAATTGAGATGATTCATGAATGAAAGCATGTTTGTGGAATGGTTACATAAAAGCACATGCACATGATGGTTACATAAAAGCACATGCAATTGAATAGTGAACACATTTGGCATGTTATTATGATTTTTGCACATGATGCATCGATGATCAATGGATCATCGCGGGCCTGGTGAGCCCTGAGCTTGGATTACTCCTTTACTTGTTTTTCATTCATCGCAAAAATCACAATGATATTATTTTCTATATTGCACTATTATATGTTTTCCACGGGGGGGCTGGAGTCCCGTGATGAGCCTCGCATTTGAAAATGCGAATTTATGATATTAATTTGGCATGCTGAATTGCAAATTAATGAAACAACTATTGATAATAACTTAAAGAAAAAGAACAATGTAATGTACCTTCTGAGATGTCTTGTCAGGAGTATGTGACTCTTGGAGTTGCAGTTTTGGAGAAACCAAAAGGATACAAAAAATTTGTGTGCATTGTTGTTGCCCCTGAACCCGATATTGAGATTCTTTTTCCTGATCATGGTTTTAGGGAAAGTCCGTCACTTTGCCTGGGGGTGGTGTGTAGACACAACTGTTGTTTTGGTATACCAAGAAAAGTGACACTTGTGGATGAGTGGTCCCTGGTGTCCAGACATTAAATGGATGGTCTAATGTTCTGAAGGCTGTTTCGATCGAGGGCTAAGTTTGTAACCCAGTAATAAAATACAACTTGTGTACTAAGTTACCCTAAGAACCCTACTTGACCTCGAGAATTCTTACCCGTTTGGTGTATCTGCGGGCAATGATAATAATAAAAAGTTAAACTTAAATGTGTATGTATTCTAATAGGGACATGCATATGAAAGAGATTTTGATTAAAGATAATAAATTACTCATGCATATGCACTGAGATCATGCATTTTTCTGTTATACATTAGATCATGCATATTTACTTGTTTCTCTACTTGTCTTGTTATCTTTAATGCTTATCTGAATTATGTTCTTATTGCAGTAGTATCCCTTTAAATTATTGCATGAATTCCCTTTTGTACTCTTTATGCTTATTTGTTTCATTAGAGAGACTTGTACTCAGAATCTTGTTTAGTTCTGACATCCATAATTTTCCTATATCTTGCATCCTCAGGTACCCAGTGAAGGACATGGTTCTGGGAGAGCTGCGAGTGCATCACGACTGCTGGACAGATCACTTAAAGACAGCGTGTCTCTACTCTTTCACTTACCCTTTTTGGCTTACTCTGATTTTCTATTATTTTGCACTTGTCTCAGACTATTTAATTTAAATTAATAAAGTTGATTCAACTTGGGTTTGGTTTGAAAGATGGGGGTGTAAGATCCGTTGTGGTTGGTGGAGTTATCCAGTTGGGAATGGAACTGTAAAGGCCCTGGATTTCTAGGAAGATTTCCGCAGTTGACTTTAAAAAAAATATGCACTTTTTCTTGGGTATGAGTTGGGGTCGTTCCATCAGATGACAAGAAAGTTGACACTTCTGAAGTAACAAATGTCAAAATGACAATTGATGATAGAGAGACTCTAGATGATCCACTCTTTATTGACAGCTTATCGGAGCTCTTTCTTACTTGATAGTTACTAGACCTGATATAGCATACGTTGTACACATAGTTAATCAATTTCAGCACACTCTGACATTTGTTCATATGGGAGCTATTTTGCGTATTATTAGATATCTCAAAAATTATATTTCTAAAGGTGTGTTTGTCTTCCTCGTCTATACTGGATTTACTTGAATATATAGATGCAAACCAGTGAGGTGGTCATAATAACATGCACTTAACAAGTTTTTGTGTTTTTTTAGGTGAATCGTTGATTTTGTGGAGGTGCAAAAAGCAACAGAAGACCTTTCTCTCTTCAAGTGAAGCCGAGTACGAGGTCATGGCTACTACCACAATGAAGGTGGTGTGGGTGAAAAGATTGTTGGCTGATATGGGAATCAAGATTCTAGGAGTGATGTGACAACGAGAGTGTTATCGACATTGCTAGCACCAATATTTTTCACAAAAGAACGAAGCACATGGAGATGGACTGCCATTATGTTTGAGAGGAATATCTTCAAAGAACCGTTGATCTGCCCTATGTCACATCTAAATACCAATTGTCGGACCTTTTTACCAAACCTCTCTTTGCTCCTAGGTTTCGCTTCTTTTGAGGGGAGTGTTAAATTGTATATATACATGTGTTCATAGTATAGTATATATGTATAAAAACATATATATATATACATATTATATGTATATATATTTATATTATAAATATATATTATATATAATATATGTGGGACCATGTCAAACTAGTTGACATGCTCCCAACGGCTAGAATTCTAGCCATTGGTGTTAATATATATATATATATATATATATATATATATATATATATATATATATATATATATATATATATATATGTAATGTAATAGGTAATGCTCTCTAGGGATATTTTGATCTTGTTATTTTCATGTAAATAGTGTATGCTAGGGACAATATTGTATTTTTGTCCTTTATTTCATTTTTGTCTTTATTGTATAGTGTAGGGAGTCTATATGACTCTTGGATTGTTGGGATTGTTCCAACCGTCATAAATATGACAGTTGGGATTGTTCCAACAGTCATAACTGTGACTTCCCATGGGACTATAAATATGATTGTTGGAATAGTGAATGCCTCTCTTGAAGCCCATCTTGGCTCTATATATAGAGCTTTTCTCTTCTTTATAAGATAATGCTTCTCTTAAGCATTCATGCTCAATAAGATGAATATTTTTTATATTTTTGTGATCTTCTCTTTAGTTCTTTGATGTCTTGAATGCACTTAGTGCTTGTGTAGTGCCTTTGGACTCTTGTATTGTCTCTTAGTTGAACTTGTGTATGTGCATGTGTACTTTGTGTTTATGATCTTATAAGCCCTTAGAGGCCCTCGTTTTGTGTTTCCGCATATTTCATTACATGGTATCAGAGCCAAGAAATCTTTCTTGATATTTTGCCTTTCTTGGGTTTCGGGATTCTTTAGTTCGAGTATGTATCTTATATCTTTAGTGTTACTTGGATTATCTATCTCATGCATTATGCATAAGAAAGCACTCATTTTTCTTATATTTGAAATTTTATTTGTTATTTTTGTTAAAAATTATTTTTAATTATTATTGGATTTATTTTTATTAAATGTTTTATAAGGTTTATAATATTTGTTTGATCTTGTGAAATTATATATGTGCATGCTTTTAGAGATCTAGTTTGAATCTTAGTTTTTCAAACTCGCTTTATTTAATATGTACATATATGATCTAGTATTCTTGTACATGTATTATTGGCATTTAAATGCTTTATTTGAACACTTCCTGGTTATAAATGTCAAATCATGTTCGTATTATTATTGAACTTTGTTTTGTTTCTTTTTGAAAAATTATCAAATTTTTAAAATAATTTGAAATGGTATTGTGTGTCATTCTCAAGTATGATCTTATGATATTTTGCTTAACTTGTGTTTGAATTTTTTTTCTTTCTTTAGTCTTGATGTATTCTTATGTGAAACCTAAAATAGATTATAAAGTATTAAAGATAATATGTGGTTAGGATCTTAGTGATCATGGATAACTTGCTATTTTTGAATTTTGAATAAATAATTTTTATATTGATATATGATCCTTGTGCACTTGGGATTGTCTTACATGATGAATGAGATTATCTATTCGTGCATAAAGTATTGAGCATGATTTCTTATGGGAATCATTCACTTTTATAAATGCCTTTTAAATATGTTTTTTTTTAATTATTAAAAATAGTTATGTTATTGGGTGTTTCTCTTGTTGGCCATTTTGTGGTCCTTATTATTGTGTTATTTTCTTAGTCTCATGGCTCTTCAATGAACATTATCTTACATGTTTTGCATAGGATTTAAATGTTATGCTTTTTTGCATACTTAGTTTTAATAAAATATTAATTTGATAATTATGAGAACCTTCTTTGCATTTGCCCTTTGTGGGTGTTATAAGTGTTTCCCTTTTAGTTCACTTTAATATAAGTGTTTCCCTTTTAGTTCACTTTAATAATTGTCCATTATTGATGGACATGCTTGTTTTGAAGACTCTCATTAGTGGACATTTTATCTTGTGGTATGATTGCATGTTTTTATTAAAACTTATACCTCACATGAGTTTTAAGTGCTATGTTTCTATTGCACACATATGATATTCAATAAAATATTATTTTTTTATATTGTGAGACTTGTGTAAACCTTTGTGGGTTTTGTGAGAATGTTCCTTAGAGAACATTTTTTTTGTTTATCCACTTAATATTGGTGGACATTTCGGTAGTGATTGAAGGCTCTATAATTGCATTACTTGGAGATTTTCTTGACTTGAAAATTTTTGTCTTCTCAGTTGTGTCTTTCAAGGTTTTTACTATTTGGCTTTATAAGTCCATCACTCTTCTTTCGATACATCCATTATTATTTGTTTGTCCTTATCGAGGTGAGTTGTATGCACTTCTATGTCGTGGCACTAGAGTTAGTTGTTGAGGTGAGTTATCTGTGTACCCTTGTCTTTGTCAGTATAGATTGTCAAACGATTTGGCTCTGATTGACCTCTAATTTTATGTGTTGTATCACTCATTTGTTTCTTGTGCACCTCGATGTTGTAGAGTCAGGGCTAGCTATTGAGGTGAGTTATCTGTCCACCTCATGTCATCTTGTTTGTCTAGATTCTCAGAAGTTATGAGTGACGTGTTGTCATTTGCCTTGGGTCTGATTGATGGTTGATTGGCCTCTTAACTTATTGTGGTTGGAAATCCTAGTTAGTCGTTAGGGTGAGTTGTGAGTGCACCTCATGTCATCTTGTCAATATAGGTATGTATCTAACTGGCAGGTGATTGACCTCGATTTCTATGAGTGTGCTTTACCACTCATTTGTTTGTGTGGCCATTGTTACAGTATTGGATGGTTGATATCTTGATTTTCCTATGATGGTAGTTATGTTTTTTGGAACCATAGAGTTTTGAAAGATTGTTAAAATCGTTATTTTTATTCTTCTTGATGGCATTAGTTCGTTTTCATTACAAGCTCTCTTACCTCTTGTGTTTCTTCCCGATATGCCTCTTATCTAAGTGTCATTATATATAGACAAGAGATGTTTACTCACACTTTTGTGTGTTTATTTAGGTCATAAGTGGCATTGTGATTATACTCTTGTTCTAGTAGGTGAAAAGACGTGTTTGGATCACAAGTCAGGGTCCAGACCCGTGATCATGCATCTCTTCATTAATGGCACATATGTAATTTTTTCTTATTGTAAAAGGGTATTTTAGTACCCTAAATTTGTATTAGTAATAGCATATAATGACAGGATTAGTAGCAGTCGATTCTTGTATTGGGAATCAGGGTTTTTTCTGCAGCTCCTTCTCTCTTCCTCTGTTCCTCATTTTCATGCACGGTAAAACTCTGGATTTATAAACTCTAACATGGTATCAAAGCAGTTAGAAAAAGTTGAAAGTCTAGTGAAAATTCTCATAGCTGACCCATCTTTCGATCGGGTGACGAGAGCGGGTGGATTTTCTAACATCTAAAGTAGAAGTAGACGTAGAGGATGTATCCATTTCCTGATTAAAAATAGTGGGTGCCTCTCTTCCCCATCAGGTATAAACAAAACCTTTATACCTTTCTGAATCTATGCTCTCCCTTGCAATCAATCTATCAGCAGGCATAGTTTCTTTATCCTTCTGATCACAATCTGAAGAACAAATATCGTTAGTACTGGAGAAAAGTTCAGAATTCAACCAAGGATAATAGACCTCAACTTTGGAATTTGATTAAGAGAAATTGATGCAACGATGATCAAAATTCAATTCGTCGAAGATAACATTTCTTGATATTTTGATGCGCTTGCTCATGGGATCATAGCGCATGTATCCTTTATAGTTATCGGCATAACCCACAAACCTGCACTTCAAAGCCTTGTCCTGAAACTTATGTCTCATTGAGCTGTCAATATGAACGTAACATACACAACCAAACACGCGCAAATCATGATAGTTGGGATGAACTTCAAATAGGAAAAAGTAAGGAGACTTGTTCTCCAAAATATCCATGGGTAATCAATTTATCACATGGACTGTTGAATGAAAGGCTTTTGTCTATAGAGTAATCGGAAGATTGCTATCATATATCATACTCATTGCACTCTCAACAATACGGCGATGCTTCCTTTAGGCAATTCCATTTTGCTGAGGTGTATGAGGGCAAGACACCCTTCTCCTTATTCCATTACTTTGAAGAAAATTAATAAAGTCACTTGAAGAGAATTCACCTCCTCCATCACATTGGAAGCAAAGAATATTTTCAGAAAATTGATTCTTGACAAAAGAGTGAAAGTTTTGGAACAACTTGAAGGTCTCAGACTTGTGTTTCATAAAGAAAATCCAAGTATAACGAGAATAACTGTCAACAAATATAAGGTAATAACTAGTTCCAGATACATAAGCAACTGGGGCTGGCACCCAAACATCAGAACATATAATCTCAAAAGGTCTTGAAGATCTTTTATTGATAGAATGAAAAGATAAAACACGACTCTTACATAAGAGACAACTAGAACATTTGTTGTCATTGGCATTCATTCCTAAACTAGACTTGAGAATGAGGTTATTTGAGACAAGCTTCTGAATGAAACTACTACTGCAATGACCTAAACGACCATGCCAAAGATTTGGCTTATTTGACTCGGAGACACTAAAAACACATGAAGGAATCACTGAAGACGACGATGAGGAGAACTTCAAGTTAAGATCAACAAGGTGAACACGAGTAGCAGGATCTTCTTGGAAAACATACATATTGCCTTGTCGCTTTCCTTTAGCGAATGTCTCCCTCGTGCAGAGATCCTTAACAAGAATAGAAGAGGGAGTAAATTCAACTGAAGCATTGATATCATCGACAAGCTTAAAAACAGAGACAATGTTTTTCTTGATGTTAGGAGCATAAAGAACCTTTGAAAGACTGAGAGAGGACTTTGACATAGGTATAACGGAATTTCCAATATGAGAGATACAATGGTGGGATCCATCCCCAGTGACTATACTATTTATACCAATGTAAGGAACAAGGTTTAAGAGTTTACCAGCATCACCAGTAACACGAGTCGCTGCTCCAGAGTCCACATACCAAGTACCCTGCTCATTCTGTTTTAGATTTAATCCTGCTAAGGCTGACAATAGTAACTCTTTTACTTCTCCACTGGCCTTTGAGCTATCAGTTCCTCTGTTTGCTTCAGTCTGTGTTGATTTTTCTTTATTCAAGGGATTAAACCAACAATTAGCTTTGATGTGCCCCTTTTTATTACACAGAAAAGAAGTAGGAATTGGCCTCTGTCGCTGTGAGTTGGGAGTTATGTTGGGTGTAGGTAATATTTCATGGCCTCCTTGACCACTTTTTCCCGGTCCTCCTCTTCCCTTAACATCATAACTTCCTCGTCCTCGTCCATAAGCTACCCCTGTGGCAAGAACATCTTGCGTGCCTGTATGCATATATGATCCTTCAGAGAATCCTTTTAAGTTTATTTCATATTGAAGTAGTTTTGCATGCAGGTCTTCAAATCTGGGGCAGATCAGGTAAACACAATAAGGAAGTAACAATCATATGATATTCAAGCCTCAATCCATTCAGAGTTTGTTGTACCATATCTTTATCACTCACTGCACACCCAACAACTGCTAGTTGATCTGTGATGATCTTTATTTTGTTCAAGTACTCCATGATAGTCATGGATTCCTTTCTTAACATCTGCAATTCTCTTTTAAGAAACATAATCATGGTCTGAGAAACTTGTGAATATGTCTGAACTAATCTATCCCAAAATTGCATGGTTGTACAGTCATCTGGAATTGCCACAAGCACCTCTTGTGACAACGTAGAAGTAATATAAGCAACTAACGCCTGGTCTCTTTTCATCCAAGTTACGAATTCTGGATTTCTAACATATACTGTGGTAGATGCTCATTTGCGGTCCTTTTCTTCACGTGATATAAACTCTGGAGAGACTGGAACAGATCCATCCAGATGTCCACAAAGATCCCGACTCATAATAAAAGGAATGATCTGCCTCTTCCAAGTCAAGAAATTGGAATTGTTTAATTTTTCAGACACGAGTTGACTAAGAAAGCTTGATGAAAGACTAGAAGAAGAAGGAAATGAATCCATGTTTCACAATAAGAACAATATGCCCAGCACACAACCCCATAATAGCTAAAAGAATCAGGATATCGAAAGGCAACTTTCAACCTTAAAGAAATTCCTGCAGCCTTTTTTTTTTGCTGACAGAATATTTACGCAGGTGACTAAAGAAAAACTGAAAACATGTTGTTTCCCCTTTTTGCAGAACAGACTATATCAGGCTATGTGAATATTTGAATGAAAGTGTCAAAAAGCAACTGATTGCGCAAATGGAGGTAGATCTGAATCAGATCAGATTTGATCAAGAAAGGATTAATGTGGCTGATAGGAAACAGATTGCATGATCAGACCTAATTTTGATCAACAAGATGATTTAGAACAAGATTGAGAATTAAGAAGGCAACGTAGAATCTATTAATAACAGAGAAACGTGATCAGATCTGATTCTGATTCTGATCAGATCTGATTCTGATCAGATCTGATTCTGATCAGATCTGATCAAGAAGACGATGCAGAAAAGAGGAAAAAAAATATTTAGGATTTAAGAGGCGAGCCAGCTCTGATCAAGAATTAACGTAGAATTTGTTAGTAATCAGAAAAACGTGATCAGATCTGATTCCGATCAGATCTGATCAAGAAGGTAATGCAGAAAGGTTTTTGGGAATTAAGAGAGAGACAAAATCAGATCTGACGGAGATCTAACGACGGCGACCCAAATGATCGTCTCTGTCTGCCCAAATTCACAAACGGAGGACAATCGAGGACGCCAAGGGCTGAGATCTTCTTCACAATATTAAGAGAGAGAGAGAGAGAATAGGTTAATGAAAAACGTGATCAGGTCTGATCAAGATTGAGAAGCAGAAAAAAAAAATGGAAATCAATTTTCTGACTTGGGAGACTGAACAATCTTTCTGGACATACCTTTTGGAAGCAATCCCGGATCCGGCTCTAGCGTGGCTCTGATACCATGTTAGATTTTAAAAATCCAGAGTTTTATTGTGCGTGAAGATGAGGAACAGAGGAAGAGAGAAGGAGCTGCAGAGAAAACCCTGATTCCCAATACAGGAATCGACTGCTACTAATCCTGTCATTATATGCTATTACTAATACAAATTTAATGTACTAAAATACCCTTTTACAATAAGGAAAAATTACATATGTGCCATTAATGAAGGGATGCATGATCACGGGTCTGGACCCTGACCCGTGATCCAAGCACGTCTTTTCAGTAACAACATATGGCAACATATGTATATGCTGTTGCGAGTCTGTCTAAAAGGCAGACAGCATATATATATATATATATATATATATATATATTTATTTATTGATGCGAACCAATTCAAATCACAAGGAACATGTATATACACATACGTATTGCTATGAATCAATCCAAAACGTAGGCAGCATGTATATACATATGTATATGCTGCTAAGATTCTGTTTATGACGCAACCAGCTATGTATATTCGAAAGCATATGCTGTTGTGTATCCATTTATGATGCATCCAACATATATATATGTGATGTTGAATATCAATATCACTTTATGACGTAGTCACCATATATATATATATATATATATATATATATATATATATATATATATATATATATATATTGCTGTGTGTCATCAAGAATGCAACTGGAACATATATGTACCTTGTTCATGCTGTAAATTTAATCAAGAACGTAGGGATACATATACATGCAGAAAATATTTAGACATGTTTAAGGATGCATAAACTTGGATTTAAGCATGCATGCTGAAAATTTGCAGGCATGATTAGAGATGCAAAATCTTGGATTTAAGCATCAAGAACATCAAAGATATAAGTGATATGCATGCTGAAAATTTGCAGACATGATTAGAGATAAAAATCTTGGATTTAAGCATCAAGAATATCAAAAATATGGAATATGCATGAAGAAAATTTCAGACATGTTCATAGATGCAAAAATATGGATTTAAGCATTAAAAACATCAAAAATACATAGAATATGCATGCAAAAAATTTTAGACATGTTCATGGCTGCAAAAACATGGATTTAAGCATCAAGAACACCAAAAATACATGGAATATGCATTGTAAAAATTTTCAGACATGCTCATGGATGCAAAAACAAGGATTTAAGCATCAAGAACATAAAAAATACATGAAATATGCATGCAGAAATTTTCAGACATGTTCACGGATGCAAAAACATGGATTTAAGCATTAAGAACACCAAAAATACATGGAATATGCATGCAGAAATTTTCAGACATGCTCATGGATGCAAAAACATGGATTTAAGCATCAAGAACACCAAAAATACATGGAATATGCATGCAAAAATTTTCGGACATGTTCATGGATGCAAAAACATTGATTTAAGCATCAAGAATACCAAAAATACACGGAATATGCATGCAGAAATTTTCAGATATGATCAACCCTTAAACTCGTATGATTTATTCTATTGAAAAAAGAGAGAAATCCATACCTTGTTTGCTGAAAATATGCAAAAGAATAGAAGAAGAAGAAGAAGATGGTGGAAAAGGTAATGCCCTTCTCTTTCACTCTCTCTTCCTTTCTTTTTCTTTCTTCTTTTTCCCCTTTTTCTCTCTTTAGGTGATGTTTTTAGAGAGCCTCTCTCTTATATAGGTTGATCCCTCTAGGGGGTGATGCGCCCCCCTTTTCTAGATTCTTATGGATTGGATAGAACTCTACCCTATCCTATTCTCTTTCTAGAATTTATCATTTGGGGTAGAGTTCTACCAAGGGTAGAACTCTACCCTATCTTAACTACTATATTTAAATATATATATATATGTTTCTTAAAGTTTTAAATTCATGTTTTTTAAGATATGGATGGATTATGGGTTTGGGTTAGACTCATGATCTAAATCCATATCCATATTCATTTGGATCTTAGCCCATACAAGGCACTAGTCAATATAGATCCTGGACTAAGTCCATATCCATATTGATGTCAACCCAAATGTAAATGGAGCGGGTCAACTCCGATCCAAATAAAAAAAAAACAAAATAGAAGTCGGTCAAATTTGAAAAACGCATTTTCTGAACCAACCCATGTCCAAATTTGATAAAACAGATCTCCTACGAGATATATGTTGCATAACGGATCTAACTACGGTCCTGAATCGATTTTACTCCTGAATTTCGCTCAAATTTAAAGGTTAAAATAAATAAATTCCACATGTTTTACATATCATATTTAAACATCTTCAATGGGCCCTAGACTAAGTTCATACGATTTTAAGCAATTTTGACATATTAAATATAAATATTAAATTAAAAATTATATTTTTTAGTATAAAAATATAGGAAAATTTATGAGATATTACAAGGATAATCGGGAGAGACATTATAAATTTTTCATATAGTGAAAGATTTTGAATTTTTGAATAAGGTAGTTTATTTATAAGATATACGGAGGTGAGATGTAATGCCCCAAAATTCGGAACTTGTAAAGTTTTTAGGAAAAATTTAAAGGCTTTGCACTCAATCCTTTTTCAGAGTTTAAAATGGTAGTTCAGCGAAAAATGGTGTTTGAAATAACAAGTCAACGGACCTTGGGTGAATTACAGGCGAACTTTCCTTTACACAATAGATTTGTATCTCCCTATAAGCATTGAAACCACGTAAATTCAAAACAAGGTTTTTGATAATTAAAATTTATACAAAAGAGGAATTTCAAAAAAAAAACTTATGCAAAATTACAAAACGTGCTCAAGAGCGAAACAACAGATAAAAAGTGGGATCTTGATATCATCACGTCATTGTGCCATCACATGTCGTATCGATCTAATCATCACCTGTACCCCATAAAATGGGTCTGACTTATAAAAATCTGATAGGTACATAGATATTAAAATTCAGAACAAGACTAACATATGCATTGTTCCTTTCGTAATGTGCAGTTCAGAATAAGTAAAATGAACATGATAATCTTGTTTCGATAATTAACTGTCTTGAAGGTACGCACAAGAAAAACGTAGAAACAACTGACACTGCCTGAGGGTTTGTTATTCTATGTATTTTGATACCCTGGATAACAAACTGAGTCCGCTCCTAAGAGGATGGCAAATGACCGAGAGAGAATTCCACATACGCCATTTGTTCAAAGGGATGCATCTGAACTTCTACGAAAGTCATTGGGATCTAGCACATAGGATAATTTTTGGTAGCCCAGTCCCCTAACTCCGATGATTGGGGACACCAAATCATTGCTCCTCGAGGAGCGTAGTTATTAACAATTTTTTCATTAAAGTTTTTATATCATCTAATCCTCTCTCTTGACGAAACCAAAGAGACGAATGGGTATGTCGGGTTCTATTTTAACTGATGACTCATTCTACATGCTCTAGTCTTTTAAATCAAATCGAGCATCTTGCCTGTGAAGGAGATCACCACCATTTATGTAATTTTCTTTTAATCATCGTAAATTTTCACACTACGAGGTTACCATAAACGTCAAATCATCGTAGTACTAACATGTCGTGCATGTCAGATAGTACCACTACGATGAGAAGGATATCGGTTTATCGGAAAGAAACTCCACCATTATTTAGAAATTTCAAAGTCACGTGCTTTAGGCCGAGAAAAAACCGAGTCATTTAGGATACCAAAAAAGAAAAACCGGATGTATGTACCACCTAGGGCTACGTAGTCGAAGCCTTTCCGTTATACTCATTCGAGGAAAAAACTCAGTTGCAAATACGCAAACGTAAAACACTTGCTTTTCTTTTAGAGACAGTGAACAATGCGAGCTTGAAATCTCGCATGTGAAATCCTTTTTAAAAATAGAGACTCGGCGAGGATGCACAAATTTGCGTCTTTAAATACATACATGTGTAATCTAAACTAGACAAGAGTACGCAAAACTACATATTTTATAAAGTTATATATGCATATAGAATACATATATATTAAAGCATAAGCTTGTGCACATTACAGCGCGGTGGCAAAGTAAATAACATAAAATAACGTTCGATGTGTGAAACCACACATCGAGCTAAATAAATTGCGTAAGCGATGCCCGGTGTACAAAACCGTACATCGGCTAAATAAATTGTGTATGCAAGAGCTTGTGCATATTACAGCATGACGACAAAGTAAATGACGTAATTTAAAAAGATAAGAATATGCAAAATTGCGTCCTTGAGTTAAAAGCATATATATATATATATATATATATATATATATATATAAAGTTTAAAGTATTCCGTCATTTGTTCTAGTATGCAACTTTCCCGTACCTCTGAGATGGTCTGAATCGCTGACGATTCCGAGCGTAGGTTCTTAAAGGCTTGTGCCTCGGTAAGCATGTCTCATCTGTTGTGCCAAAGTGGTACGTTGCAAATGATTATTGTGTTAAGTTCTTAGATTTTGACGAAAGCGACGACGGCTATATCGCAACAGTCGAACTTAAACCCAGTTCGAAACGACCGGATCGAGCTGGGCTCGATGCTAGCCAATCTCAGCTAGACAGTACCTGACCAGGCAGGCCAAAAGGAGGGCAGGCAGGGCAGTTTGGTGGCTCGACTGAGCCGATTTGAGCCCATCCCGAGCCAAGGGTACACCCCGATTTGGGGCACCCTGGCGAAAACCAAACCTAGACCGGCATAGCGACAACCTTGCTGCAGTTGCCTGGGGCGGCGAAACAGAGGGGTGGTTGTCGAGTGGAGTTGGCTCGGTCCCTCCACCCGGCCAACCCAGCGAGACGGGGAGAGGCATCTCCCGCCCGCTGCACCTTCTCAGAAAAATGACAGCAGCCAGAGGTTGCCGCCGGTTTTGCCAGAGAGGAGGAAGGAGAGGGTGCTCGGTACCCTCTCTCTTGGCGAGCACCACCGCTGCTGGTGACTCTGGATTGCCGATAAGGGAAATACAGTAGGGGGTGTTAGATTTCACTAGGATTTGTTACACGTGAAAAGAGGAGTTGTGGGACCTAAAACATGTATATAAATCCTTCATTTACAGTATGGGTTGGGTCGGGTATATTATCCAGACCCGGAATACAAAATAACAAATACAAGTAAAGAATACACAGACAAATAGACTTTTTCACCTCCCCTCAAGTTGATCATGGTTTTGAACCATGAACAACTTGCCTTTAAGTGTCCAAAAATGATCCTTGGTCAAACGTTTTGTGAATATGTCTGCAACTTGGCTTTCAGTGTTAACAAATTCGGGCTAAATCTCCTTTTCTTCAACCTTTTGTCTCACAAAATGTTGATCTATCTCAATGTGCTTGGCACGACTGTGATGAACATAAAAAATACATGAAATATGCATGCAGAAATTTTCAGACATGTTCACGGATGCAAAAACATGGATTTAAGCATTAAGAACACCAAAAATACATGGAATATGCATGCAGAAATTTTCAGACATGCTCATGGATGCAAAAACATGGATTTAAGCATCAAGAACACCAAAAATACATGGAATATGCATGCAAAAATTTTCGGACATGTTCATGGATGCAAAAACATTGATTTAAGCATCAAGAATACCAAAAATACACGGAATATGCATGCAGAAATTTTCAGATATGATCAACCCTTAAACTCGTATGATTTATTCTATTGAAAAAAGAGAGAAATCCATACCTTGTTTGCTGAAAATATGCAAAAGAATAGAAGAAGAAGAAGAAGAAGAAGATGGTGGAAAAGGTAATGCCCTTCTCTTTCACTCTCACTTCCTTTCTTTTTCTTTCTTCTTTTTCCCCTTTTTCTCTCTTTAGGTGATGTTTTTAGAGAGCCTCTCTCTTATATAGGTTGAGCCCTCTAGGGGGTGATGCGCCCCCCTTTTCTAGATTCTTATGGATTGGATAGAACTCTACCCTATCCTATTCTCTTTCTAGAATTTATCATTTGGGGTAGAGTTCTACCAAGGGTAGAACTCTACCCTATCTTAACTACTATATTTAAATATATATATATATATATATGTTTCTTAAAGTTTTAAATTCATGTTTTTTAAGATATGGATGGATTATGGGTTTGGGTTAGACTCATGATCTAAATCCATATCCATATTCATTTGGATCTTAGCCCATACAAGGCACTAGTCAATATAGATCCTGGACTAAGTCCATATCCATATTGATGTCAACCCAAATGTAAATGGAGCGGGTCAACTCCGATCCAAATAAAAAAAAAACAAAATAGAAGTCGGTCAAATTTGAAAAACGCATTTTCTGAACCAACCCATGTCCAAATTTGATAAAGTAGATCTCCTACGAGATATATGTTCCATAACGGATCTAACTACGGTCCTGAATCGATTTTACTCCTGAATTTCGCTCAAATTTAAAGTTTAAAATAAATAAATTCCACATGTTTTACATATCATATTTAAACATCTTCAATGGGCCCTAGACTAGGTTCATACGATTTTAAGCAATTTCGACATATTAAATATAAATATTAAATTAAAAATTATATTTTTTAGTATAAAAATATAGGAAAATTTATGAGATATTACAAGGATAATCGGGAGAGACATTATAAATTTTTCATATAGTGAAAGATTTTGAATTTTTGAATAAGGTAGTTTATTTATAAGATATACGGAGGTGAGATGTAATGCCCCAAAATTCGGAACTTGTAAAGTTTTTAGGAAAAATTTAAAGGCTTTGCACTCAATCCTTTTTCAGAGTTTAAAATGGTAGTTCAGCGAAAAATGGTGTTTGAAATAACAAGTCAACGGACCTTGGGCGAATTACAGGCGAACTTTCCTTTACACAATAGATTTGTATCTCCCTATAAGCATTGAAACCACGTAAATTCAAAACAAGGTTTTTGATAATTAAAATTTATACAAAAGAGGAATTTCAAAAAAAAAACTTATGCAAAATTACAAAACGTGCTCAAGAGCGAAACAACAGATAAAAAGTGGGATCTTGATATCATCACGTCATTGTGCCATCACATGTCGTATCGATCTAATCATCACCTGTACCCCATAAAATGGGTCTGACTTATAAAAATCTCATAGGTACATAGATATTAAAATTCAGAACAAGACTAACATATGCATTGTTCCTTTCGTAATGTGCAGTTCAGAATAAGTAAAATGAACATGATAATCTTGTTTCGATAATTAACTGTCTTGAAGGTACGCACAAGAAAAACGTAGAAACAACTGACACTGCCTGAGGGTTTGTTATTCTATGTATTTTGATACCCTGGATAACAAACTGAGTCCGCTCCTAAGAGGATGGCAAATGACCGAGAGAGAATTCCACATACGCCATTTGTTCAAAGGGATGCATCTGAACTTCTACGAAAGTCATTGGGATCTAGCACCTAGGATAATTTTTGGTAGCCCAGTCCCCTAACTCCGATGACTGGGGACACCAAATCATTGCTCCTCGAGGAGCGTAGTTATTAACAATTTTTTCATCAAAGTTTTTATATCATCTAATCCTCTCTCTTGACGGAACCAAAGAGACGAATGGGTATGTCGGGTTCTATTTTAACTGATGACTCATTCTACATGCTCTAGTCTTTTAAATCAAATCGAGCATCTTGCCTGTGAAGGAGATCACCACCATTTATGTAATTTTCTTTTAATCATCGTAAATTTTCACACTACGAGGTTACCATAAACGTCCAATCATCGTAGTACTAACATGTCGTGCATGTCAGATAGTACCACTACGATGAGAAGGATATCGGTTTATCGGAAAGAAACTCCACCATTATTTAGAAATTTCAAAGTCACGTGCTTTAGGCCGAGAAAAATCCGAGTCATTTAGGATACCAAAAAAGAAAAACCGGATGTATGTACCACCTAGGGCTACGTAGTCGAAGCCTTTCTGTTATACTCATTCGAGGAAAAAACTCAGTTGCAAATACGCAAACGTAAAACACTTGCTTTTCTTTTAGAGACAGTGAACAATGCGAGCTTGAAATCTCGCATGTGAAATCCTTTTTAAAAATAGAGACTCGGCGAGGATGCACAAATTTGCGTCTTTAAATACATACATGTGTAATCTAAAGTAGACAAGAGTACGCAAAACTACATATTTTATAAAGTTATATATGCATATAGAATACATATATATTAAAGCATAAGCTTGTGCACATTACAGCGCGGTGGCAAAGTAAATAACATAAAATAACGTTCGATGTGTGAAACCACACATCGAGCTAAATAAATTGCGTAAGCGATGCCCGGTGTACAAAACCGTACATCGGCTAAATAAATTGTGTATGCAAGAGCTTGTGCATATTACAGCATGACGACAAAGTAAATGACGTAATTTAAAAAGATAAGAATATGCAAAATTGCGTCCTTGAGTTAAAAGCATATATATATATATATATATATATAAGTTTAAAGTATTCTTTTAAGTTTAAAGTATTCCGTCATTTGTTCTTGTATGCAACTTTCCCGTACCTCTGAGATGGTCTGAATCGCTGACGATTCCGAGCGTAGGTTCTTAAAGGCTTGTGCCTCGGTAAGCATGTCTCATCTGTTGTGCCAAAGTGGTACGTTGCAAATGATTATTGTGTTAAGTTCTTAGATTTTGACGAAAGCGACGACGACTATATCGCAACAGTCGAACTTAAACCCAGTTCGAAACGACCGGATCGAGCTGGGCTCGATGCTAGCCAATCTCAGCTCGACAGTACCTGACCAGGCAGGCCAAAAGGAGGGCAGGCAGGGCAGTTTGGTGGCTCGACTGAGCCGATTTGAGCCCATCCCGAGCCAAGGGTGCACCCCGATTTGGGGCACCCTGGCGAAAACCAAACCTAGGCCGGCATAGCGACAACCTTGCTGCAGTTGCCTGGGGCGGCGAAACAGAGGGGTGGTTGTCGAGTGGAGTTGGCTCGGTCCCTCCACCCGGCCAACCCAGCGAGACGGGGAGAGGCATCTCCCGCCCGCTGCACCTTCTCAGAAAAATGACAGCAGCCAGAGGTTGCCGCCGGTTTTGCCAGAGAGGAGGAAGGAGAGGGTGCTCGGTACCCTCTCTCTTGGCGAGCACCACCGCTGTTGGTGACTCTGGATTGCCGATAAGGGAAATACAGTAGGGGGTGTTAGATTTCACTAGGATTTGTCACACGTGAAAAGAGGAGTTGTGGGACCTAAAACATGTATATATATCCTTCATTTACAGTATGGGTTGGGTCGGGTATATTATCCAGACCCGGAATACAAAATAACAAATACAAGTAAAGAATACACAGACAAATAGACTTTTTCACCTCCCCTCAAGTTGATCATGGTTTTGAACCATGAACAACTTGCCTTTAAGTGTCCAAAAATGATCCTTGGTCAAACGTTTTGTGAATATGTCTGCAACTTGGCTTTCAGTGTTAACAAATTCGGGCTAAATCTCCTTTTCTTCAACCTTTTGTCTCACAAAATGTTGATCTATCTCAATGTGCTTGGCACGACTGTGATGAACCGGATTGAATGACATGTTGAGAGCACTTTGATTGTCACACAGCAATAGAGACCGAGATATCACTTCTCCCACTTCAGTTAGCAAATGTCGAACCCATGTGACTTCAGCAGTAGCGGCAGCCATGGATCTGTACTCAGCCTCAGTACTTGATCTAGCAATGGCCTTTTGTTTTATACTGCTCCAGGATACTAAGTTTCTTCCAATGAAGATGCAATATCCTGATGTAGACCTTCGTTCATCTGGATCCCCTGCCCAGTCAGCATCACAATATACAGTAATCTCGCGCATGTCCTTGCCAGATGGTTTTGGAGAATATATCAATCCATCCCCAACTGTGCCTTTCAGATATCTGAGTATCCTTTTAGCAACCTCCATATGCCCAGTGCGCGGTTCATGCATGAACTGGGACACCTGATTGACTGAATAAACAATATCAGGTCGAGTGAATGTGAGATACTGTAACATCCCTATTAGGCTGCAGTACCTGGTGGGATCCTCACACAAGTCTCCATCATGGGCACTCAGCTTTTGGTAAAGAATACTTGGACTCCCTAGAGGTTTACAATCCTTCATACCTGCTTTGGTTAGAACGTTCATCATATACATGTGTTGGGTGAGAGTCAACCCATCAGCTCAGCTATCAACTTCAACTCCAAGAAAATAATGCAGGGCTCCAAGGTCTTTCATTTTGAATCTCTGACTCAGTAGTTTTTTTACTTCTTTGATATGACCCTCAGAGTTTCCTGTGATGACAATGTCATGAACATGAATTAGCAATAAGGTGATCACATTTTGCCCTCTAAAAATGAACAATGAGTGATCTAGTAGGGAGTTAGCAAAGCCATGCTTCTGAATCTCAAGAGAGAAGCTGTCAAACCAAGAGCGAGATGCTTGTTTTAGACCATAGATAACCATTTTTAGTCTACATACATTTGTCTTACAATCTTCCTCATAGTATCCAGGTGGTTGTTACATGTAAACTTCCTCCTTCAAATCTCCATGCAAAAATGCATTCTTAATATCAAGGTGACTCAGTGTCCATCCATGTTCAACAACTAAGGAAAGAATGATTTGAATCGTTTCCATTCTCACCACTTGACTAAAGGTCTCATCATAGTCTTGTCCTGCTTCTTGTGTGAAACCCTTTGCTACGAGTCTTGCCTTGTATCGTTCAATGGTCTCATCTGGTTTATATTTTATTTTGTAGACCCATTTGCATCTTACCACATTTCTATCAAGCGGTCTAGGAACAATTTCCCAGGTTCCACATTCATGAAAGGCTTGCATTTCATCATTCATGGCTTCTACATATTTCTTAGAAGTGGTTGCCTGGTAGTACATAATAGGTTCATCCTCCTTGTTGAGAGCAGTAAAAAAGAGTTGAAAATCCATGGAGAAATTGTTGTAGCTAACCCACCTATCAATAGGATGCCGCATGCGACTGGACCTCCTGATGTCAAGGGTGTGTGAGGAGGTAGGTGGAGCCTCTTGAGCCCGATTTAGGAGTCCTGAAGCAATTGTTCTCTGTCTGGTGTAGGAAATGCCCTTATACCTTCCTGATTCCAATGGTGGTGCTACTTCACAACTCTGTGATTCCGATGTACCAACGATCTTGGAATTCTCTTCTTCGTGTTACACACAGTCCGAATGACATTCTTCATTCGAACTATCAAAGAGCTCTGAATTCAGCCAAGGGTAATAAACTTCAACTGAGGTAGAGGACATGTCACCTGTGTCAATTTTATGATCAAAGTTTAGCTCGTCAAAAACAACATTTCTCGATATTTTGATGTGTCTGCTAATGGGATCATAGCATCTGTATCCTTTGTAGTCATCTGCATATCCCACAAATTTAAACTTTTGAGCCTTATCCTGAAACTTGTATCTCAAGGATTAATCAATATGCACATAACAAACACATCTAAAAACATGTAAGTCATGATAACCAGGATGAATTCCAAAAAGGTAGTGATAAGGAGACTTGTTTTCTAAAACAACCATGGGCAGTCTATTTATCACATGTACAGCAGAATGAAAAGCTTGTGTCCACAGATTGATGGAAAGATGACGGTCATGAAGCATACTCATCGCACTTTCAACAATATGCATATGATTGCGCTCAGCAATCCCATTCTGTTGTGGCGTGTGTGGGCATGACACTCTTCTTCCTATCCCATTATTTTGAAGAAAGGAAATGAAGTCACTGGATGTGAACTCCCCTCTCCATCACATTGGAAAAATTGAATGGACTCGGAGAATTGATTTTTTACTAAGGACAGGAAGTTCTAAAACAAAAGAAAAACTTCAGACTTATTTTTCATGAAGTATATCCAGGTGTATCGAGAGTAACTGTCAACAAAAATTAGATAGTACTTGCTTTCAGATCCAGAGATGACTGGAGCAGGCCCCCATACATCAGAACATATTATCTCAAAAGGCTTTGAAGCTCTCTTATTAATGGAACGAAAAGGTAATACATGACTCTTTCATAAAAGACAACTGGAACACTTTTGACTTCTCTCTTCCACATTGAGACTTTATTTTGGAATGAGATTATTAGAAACAAGTTTCTCAATAAAATGACTCCCACAATGTCCTAAACGATTGTGTCATAGAGAAGGCTTATTACATTCAGAAATACTAAGAACATTTTCAGAAAGACATAACTCTAATAGAGACTTCAAATCTGGGTGAGCAGGATAGGCCGAATGACATGGGTCTTCTTGAAAGACATACATATTGCCTTGTCTCTTTCCTTCAGTGAATGTTTCCCTCGAGCGAAGATCCTTGACCTGCACAGAGAATAGAGTAAATCCGACTGAAGCATGATTATCATCAACAAGTTTAGAAGCAGAGACAATATTTTTCTTGATATTGGGAGCATTAAGGACATTGGAGAGTTCAAGAGTAGAATGTGACATGGGGATAATAGACTTTCCAATGTGAGTAACAGGGTGGAAAGATCCATCTCCAGTGACAATCTTACTTTTTCCAAAATAGGGAATAGGTTTGAAAAGTTTACCTGCATCACCGGTCACGTGAGTTGCTGCCCCAGAGTCAACAAACCAAGTTCCTTGTTCATTTTGCTTTAGATTCAATCCCGACAAGGCAGATATTAACAACTCTTTAATCTCTCCATTGTCTTTGGTGTTGCTGGACTTCCTTTTGGATGTTGCCTGATGGGACTTTCCTTTATTTTCAGGATTATGCCAACAATTCGCCTTGATATGCCCCCTTTTGTTGCAAAAGAAGCATGTGGGAATGGGTCTTGAACCCTGAGTAATGGTGGGTGTAAGAAGTAATCCACGTCCCCTGTGTCCATTTTGCCCTTGTACTCCTCGCCCTCGTCCTCAACCATAAGTTATTCCTGTGGCAAAGACCTCTTGGGTATTCGTATGAGTGTGATTATCCTCAAAAAAGCCTTTCAGGGTCATTTCATACTAAATTAATTTAGCCCGAAGCTCATCAAATGTAGGAAGAGCAGGCAAACACAATAATGAAATAACAATCATGTTATATTCTGATCCAATCCACTCAAGGTTTGTTGCACCATATTATTGTCACTCACAGCACATCCTATAACCGCAAGTTGATTTGTGATGGTCTTCATCTTGTTTAGATATTCCATGATAGTCATGGAGTCTTTTCTCAGTAGCTGAAATTCTCTCTTGAGAAAAACCATTCTTGCTTGAGAAACTTGTGAATATGTATGAACCAGTCTCTCCTAAAGTTGCATGGCTGTGCAATTGTCAGAAATTGCAATAAGTACCTCTTGAGAGAGTGTAGAGGTAATGTACGCGACCACTGACTGGTCTTTCTTTTCCCAGTTGAGATATTCTGCATTTTTGACATACACAATTGAGATTGCCCATTTATCATCCTTCTCTTCTCGTGCAATGAATTCCAGTGGAGCTGAGGCGATTCCATCCAGATGACCTAAGAGACCTTGACTCCTTATAAAAAGAATGATTTGTCTTTTCCAAATCAAGAATGATATGTCTTTTCCAAGTCAATTTTTCAGAAACAAGCTGATTGAAAAAACTTGAAGAGAGACCAGAGTGGGAAGAATGGGAGGAGTCCATAGCTTAAAAGTTAACAAGGTATTCACGAGATGCACAGTCCACTGCTTGAGAAACTTGTTGGTCGTCCTTTCTTGCCTTTTTTTTTACGGTTGTGATAGATGCAGGAAAGGGAGCAGAACGGCTCACACTGAACAGACTTTAATAAATCACAGATGGAAACTATGCTGGTTCAAGAACAAAGAGTTTTGTGAATATAGAATTTGACAATAGGTGTATTTCATCCACAACGATTTGCAGGCACAACGATTTACAGGCTTGACTAAAGACAGGTTTTGGATGTTAAAAGGCAAGTTGTTCATGGTTCAAAACCATGCACAACTTGAAGGAGGGTGAAAAGACGTGTTTGGATCACGGGTCAGGGTTCAGACCCGTGATCATGCATCCCTTCATTAATGGTACATATGTAATTTTTCCTTAATATAAAAGGGTATTTTAGTACCCTAAATTTGTATTAATAATAGCATATAATGACAGGATTAGTAGCAGCTGATTCTTGTATTGGGAATCAGGGTTTTCTCTGCAACTCCTTCTCTCTTCCTCTGTTCCTCATCTTCACGCACGGTAAAACTCTGGATTTATAAAATCTAACAGTAGACTGATACACTTATTTTAAGTGTCATTATATATAGACATGAGATGTTTTCAATGTGGTGAGTTATGTGCACCCAATGGTTATGCTCTTGTTCTAATAGTTGATATACTTATTTACATGTCATTTTATGTAAACAAGAAATATTGGTTATTCACACTTTTTTTGTATTTTTTAGCCCATTAGTGGCATTGTAATTTTACTCTTGTTCTAGTTGCTCATATACTTGAATTTTGAAGTTTGGAGGTCTAATGAGGTGATTGCTTGTGGTGGTTGAACTATTGTTGAGATTTGCAAATATCATTTATTTTGTTATCTGGGATTATTTAAAATCTCTTCATAAAATTTCTCAACTTTTCTACTTGTATGAAAAAATGTTAATTGATAAAATTTCATGATCTCATGTGCATTTCATTAATAATATATATTTTTTTAAATTGATGTTTGGTCCTTTGTGCTTAAACCCATTCTAAGTCATGTGAATAAATCCTAATGGGTTGTGATTTGTGAAATTTCTCTCTTTCATTATTATGTGCATTAAATATGCTTTAATTGCATGTTGGATATATATGTGTTTCATGTTGATTATCTTGTCCACATTGTTGTATGCATGAATTTAATTATCGGTTCTTTTCTTGAGGATTTTTTTGAATTGTTAAAATCTATATATGCATGTTGTTGTTGATGATTTGTTATTTAATTTGAAATGATTTTCTAAAAATCCTTGGGATATTACATAATTGTTTATCAATATTAGCTGAATCGACTCATAAGTGAAGGCACTTGAACAATTCTAGCATCTTGGACATGATAGAACAATCTCACAGTAAACAACCTACCATTATATTCTATAATGGACGTCATACAACAAAAAACTATGTGGCTTTGGTGTGCACGGGATAGAACCAGGATGGATCAGGTGCAATCACATTGCACACAAAATGTGTGCCGCCGCACCTGGCCGCCCTCCATCTTTGGGATATAGCTTGTCAGCTGTGGGGCACCACAGCAGATGAAGGGTGGCCAGGTGCAGTGGCACACATTTTGTGTGCAATGTGATTGCACCTGATCCCCGTTCGGATAGATCTGAATGATACATTGTCATGACATACCTTAGACAGCAACTCCTGGCTCTCTGGTGGTTGCATCTTCAGACTTTGTGGCAAGATTACAGTTAGTAGCTCTGGCTTCTCCGCTCTTAGTGCACCTCTGATTACTGCTGCGTTAGTCCCCGATGCCCCTGAAGTAAATATGTGATTTTTCTGGATTGAAAATCACATTTTTAGGGACACATGAAAATTGCAAAGAATTCGGAAAAAAATGGTGAAAATATAGAGTTTAAA
Organism: Nuphar pumila; assembly: GCF_984573655.1. NCBI lineage: Eukaryota > Viridiplantae > Streptophyta > Magnoliopsida > Nymphaeales > Nymphaeaceae > Nuphar > Nuphar pumila. The sequence goes on along the minus strand of NC_143252.1, from coordinate 213,911 downwards.
CATCATACAGTTATAACCATTGCATAGCTCAAAATCTCAATAAGCTGTTGATGCATGAAACCCATATTTCTTGTCCCAAAAAAGCCAATTGCTCTTGGTCCTTGCTGCTGAATGGCTAATAGTTCCTATAATGTTTGAAAATGAGTATAATATAAGAGAAACCCATAAAAGAGCAAGATAACCATCATATGCTACTTTATGAAGAAAATGTGCATTATACTTTCCTAAGATAAACAAAGTAATTTTATGATAAAATGCACCAGGGTGGAAAAGAATCCTTTCTCAATGACCAAATTTACTGAGTCAACGTTGGGACTCCAAGCATTAAACTGGTTACATTGGGAAAGATGGGATAAAAGCTAAGATGGTCTTAAGATAAAGCAAGCACTAGGTATTTAGGACTGATAAACACCAAAAGTAAAAACTTGACTGTTCAAAAATCTGAAAACGTTTATGTGGGATTAGATAAACAAACTTAGCCAACCTGGATCTCGGATTCAAGGGCTAAGGTGACTTGAGCTGCTCGCATAAACTCCAATAAGTCGCTCACGTTGGAATCTGTCACACTTTCAACCCAGATAGGTCTCTAACTAAACATGACTTGATCCACTTCAGAAGACTGCACTAACTCACACATGAACTGATCCACTTCAGAAGACTGCACTAACTCACACATGAACTGATCCACTTCAGAAGACTGCTAATTTTAATATACGAAATTGCAAAATTACAACTTTGTAAAATGGGGTATAGTATGCACAAGTAACCTGGACTTAGCATCCCAACATGGAGGCAAGTTGCATGACTTGGCAGAGGCTCAAGTGACCTCAACTTAGCAGCCTAAGATGAAGCCAAGTTGCACTTTTGCTGCTTGCCAAGCTAGGAGATATCCCCAGCTTAGATTTAAACCCAGGACCCTTCAGTTAAGGCTTAAGCTAGTGTGTCTCTACCTGGTCTGAGTAGACTTTTAGTCAAGTTCATGTAGAAACCAAACTAAATAAAACAGATACCTGTACGAGAACCCTGAATTAGGATATTCATTATATATATTACAAAATAACATGAATGTGCAACCATGCAAAAGCATGAGACAACTTGTGGCAACTGGCGTGGCTATGCATACCATATCCACCTACCCATGCATTTTCAAGTAGATTGGACCTAATGGATAAGTTTACCTGGTTCATTTATGACAACTCATTCTTTTAAATTTAATCTAACAATTTGAATGTGAATAGATCTGGTGCAATCTGGACCAACCATTTTATACTTATTTAAAATCATACTTTATTACTTAAATTTATTGGCTCAAAGTATGTTCTGGAGAGATGAACCATGATATGGTCATATTTACTTAAAAATGCATGAGCAATGAGATATTAAATTTGTGGAAGTCACAGCACCAAGAGGGTTAAAGACCTATGACTAGATCATAGGTTCCAAGTTAAAAAGCCACACAGACATCATGGCACGCACATCTGTTGGACATCCATAATCCAATATTTCCAGGTCATGACCCAAAACGAGAAACCAGTAACCACGGTAATCACGGTGAGTTATTTCATCCCAAATGTTAGAACTTCTAACCATAAGATCTCTTGACTATAGTATTCCATGAAACATTACCTGCAAGTAATCAAGGTCAGGAATTGGCTTCATTTCTGATACAAGGACTGCACCAGAACCTTCAACAACTGATTGGAGCTGGGTTGGTACTTGAGGAGTGACTTCTTCATCAGATCCAAACATTCTTGCTCCACCATCCTCTCTTTCCCTTCTATTACCATCCAAAATTTGAACTCTTCTCCAGCATCCTGAGACCCACTATACCATAACATAAAAAACATAGGCCCCGGTAGTAAATTAAAAGTGGACAACCAAAAATACAATGAATCGTTCATAAAATAGGCTAATGCAGCACCTAAAGGAAGAACCATTTACACTACTAAAAACTTGCATTCTTCTGCAATAAACATGAATATACACAATTCACTTCATTAAACATTCGGTAATAAAACCATTTCACATTGCAAAAGGAAACAAAACTCTTCAACACATAACACACACAACATTGTTACACTATCACAGTTAGCTCTTTCATTTAACATAAACTAATCTAGCACATAAAACAAGAGGCGTTCACACTCAATTTCCATTCTTTAGTAACAAAAAAGTATATACAGAATTGACTTCATTAAACATTTGGTACTAAAACCAATTCACATTGCAATAGGGAAACAAACAGCTCTTCAACAGATAACATACACGATCTTGTCACGCTATCAAATTTAGCTGTTTCATTTCATCTCCTCTGTCATATGAAGGGCTCGCATCTTTCAGATCACTAACACCTGCAGCCTCTCATCTATTGGAGAACCACACACAAGCTGCAGGTTGGTGCTACTAGCAACTTCTTTTGCTTTGAAGGTACTTCTCATCCATTCCTTCTTTTTACTGTTTTACAATGTACAAGTAGAATTATTCTACAGACAACTTTTCTAAACAACACTAACCCATTGCCTGCCCTTAATGACTAAAATGCAAAACTCATATTTTGGATATGAGCAATAGAATATGAGTTACATCATTATTTAAAGTAAAAATTACATAATGCATAAGTTTAAGCAAAAATCATATATAATTACAATGAACTTTTACACTCGAAGCAAGTAGCTTGATCCTTTGGGAAGAACCTCATCAATCTATTTTCACCTCCTTGGGAAAGTAACCATTTTATAAATGCAAACAACAATAACTTTTAGCCAGCAATGAGATTTTATATAACATAATAAGAAAAAGAAAATACCATGATGGAATCCACCAGTTATTGAGAAAAAACCAAAACCATAAATGAAAAATCAGTAAAATTTATAAAATAAATCTGAATAATTGAAAGAGTGAGATGTCTTAAACTGTTTATTTTATCCCACTTTTTCTACTAAAAAGTTTGTCAAATACTGTTATTATCTCTGTCACAGATATCGATGATATGTCAAAATATTGTGATATTATCACTGTATTTTAGAGAACAATATTATAGGTAAAATATCAAAAATATCGCCAATTTGATTATATAGAAAAATTATCACCATAATATCACAATGTTATCAATTATCTTTACTTTTTTATTTATTTTCTGTCTTAAATGTTTTCTTCTTCTTTATTTTGCATTTTTTACTAAAAATTTTGTCAAATACTGTTATTATCTGTCACAAATATCGATGATAGTTCAAAATATCATGATATTATCATTGTATTTTAGCAAATAATATTATAGGTAAAATATAAAAAATATCGCCAATTTGATTATATAGAAAAATTATCACCATAATATCACAATAGTATCAATTATCTTTACTTTTTAATTTATTTGCTATGTCTTAAATGTTTTTTTCTTCTTTATTTTGCATTTTTTACTTATTTTTTATTATATGTGTATTTTATTATTTAAACATGATATTTTCTATTTTATTTTTGTTATTTTATATATTTTTAAAATTTTCCAGAGATTTATCAACAATCCTATAATATCGCGAGAAATAGGCTCACTGGTAAAAAAAACAAGAAATTAAAAAAAACAAAGAATATGACCCTCTTTGAAGTTTGAACATTATAAACATTCAAACACACATTTTTGAATGTCTTCTTTCATGCAGAGGTATCCACAGTTTCCTCTTGTACATATCCAAGTTATATTTCGTACAAGCACTACAAATTTTTACTTTTATTTTTTAGGATTTGGAATATAGGATTTTGAGAGTATATTATTTTAGGTAGAGAAACTGATATGGTAGGATCAAATATCATCAGACTAAGAGGACGTGTTGACAGGATTTGTGATTTAAAAACCCCATTGTTGTTCTCATCTTTTAATCTTTTTTCTTCTTTCTTTGTAAGGGCCCAGTATTTTCTCATGTTTTGAATGCTTTGAACCTCACCGAGGACATGGCATTGGATAGAAATGATTGGAGGAGAAGGATTCATGTGGAAGACCCAGAATGATTTTCTTTTTTGGTTCATAACGCCGACCCCAATTGTTTTGGGATGAAGGCTTAGTTGTTGTTGTTGTTGTTGTTGAGCATTAAAAGGTGAAACCTACACAACATAGCATGCCCGTGGGGGGCAAGTACACCGAGGTACCATCTATCGCCCTTATTATTTTTGTTGGGTCACTAGATACGAGAAAACCACAAGTAATCAAAGGAAAAACATGATAAATCTTATTTAGATGTATGGGGTACATGGATCTACACATATGAAGCAAACCAATCAAGTCTCATGGCTTTAAATACCCAAAAAAGGTGAATAAGATGTTGGGGCATCCTAACTTTCCCATAGTTGTCGATTCATCAACAAATAAGAAAAAATAAAACAACGATCACGTCATGTAGCGAATATACAAAAAGAAAACTCACAACGCAAATCAACAGAACATGCACATAGAAAAGGCTAATCTAGGCGTGAAGCATCATTTTTGCCAACAACGGAAAGAAGGAACAAAAACAACACACACAACAAAGGAAAGGAAGTGGCAAGCAAGAAACAGGAAAAAAAATCTCGAGAGTACCTACAGTATGTGTGGAATTGAATCCGGCGGACTGCGAGTGCCTGCTTGTCCTCCTCACCTCCCTTCTGGGGCCACCAACCAAGGGTCTGAAGGAGCAGGGGACTTCGGATAGGAGGGAGGGAGCCTTGTTTGTGGAGGAGCAGGAGGAGGAAGGTGCTGTTGTAACGGGCAGCCAGAGCCCAAGGGATGTCATTCTGTTCAATGACCACAAACAGCAATCAAAGCAACGAATGACCCTCCCTCCAAGTCCAAAGATATTTCCGCCCTCTCTCTCTCTCTCTCTCTCTCTTTACAGGCCTTGAGCCTTTTGGATTTTATTACTTTTCGTCCATTCAACAAAGGTGCTGAAAAGGTTCAAAAGCTAAAAAGCCCACTGGATTTTTTTATCTCGCTCCAGTAAGAGCATGTCGAATGATATGGTTAGGGAACGCTGTCATAACCGAGGGGTCTCGCCTTCGAATCCCACGGGGTTAAACCTCCAACTTGTAATTCCCCATGAAAACTAAGTCAAAGAAAAAAAAATTATTAAAACACGCCCAACTTTAGTTCTATTTACAATTCACGCTCAACCTTCGAAATATTATAAATTCTTAGTTAACCAACTAATTTTCAAATACCCACTTGGGCTAACCTTAAGGCTCTAGTTCAAAGATCATGCACATATTCAAAGAAACCACTTGCAATTAGAGGTGTCAATAGGTCAGGTTTGACCCGGATGACCCATATCAAACCCAATAGGGTCAAGGTCGGGTGATAAGCAAGGTAGACTTATTATAATTCAGGTCAAACTCAAAGTGTCCAATTGATATATGGAGTACCAGACCAGTGCAAGTTAAACTGGCCTTTCAAAAAGTTTTTTAAAATAACTCACATCTGTTTTAAAATGCAGGATAATTCTGAAGAATGAGACTCGTCTGTCGGTAAGAGGTGCAACTGTTCCTGACGCCATAACCAGGAGTAATCGAACCAAGGATCAATCTAGTGTTTTGCTTTGCTCAACTTGTCTAAATCGATGTTCTATTCTTAAATGCATAAAGAATCAGGCATGTGGTATGATATTCTGAAAAATGCATATTGAAAACATGGTGTATGTTTTAAATGTTGAAAAATATTTGGAAAAGGGATGATTGAAAACCGTGAATCACATTTGAGAAGTCTTTTTAAAGAAAAGAAAATCGATTTCTGAAAAAAAAGAGATTTTTTTGAGAAAATTGAATTTTGGAGAAAGACTTAGAGAAAATCGATTTTTTTTTTGAGATTGGATTGGAAATCATCAAAAGGTATGGGCGTGTGGCCCCATGATTTTTTGTTCATGATGCACTCTAACCTAAATGATGCATGAATGCAATTTGCAAAAATATTTTCTGAAGAACTTGAGAAAAATCTTTGAAAAAGATATTTTGTGCCTTATAGAATTTAGATGAAAAAAAATCTTTACATATCCTTGACTATAGCCACGAATACATATTGAATATATCTCATTTGATTCTAAAAGGGGTAAATACTTAGAAAAGTTTGGAAAATATGCTATGATTTTTTAAAATGCCTAAGAGTGTAGGTCATTTGTGGCTTAGAAAATGATGATAAATCTGAATTTTGTTCATATTTTGACTATAGCCACAAATACAAAACCCACCGAGTTTATCAACTTCTTAGAAGCTAGTGCACGTGCCATTCGTGTAGACCATGATGGATTTGAATATGCATGAATCATCATCCATCACACATTAACATTATTGAAAAATACACTATATGCAATGCATCCCTATTCTAAGCAGCAAATTAAATTCTTATTCCAAAGTTTATAATTTACATCAATAATAAATTGAAATAAAAAAAAATATAGTCTTGAATGTCCTTGCAAAACTAGAAAACTTGTTAGTGGACAAATATTGGCTTTTCGGCATTTATCCAATAATATCTAAAATTGAGGGATTTATCCAGATATAAGCTTTTTTCCATGTTTTCTTGAGATAACATAATAAAAGATGATGCAAAATTGAATAAATAATAAAACTAAATAACTTTAAAATTTATAATTTTGATAAAATGATAAAAATGCCCCTGAAAACAAGACTATGGTCTTAAAGTTAGGGTTTTCAGAAAAGTTTTTTGTAAAACTTTTAATTCAGGGATCAAACGGATTCAAATCAACATCAAATCGAATGTAGAGCACCCTAGCATGATTATGAACATGATAAAACCCTAAAAATATAAAATTTTCCAAAAAAATTTAAAATATCATAAAAATATAATTTTTTTTTCGTGTTTCAATTGAATCGAGACTCCGCGGGCATCCTATTTTCACAATTTAACCAAATAATGTAACAAATGAATTTCAAAATTTACAAAAATTGACATGGATACTTACGATATCCCTAAAATTAAACTGGAACTGAAAAACATAATTTTTGAGATTATTTTAATATAAAAATTAAATAAAATCTAAAAAAATGCAATTTTGCCCACGAGCATGTACCTGTTTCAGTGTCAGACCCAAATCAGGCATCAAACCATCATAGAAATTTATAAAAATTTATAAAAAGATACTAGACAAATTAAAAAAAAAACTCTTTTTTACAAATTGAAAAAATCATCTTCAGTTAGGGAGATATTGTTCCGGCAATATACGCTTGATTCCGGCTTATATGTAACGAGTTGAAATAAATATATCCAGTTTCGAGTGTAGATAAATATATCAAACCGTGTTGAAAAATTATAATTTTTTTGCAGATGACATTAAACATATATATAAAGATACTCCTTTTTACGGATCATCGATCAGATCTTTGGTTAGAGAGATACAATTCACACAAGTTAATATAGGGTTTAAACAATGCATAACGTACTCTCTAAAACAGATTTTGATTTATGTTAGAGTAAAAATAGAAAACGACAGTAGAAAAAATTAAAAATTTTACATAATATACTAGACATCATGACTAACCCACTATTTTTTATGGACCATCGATCAGATCTCCGATAAGGGAGATATCATTCTGAGAAGCTGCCCTTGATTTCATATAGCATTTTCACGGTTCAAGAATCACAATTCGGTTTCTAATTTTTTTATCAGAGTTACAAAACTCAAAACAATCCAATTTTTTTATGGAAGGTCACTGATACACGCATGGATCTACCCTAAACAAATTATATTTTTTTGACAAAAAAACAAACATGAAATAATGTCGTTCCCGCGTACCCGGAATCGAGATTCACAAATCATCGATAATGCATGGATAACCCTAATCTAAACATAAAAAATAATAAAGAAAATTCTGTAAATAACACAACGAATTTAGATTTGATGCTTGAATGAGTAAAACAAACATAAGCAATATGAAATAATAAAAATAAATCCAAATGTGGCGCCACTTAAGTGGGCCCCATTTGGTTTTTCAAAAAAATGATTTAAAAACTTTAAAAACAAAGGGGTTAAGACAATTTTTCTCAAAAACTTTAAAAGGATACCTAAACTAACTAATATTTTTTTGTATTTTTGAAATATGAAAGATGTAAAATGAAATGAAATTGAAAATTAGGGTTTTGCACCCCTGCAGGGTAGGCCCCACTTGAAGAAAGTTGAAAAGCTGTTTTGAAAATCAAGTTTTTGAAATAAAGGGTCTTAAGAAGGAAAGCTTTTAAAAGAAAGTTTAAAAATAAAATTGAAGTTCTAAATCAACTAGAGTCCTAAATGGGTTGAAGATCTCTTAAATATGGCGCTATAAACACCCTAAATTTTCCTTGTTCACTTCAAGACACTTCTCTGTCATAGATGCCAAACATGTAGGTGAGTGTAGGAGTCTAACCCTAGATATGTCCCCTTTTATGTGTCATTTCACCACATTTTATCAGTAAGATTCATATTTTACCCCTAGGTCACCTTAGATCCTTATCAGTTAGAGTCAACCAAGCTCATTTTTAAGCTCAAAACAGTTAGAATGTTAGTCATTTCTAGCTCACCTGAGCTCACGACGAGTAGATCATGTTCATTTCTGACTATTCCTGCCAAAATGGGTTAATTTTCTAAGAAATGAGCTTATTTTTAACCTGAATCCTAGTCAATTATTCCTGAGTCAGTCGAATCTAGTCGACCCTATTCCTCTGAGTCTAATCAGAGGTCATCAGAAGTTCAAGTAGCGTGGTTCTAGTTCAAATCCATTTTCCATAGTCTAGGAGTCTATTTTAGCCCATTTTAGCTTATTTTAGCTGAAATTGAGCTAAGTCCAGTCAGTTGAGCTAGTGTTTGAGCTTTAGTTTTAGTTCATCTTAGTATTATTGATCTTTGTTCCAGCTCAAACCCAGTTATTGTTCGTAACTCACTTCACTCCAGTGATCATTTCTCACAATTTCTCTGAGAAATAATATAATTTATCGATTATTCAATATAGGAGTTTAGTTGAGTCAGTCTCTTGTCAGTTCATTTGAGTTCTAAAATCCTAGAACTCAGTTCATTTCAGCTTAAACAAGTTAAAACCTCAGTTTTTAGTGTCACTCTTGGCCCTATAGGGACAAAAACCATTTCTTGAATCATGTTATTCATTTTTATCACTTTTTAACCTGGTACAACTATCGATCGAGGTCCAATACCTGAAATTCTTTATTCAGAGTTTGTATTTCACATGGCATTCTGTGTCATATCTCATTATTTCATATCATTTCATTGCAGATTTGATTTTAAAAACTTTCTTTCAGAAGTAATTTAAAAAATTGGGATTTAAATTGACATTTGCCATTTGGCTAACCCTCAAAGTTTCATTTCAAAAGCATTTCTTCAAAAAAATAATATAGATTCATTCCAAACCAATTTTCAATCTATTTTAAACCTCAGATAAGACCCATCCAGATGGTGTCACTTAAGAATCAATGATTTTTTTTAAAATTTGCACAATTTCAATTATTTTAGAATTCTAGTTGAACTAGGACTCTGTCATTTTACATTTTTGAGCCCTTTCAATCTCCCATTTATTGATTATGAGTTAGAAGTGTGTTCATACCTTGTTTACTCTCTTTATTTGGTCTTTTTCTCAGAGTCCTAGTCAAATTAGGATTTTGTTCCTAGAGTCCTAATCGAATCAGGACGCTATCCTGATTTCATTTTCACTTATTTTTAAAAACCCTTTTTAAAATCTTGTCATTTGCTTATCAGAAAACCAAAAAATTATCAGAGTTCTAGCCGAACTAGGACTCTTCGACAGAGTCCTAGTCGGATCATGACTCTAAACTTGACTTCAATTTGTATCTTATTTTTGTCTATTTTCTAAAACCCTCTCATTTGTTTTATAGAAAACCCTAAATTTTAAGAGTTTTAGTTGAATTAGGACTTTATCCCAGAGTCCCAATTGGATCAGGACTCTAGTTCTGGTTTCAGTTTTCATCTTGTTTTCACCCGTTTTCGTGAAAAGCTTTCAAAATCTTCTTGTCTATTTTTAGAAAAATCAAAATTTTTAGAGTTTTAGTCGGATCATGACTCTGTTCTGATTTCTTATTTAACTCTCATTTTCACTTGTTTTTAAAACCTTTTAGCCTATTTTTCAAAAAAAAAACAAATTTGTAGAGTTTTAGTCAACTTAGGACTCTATTCCAAGAGTTTCAGTCGAACTAGGACTCTAACCCTAACTTCGTTTTCAGCTCATTTTATCGAATTTTGAGAGAACCTTTTAAAATTCTTTTGTTTGTCTTTTAAAAATGTCAGATTTTCAGAGTTTCACTCAAATCAAGATTCTATCCCAGAGTCCTAGTCGGATTAGGACTCTAAATTTGTATGATTTTAATTTTTTATTTGTTACTCATTTTAAAAACCATGTTTCTCAACCTTTGTTTTAATCTTTTCAAAATCCAATTTTATCAGCTTTCTTCAAGCGGGGCCCACCCTGCAAGGGTGCAAAACCCTAATTTTCAATTTCATTTAATTTTACATCTTCCATATTTCAAAAATACAAAAAATATTAGTTAGTTTAGGTGTCCTTTTAAAGTTTTTGAAAAAAATCATTTTAACCCGCTTTGTTTAAAAGATTTAAAATTGTTTTCTGAAAAACCAAGTGGGGCCCACTCATAGTGGCACCACATTTGAAAGAGTTAGGGTTAGCCAGCGTCCTAATTAGGTTAGGAGTCTATAAGGATAAAAACTTGATTTTAAAATTTCTATTTCTACTTTAGATTTTAACTTAGGATTTTAAAGTTTTAAAATTAGGGTTTTAAAAACAAAAAGTGGCGCCACTTTAGGAAGCTTTCTAAGTAACCTAGAATTCCAATTAGATCAATTAGGGTTTGTAATTAGAGTCCCACCTAGTTTAGGATCCCTTAAAAAAATCGGCCCCTCTAGTTGGTTTTAGATAGAATTTTGAAAAAGTCAACATTAGCATTAATTACCCCTAATTAATAGGTTTTCAAAAAGGCTATAAAAATGAGCCAAAAGGGGTTCAACCCTTTTGCTCTCTCTCCCTTTCTTGCTGCTTCTCTCTCCTCTCAGCAACCTCTCCTTCCTCCATTGAAGCTGCAACAACCCAAGGTAAGTTTTATTTATTTATTTATATTATTTTATTAAGTTTATTACAATTTTTTTATCTATTTCACCATTATCGTCCCTTATTTGTTGGATTCAAACTTAGCTTTCATTTAAGAACCTTAAAATTGATTTAAGAAAGTGATATAACATTGTTTGAGAGCGTTTTTCATGATTCTAATTCATTCAGATCGTTGGAAATATCATTTTTTTTATATTTAAGCCAAATAAAAGATGAGATCCGCCCGTTTAATGGGTCGAATCCCTCTTTTCGAAGGCTAAATCAAATTCTAACCGTATATTCTTTGATTTTTTTTATCATATGAATGTTTATTTTACTCATTCAAGCATTAAATCCAAAATCGTGATATTATTTGCATGTTTTTTTTCCATGTTTAGATTAGTTTTTTTCAAGTTTTATCAATAATATGCAATCCTCGATCCCGAGCATGCACGAACAGTGTTAATTCATATACGTTTTTTTGTTAAAATAATATAATTTTTTTAGGGTTAAATTGTGAATATGACAGTAATTTCTTGTAAATAAATAAAATTATTTTGGGTTCTGTAACCTCGTCAAAAAAATAAAAAACTGAACCTTACTTTTTAAACTGTGAAATCGCTATGTGGATTCAAGAACGACTTGCCGAGGTGATATCTCCCTCATCGAAGTAGGGGTAGCAATCAGGCCAGGTTGCTGGGTCAGCATACCTCAACCTGAACCGACCTGTTTAATAAACGGGTCGACTGTGGCAAACATGAACCCGACCCATTTATTATATGAGTAACTGTGATCATCGCAAAATTTTTCCTCTCATAATGTTCTCTCTCTTTCTTCTCTTTTCCTTTCCAACCTCTTATTTTCCTCCCTTTTGAAGGGAGAAAAGATAAAAGAACGGAAAGAAAGAGAGAAGAGAAAAGAAAGAAGAGAAGAGAAGAGAAGAGGAAATCTTTTGCGGGTCTCACTTGACCTTGATTTTGAAAATGTTTGAAATAACTCGCCTCCGTTTTTGAAATATTTGCGGGAAAACTGGGAGACGGGATCCGCTCGTCGGTACGAGGTTCGACCGTTCCTGGCGCCTTTACCAGGGGTAATCGAACCAAGGGTCGAATTGATGCCTTTTGATTTTGCAAAGAAATTATCTAAGTATTTATCCTAAAAATGCACAATGAATCATGCTTGTGCAAATGCAAAGATGTATGCTCTTTTTTTGAAAATATTTTGAAGAAATCCCAAGTGAATCCGATAAAGTGAAGAAATGTTTTAGAACTTAAGATTAAAGTTCTAAGTTTTTAGAATAATCAGGAGCTTTGGGAAAATAAATCTGGAATTTGGAAATTGATCTTGAAGTTTTGAGATAAAAAGAGAAGAAATGAAATTTTCAAAGTCATAAATGGACTTTAAATGAAAATGGACATGGAAATTGAAAAAGATGGAATTGGGAAATCTGAATAACATTAAGAGATGGAATTTGATTTAAAAGTCGAAATTTCAAGATGAAATCCGAATCCAAGATCTGGATTCTGAATAGAGTTCAAAGCTGAATTTTGAATTTAGGATCTGAAATGGGAACTTGATTTGAAATCTGGAATGAAATGGAATTGGCTTCTAAGAATTGGAATCAAAGTGGAATTTTGGTTTGAAATCTTGAATGAAATTGGATTCAAGATTTGGAATCCAAGATAGTATTTGGATCTGAAATCTGAGATCCAAGATAGGGTTGGACTCTGGATCCTAAGATGGATTTGGATCTGAAATCTAAAATCCAATGCAGAGATGGACTCTGGATCCTAAGAATTTGGAATTTGGATCTGAATCTGAGATCCCAAAATAGGGTTGGATTCTGGATCCTAAGAATTGGAATTTGAATCTGAAGTTTGAGATCCAAAGTAGAATTGGATTCTAGATCCTAAACTGGACTTGGATCTGAAATCCGAGATCCAAGGTGAATTGGGTTCTAGATCCTAAAGAATGGATTTTTGGATCTGAAGTCTGAGATCCAAAGTAGAGTTGGATTCTGGATCCTAAGAATTGGAATTTGGATCTGAATCTGAGATCCAATGGTAGAATGGGATCTGAATCCTAAATGAAATTTGGATCTGTGATTGAAGATCCAAAGTGAAATAAGGGTTTGGACCCTAAATGGAATTTGGATCTGTGATGGGAGATCCAGAGTAGAATAAGGATTTGAATCCTAAATGAAATTTGGATCCGTGATTGGAGATCCAAAGTGGAATGGAGTCCTATACTTGGAAATCTGGATCCAAGTTGAGACTAGGATTTTGATTTTGGATTTGGGTTTTGAGAAGCCCAAAAATAGGACTTTTAAAGATGATCTATTTTTTTTTTTTTTGAAGATCCAGATTTGAACTTGAGAAGGTTTGAGTTTCAAAGTTAATCTTAACTTTGATTTAAAACTTTGAAGAAAAAAACTGGATTTAGAATCAGAAGATGAATTTAGGAACTTCAAAGTTAAATTGAACTTTGAAATTGAGTTTTGAATTGAGTTGGAAATTTGAAGTTTGAATATGAAATAATTTTGAAATTTCAAAGTCAAATTGGACTTTGAAATTGAGATAGGTTTGGAAAATAGAAAAGATGTTCAAAATCACTTGGGTTTTTAAAAGAATTTAAAAAAATATGATGCAATTCTACCCTATATGATGAATGAATTTGAATAAGTTTGAAATTGGATTTTGAAAAGCTATTTCATTCTTTAAATGAATTAAAATAAGATTGAAAATATAATACATCCTTGACTATGGTCATTGAATGTATTATATGATAATCCATATTTAAATTCAAAAGAAGAATAAAATACATTTTTAGTGCTTTTATAGAATTTAAAATGAAATCAACCCTCAATATACCCTGACTATGGCCATTGGTATATATCTTGAGTTAATCCTAAGTTAAATTCTGATAAAAGAAAAAAAAAATATTTCGAGAAAATATGATGGATTTTTTTAAAGTGGATCCAGTGTGGATCCAATGTTATTTCGTAAGAGATAAGAATTCTAAGTTTTGTTCACACCCCGACTATGGCCGTTGATGTAAATCGTCAACTTAGAATTAACTTACCTCTTACGAAATGGTGCACGTGCCATTCGTGTTTTCATTGTGAGAATTTGAGAAATGAAGGAAAATGCATGAAGAACAAGTAATTCATGATATTTACAATGCTCATCCATTCTAATCTAAGCGAGAAATGTGAATTTTCTCATTAATGTCTGAGTTGTTACAATCCTTAAAATTGAATTTTGAAGCCAACATTCCTAAGCTAGGAGAGAAAACAAACATCTCCAAATATTTCCTGCAAAATAGGGTTAGCAAAATGCAAATCATAAAGAAAATTCAGAGATTATTTTAGAATATACATGATAAAATCTGAATGTTAGTGAGGGAATGGAAATATATATGTGGTATATTAGACTGATGTATATCAGTGATGTATATGACAATGCTTAAAACACATCATGCAGAGGACCTAACACATATTAAAACTGGTGCTAATGTATGCTATGACATACTGGACCTGCCATTATGTATGCTTGAGAACATGAAGGATTAGTAAAGTATTCAGCAATCCAAAAGATATTGAAAATTACTATTCTATGATGAATGAATCATAACAATATTCAGATATACCAGGCTGGTAATTCAGTTGCAAGACTTAGATGCGAAACTCCGTAGGTGAACAATGATTATAACATTGTTGCCTGACACACTATACTAATCATGGTGTGGACTACATAAACCTATACTATCTAATATACTGCTAACACCGTTGAATTACATAGTTTTCTGGTCCAAATGAATAACCAGGTTAAACCTATGCAAATTGCCAATGTACGCCTAGTGTCATTATTAACCCATCTCCCTGCTGTACTGCTTATACATTATCCAACGTACTTGGCCCAACGAACCATTGATGCAGATTACTAAATTACGCAATGTTAATACGCATACTAACTCACATTAACAACATGATGATGAAGTTTAAGGCACACTGTTTTACACTACATTACTTATGCACATTTTGAATCATGCACTGTTAATTCAGACCTACAAGTCACATATATGGCTAAAGGAAAAACTATCATACATTAACTATTAATACTCAAAATTCAGTTTTCATTTGTACTATACACCTTATACCTTATCAACATCATGCTGGAGATGCGATATTTAGTAATGCACATCTATAAGGACTGATATATGATGCTAACAATATATATATGACATAGACTAACTACTTTGCACAATACTTCAAATGTAATAATACCTGATGGTAGCTGGCTATGACTGCGAAACGAGGCTTTGAACTGTTACTAGTTAATCAGTTTGTCGATCCAGATGATCGATCAACAACACTCTTGTTCTTGTTCTGCAGGGGTTTTTGTAGGATGGGGAGAGCCTCCTCTTTATTCTGCAGGTGATTGATCCTCCAGAGGCCCAGTCCGATGATGAGAATGGACGGATGCTTCAGAAGAAAGGTCCTTCCTCGCTCAGAGTGAAACCGATATTAGAGGAAGAAATTGATCGGTGGTGTGAAACTAGATGGATGAAAGGCTGGATGTTTGAAGGGAAAAGGCCAGGACCATCCGAAGGCTGAAGTTCTGCTGCGGGATTTCAAAGCTTAAAAAAAAAAGAGAATGGGGTGACCATGAAAGAAAAACTCGATGCCTCCAGGGAGCCTGGAGCCCTCTCTTTAAAGGAAGAATGGAAGACTCGAGAGGGTGAAGGTTGGTTGAGGATCAACGGTGGAAGTGATCGAGCGAGATGGAGGGTTTTGGATGGAGGTTGCACATGGGGGGGGGGGGGGGGGGGGGGGAAAGGTCGGTCATGGAGGAAGACGAGAGGCGTGCGTTGCAGCTTTTCCCTATTTCAAAAAGGTGGTTCCCTTTTTAAGAAATTTCTAAAAAAAATGGTTAAGGAATGAGGTTTTTGGTAAAAATGGCTTCAAAAAGCTTGAAAATCATCCGTTTTCCTTGTAGTTTTTCCCATTTTTTTTGGTCTTTATGTTATTTTTCTATTTTTTTATTGTATTTTTAGAATAAAATCCTAAAGCTTTACAAGAAATCAAAGATTGAAACTAATTTCTTGATGTTTTTGTAAAATATTTACAAAAGGAGTTTTTCTGAGAATTTTAGAAACTCTTTTGAGAAAATTTCTTCAGAAATGGGTTTTGATCCGGATTTGGAGGAAATATGGATTTAAAGTGCTGGATTCGGATCCGGAGTTGATTTTGAATATATCAATATGAATTTTAATTCAGAGAATCTGAAGAACTGATTTGATTTTCTCAGAAAACGGGGTTAGGGGCAAAAGGGGTCATTTTTACAAAACTTTGAAAAATTTGGGGTGTTCACAGATGCCCCTCTTTGTTACTAAGCCGGTTGAGAGCCGAGCTTAGTGGCAAAGACAACACTCCAAATTTTGAAAATGCCCCAGTCAGCAGGTCTGAACTGGATGTGGAAGAATTATTTTGAAAATATGGCTTTTCAGGCTTAGAACCTTATCCTGGATGGTTTTAGGGAGACGAAATCCTCGAAGATGATATGATTGAGTAAAAAATGATGAAATCATGGTGGGACTTTAGATGGGAATTCTGAAATGGTGGGAAATGAAAATTTTGATCAGGTCTCGTGGGTGAGACAAGATACTCTTATCGGAATGATTCAGGTTTAGCCCTTAACCTGGATGGGACGAAGATATATCAAGATGAATTTGAATTGAGAAGAGGGATACACGGGGACCTTGATGGGACATTTTGGAAAACGCCTTGTGAAATGAAGCCCGAGTATGATCCTTTCTTTGGATGAATATATGAAGTATGGGTTCCTTGATGGGAGGAGCCATGATGGGACTGTAAGAAATCATTTCATCCAAACGAGGGATCTCGTTGGAACGAGACTCAGGTTTAACCCAAACCTGTAAGGAAGATACCTCGCAAAGCGAGGTTCCGGTTTAATTTTTAACCTGGATAGGAAATCAATCATACGGGTTTCTCAAAAATGGAGAAAGCACGATGGGACCTTCGGAATTTGGACGAACAAATCCGAGAGGGGTTTTGGCGAAAGGAGGAAATATAGAGCCCCTAAAGCTTTGAAAAAGGAATGATTATGGGTGTCTCATTTGCTGAGACTGAAATAGCTTTTTGAAATCAAATGGCCTCTCGCAGAAAATTCAGGTTTTGACCCTTAACCTGAGTGAGAACACCATACGGAATCCTTGACTGAAGAAACCGTGATGGGACAAGAAGAGATACTTCAACTGGATGAGGCAACTCTTCTGGAAGATATAGACAACGCTAGGTTGCATCAAAATGGATATTGAATGTTTATTTTATTTTTGGAATAGCTAGAAAATTTTGCCAATAGGATAAAATTATAGCTGATTCAAATTCTTGAAAATGTGCATGTATGTGCGAAGATATTTCCTCTTTTACCTAGAGTATTTCCTCCAATGAGGTTAACTCTTTATTTCTAAGAGTCAAATTCAAATTTTAGCACTGATGATTTTCTTCAAGGAAGTTGTCCATTTCCCTGATATGAGAATAAAAGAAATATTCTTAATTTCATAAAAGCAGAAAATGAAGAAATATTGATAAAAGAATTTTGCATGAGAAAAGATGACTTCTGACAACTTTGGCAGTTTGATATCTGAGTGTTTTCCCATGATGATCATTTTGCACTCTTTTTGAGTCATTGGGCTTTCTCGGGTTTTTCTCATCATCCTTCATTTGGATGTCCTGACTTTTCTCTCTTTTTCAGGGAAGGGTACGTCACAAACTCCTTCATCTTGGAGATGTTCCGATCCTTCTTTTATCTCAGAGATTCTATATGATATTGGCTCAAAAAGGTCTTTAGATGTAGCTGAAATCAAATATCTTTTAGGGTTTGTCGGTAGGTTCATCACATCTGCCTTCATCTCGACAGTGATCCGAACTTTTCCTGGAAGGATCCGTCACAAACTCTGTCATCTTGGAGATGTTTCAAATCTTCTTTGGCCCCGGGGATCTACTCGCTTAATTCGCCTTCATCTTGACGACAATTGAGAGGTCCCTTTTGCGGATATTTGATTGTAACTTTCAAACGAAAATGAGAAGGGATGGGTTAAGTGGATTCTTTTTATAGCTCAAGATATTTCCACTGCCTGATTGTCAGAAAATCATTTTAAAACATGCGCCATAGCCAAGATCAATATCAATTCTCTTTTAGCTTTTCAACATCATTGAAGATTTCTTTTATTGATCATATCGAGGACATTTCTTACATCCTTTTGGTTGACCAACAGGAAAAGATTTGAATTTTACCTTTTTTCGCAAAAAGTTTCACCTTTTTGGAAGGAAATAGAGGAGGTAATCTGAGAAAATTCTTTTCATGCAGTCAGAACATTTAGAATCAACAAATGTTTTTAGCAAATCGGCAAAGTTTTCACGAATTCTTTGTGAAATAATTACTCAATATAGATTTTGATGAGACCTTGAGTTGCAATCTCTTGATTCTGGAAATAAATGACCAGCAAAAGCTGGAACCTTTGAAATACATGACCAGCAGAAGCTGTAACGTTTGAAATATGTGACCAACGAGGAGCTGGAACGTTTAAAATACTTGACCAGCAATAATGTTGGAACATTTTGGAAATACGTGACCAACGAGTGTTGGATTTTTTGGGAAATACACGAATGATTATGAAAAATTGGGTTTTAATAAAAAGGGTGGAGAATGATCGAAATTGGGAGATTATAACCCGAGGGCTGAGAAAATAGTGAATTTTTGAAAAACAGAGGTTGGAGAATTGATAATCTTGAGAGATTTGAAGATTAGGAAATGACATATTTGAGAGATTGAAACCCGAAGGTTTTGGAAATGATAGAATGGGGGAATCGCACCCTAAGGGTTTGATTTATGGAAATAGGTTGATTTGGGAGCTCGACAAATGTGAGCTGGGACCTTCAGAAATATATGACCAGCGAGAGATGGGTTCTTTGGAAATACACGACCAAAAGCTGAGTTCTTTTTTTTTTGGAATACATGACCAGCAAAGCTGGAACGTTTGAAATGCATGACCAACGAAAAGCTGGAACTTTTGAAATACCTGACCAGCAAAAAGCTGGGACATTTGAAATACATGACCAACGAGTGTTGGATCTTTTTTGGAAATACCTGACCAGCGAAAGCTGGAACGTTTGAAATACATGACCAGCAAAATGCTGGAATGTTTGAAATATGTGCCCAACGAGTGTTGGATCTTTTGAAATACCTGACCAGCAAACGCTGGGACGTTTGAAATACCTGACCAGCGAGAGGCTGGAACGTTTGAAATACATAACCAACGAGTGTTGGGTCTGACCAGCAAAAAGCTGGAACGTTTGAAATACCTGACCAGCGAGGAGCTGGAACGTTTGAAATACATGCCCAACGAGTGTTGGATCTTTTGAAATACATGATCAGCAAAAGCTGGGACGTTTGAAATACCTGACCAGCGAGAAGCTGGAACGTTTAAAATACATGACCAACGAGTGTTGGATCCTTTGGAAATACCTGACCAGCAAAAGCTGAAACATTTGAAATACCTGACTAGCAAGAAGCTGGAACGTTTGAAATATATGCCCAACGAGTGTTGGATCCTTTGAAATACCTGACCAGCAAAAGTTGGGACGTTTGAAATATTTGACCAGCAAGAAGCTGGAACGTTCGAAATACATGACCAACGAGTGTTGGATCTTTTCGGAAATACCTAACCAGCGAAAGCTGGGACGTTTGAAATACCTGACCAGTAAAACTGGGACGTTTGAAATACATCAGCTTTTGGGAGATTTTAAATCAGAACTCAAATTTTGTAGAAGAAAAGATTTTGATCAAAAAGATTGAATGTAGAAAGTTATTGGTGCGAGAATCTGATCCTCCAAATGAGCTCAATATATGTTTGAAGATTTTGGAAAATACCCTAGTGCGAGGACTGGGTTGTAAAAGATGGGCTAAAACAAAGCGAAATTTTCAGAGAATAAAGATTCTTTGGTAAAATTTAATGGACCATCATAGTTTAATTGCATGTGGTCGACTTTCAGGATTTTATCCTCTTGTCCTGAACGGGGGAGAAATAATAAAAAGAATACCTCATTGAAAGGAGGCATCAGGTTTATCCCTTAACCTGAAAGGGTAAATTTTTAAAGATAAAGGTAGATGAAAATTTTAATAAGATTGATGAAAATTTGTTTAAAACTTGACATAAATGAGCAATAGCTTGAAGAACATTTGTTCAAACCAAAAAGTAAATCAAATAAAATGAAAATAAAAGATCATAAGATCAAAATGAGAATTAACAAAATTCAAGAAAAAGGGCTTTTGTCTAATCCTGCCTGCATATGATGAAAGAAGATGATTATAGATAAAAAAAAAATGCCCCAGTATCATGGAGAAGAATGTAAGAATTGATAGAAGATTGATATTTTATTTGAAATGACTCTTTTGAAGAGTACAAAGGCTTTAGAATGAACATTTCAGGTATAAAACTTCTTCAAATGCAGAGCATTGATGGGATCTGACATTTCCACTCCATCTGCGTTGATTAGACGATACGAATTACGAGGGAGCGCTTCCTTAACCACATAAGGGCCTTCCCAATTGGGTGACCACTTGCCCCGTGGTCGATGTTTGAGATGAGTCGTTGATCTGAGTACCAAATCGTTAACTTGAAATTTTCTCTCAATGACGGACTTGGCATAATGTCGAGCTATCCTCTGCCGATAAGCTTGAGCATGTTCCGCTGCCTTGAGTCTTTTTTCATCTAGTAGATCTAGCTGCACCAATCTCTGCTGCTGATACTGATCAAGTGGCAATTCTATAAGGGAGGCAAATTTGAGAGCGGGCTTTTAGATATGGAGAGGTAACACCACTTCAGTCCCGTAAACAAGTTCTGAAGGAGTGACATTAGTCGGAGTCCGAATGGTGGTCCGATATGCCCAAAGCGCGTCATGAATTTTCTCATGCCAATCTCGACCTGTCTTCACAGTCCTTTCCAGAATACGAATCAAGATCTTATTGGTAGCCTCTGCTTGGCCGTTCCCTTGAGGATAATAGGGAGCTGAGAAATGATGGGAAATTCTGAATTTAGAACAGAAGGTTTTCATCCTCTCATTTTTGAAATGGGTTCCATTGTCTGAGACAATATCTTATGGTATGCCGAAGCGGCAAAGGATGTTCTTGTGAATGAAAGAAACCACATGGCGGCCTTCTACTGTGCGTAGAGTAACAGCTTCAACCTATTTCGTGAAGTACTCTGTCGCAGCCAGAAAGTATTTGTGGCCGTTGGAAGCAGAAGGGGTAATCGGGCCGACAACGTCGAAAGCCCACATAGAAAATGGCCAAGGAGAAACAACTGATTGTAGATATGCGACCAGAGCATGAATATAAGGTGCGTGCAATTGGCACTTGATGCATTTCTTCACAAATCTATGACAGTCCTGTTGCATGGTATTCCAATAGTATCCTGCTCGAACGATCTGTTTGACGAGAGTTTGATAGCCGGCATGGCCACCACAAATCCCTTCATGTGCCTCTTGGATAACTTCCATAGCTTCTTCTTTGTCTAAGCATCTTGAATACTCAGAACTGAATCCACGGCGGTAGAGGATATTGGCGAGAATGAAATATCGGGTAGACATACGCTGAATTGCACGTTGCTCCCTTTTTGACATTTCTGGTGGAAATTCACCAGTCTTAATAAAATTTTTGATATCTTGATACCAAGGCTTCTCCTTCTGATTGACCTGGTTTACTTGCATAATTGAATCAAAAGCAGGTTGTTCAAGTCTGCCAACTTCAAAAGAACGACATGATTCACCACCTTTGAAGGATAGAATGGATCCCAGACTGGATAAACCATAAGCTATCTGATTATGCTCTCTTCTTATGTGATCGAGCTGAAATTCTTCGAAGCTGTCCACAAGAGCTAAGACGATCTTCTGATACAGAATCAATTTTGGATCTTTCACTTGCCATTCAGTGTTAACTTGACTGACAACAAGTAGGGAATCACCAAAGGCATGCACTCTCTTGACATTGAAATTTTTCAAAATTTTGAGGCCTTGTATTAAAGCTTCATACTCGGCCATATTATGAGTGCATTGGAAATTAAGTTTGAGAGAATAAGGGATCATTTCTTTTTCTGGGGTGATTAACAAGACTCCAATCCCTATGCCAGACATGTTTTTAGAGCCATCGAAGAAAAGGTTCCAAACTGGGGGCTGTTGGATATTACAGATGTGCTCATCAGGAAAATCATCCTCTACTTTAATTTCTTCTGTCAAAGGGAAATCTGCCAACTGATCTGCGATCGCTTGGCCTTTAATTGACTTTTGAGAAACATACTCTAAGTCATATTGCATCAGAAGGACTTGCCACTTCGCAATCCGTCCAGTGAGAAATGGTTGTTCCAAAATGTATCTGAGAGGATTAAGCTTTGATAAGAACTTAATTTCAGAAGCCAACAAGTAATGTCTTAACTTCTGGCACATCCAAACCAGAGCTAGACAAGTTTTCTCCATCTGAGAATACTTCTTTTCATAATCAATGAAGGTTTTGCTCACGTAGTAGATGGCGTGCTCTATCAGGCTGCCTTCTTCATACTGAGCGAGGAATCCACCACAGGCATTCTGATTGACTGAAATATATAGTAGGAGAGACTTTCCCAGCTTTGGCGGCTTCAAAACTGGCGGATTAAGGAGATACTGCTTGATGCGCTCAAACGAGAGCTGACATTCCGATCCCCATTCAAATTTAACTCCTTTTCTAAGCAAATGGTTGAAAGGCTCGCATCTCATGGCCAGATTAGAGATGAATCTGCGAATAGACTGAATGCGCCCTTGAAGGCTTCGCAGTTCTCTCAGATTAGTTGGAGGCGGCATGTCAATAATGGCTTTTGCCTTGGCCGGATCTACTTCGATCCCTTTCTTGCTGATGATGAATCCAAGCAGTTTTCCGGACTCTACTCCGAAAACACATTTCTGAGGGTTAAGTCTTAATTTATAGAGAATAAGTCTTTCAAAAACTTGACTAAGAGCATCGAGGTGATCTTCTTCTTCTTTAGACTTAACCAAAATGTCATCCACATATGCATCCATATTCTTGTGCATTTGATCATAGAAAATAACGGCCATTGCCCTTTGATAGGTTGCCCCGACATTTTTGAGTCCAAATGGCATGACTGTATAGCAAAAGGTTCCCCATGGGGTAGTAAATGAAGTCTTGGACTGATCACGAACGGCCAACTTAATCTGATTATAACCTGAATATCCGTCCATGAAGGAAAACATGGCATGACCTGATGTGCTATCGATCAATAGGTCAATATTAGGAAGTGGATAATCATCTTTCGGGGTGGCTTTATTGAGATCCCTGAAATCAATGCAGATCCGAACTTTTCCGTTCTTTTTAGGGACTGCTACGATATTTGCCAACCAATCTGGGTAATCAATGGCCCGGATGAAGCCTGCATTTAACAAATCTTCAAGTCCTTCCTTGACTTGCTGCTCAATTCGAGGGTCTAACTTTCTCAGTTTCTGCTTGATTGGTCTAGCTTCTGGCTTCAATTTGAGTCGATGCTCAACCAGCTTGATATCCAATCCTGGCATATCTTCATAAGTCCAGGCAAATACTTCTTGATGCTTTTTGAGGAATTGGATGAGTCTAGCTTTTTCAATTTCGCTTAGACTCGACCCGATTTTGAGAATTTTCGGATCATCTTCTGACCCAATGTTGATATCCTCCGTTGGATCTTGAACCAAGGCTGATGGTTCATCCTGCTTCTGAATGTGAGCAAATTCTGGTAAATCCTGAATAGTGGAATCAAATTCAACTGGCTCTTCAGTCTGCTCTCTTGCCTAACTGACCTCTGCTCTGGCTTTCATTTCAGGGAACCTTGCCAATTTCAAATACTTGGGATTGATAACAAATCTTGTCATTGATTCAGGAGTTAATAGTCCTGAAAATGTGAGAGAGGTTGTTTAAGAAAAAGTACGAGCCAAATCAAATTTTTGTATAAGTAAAGAACAATGACATAGACAAAATATAAGAAGGAATGATAGATGCTCAAAATGTGAAGAGAAAATTGATCTTTCATTGATTGGAAATGAAGTATTTACAAGACATTGACAAAAGATGGGATCGTGTTGTCCCTACAAGTTTTAACAAAAGATAAGAAAAGAAAGCAGAAAAACTAAGGCATCATCTCTTTATTGGCTTCCTCTAACAAAAATGGTCTTCTTGCTGGAATCCTGGCCGGTGAACCCCAACCCTGAACTGTCCGCATGCCGAACTGGAATGATGGGCTCTATCATGCCGTCTTCATCTTTCCCCATGCCTCGGAATGGCTCCATGTTTTATCAGCAGATCAAATCCCTTTCTGGCTTTGAAGAACTGAGGAAATAAGGGATGATCTTTGAAGAAAGTGTAATTGATGCGTCCTCCTAGCTTGAAAAAACAAGGTCCTTGCCATTGGACCGTGGCTGCAACGTTTTCCTCTTCCATGACATCTTTTAACTTTAGCATCTCCAGGCTATCACTAAGATTGATCTCATCTGCCTGTCGGATGCTGGGGATATCTGCCGTAAATGTTGGACGAGGGATCATAGGTTGTGGCAGCCTTTCTTCGGGGTCTTCGCCCAAGACAGTGGTAATCATTCCGCCCTTAGACCATTTTATGCATTGGTGGAGGGTCGATGGAACTGCATTGGCGTTGTGGATCCATGTTCGTCGTAACAACAAATTGTAAGTTGGCGGCACATTAACGACATGAAATAACACTGTATGCACTGAGTAGTTAATAAAAATTTCCAGGAAGATCTTGCCCTTGGCAGTCTGCCCGTGATTGTCAAAACCGTAAATGGTGATGGGGTCCGGCACGTACTCTTTTTCTTTTAATCCCAGGGCCTTTGCTGTCATTTCTGGGCAAATGTTCAAACTGCTGCCCCCATCAACAAGAACATGTGGGACAGTCATGCCCCTGGTTCTGACCACAATGTAAAGCGCATTGTTGTGGAATGAATGAGGCTTAGGCAAATCCTCATCAGAGAAGGTGATAGGCGCATTAGTCATTGCTTGATTTACTATTTACGCCATATCCTCGGGCGTGGTGCCCGGCTTCACCTTGATCTTTCTTAACAGATCATCCAACTTTTCCTGATGCTTGGGAGAATCATGAGTTAATTCGAAGATGAAAATGTTGGAGAGTGCCGTAATGGGCTTCTGGAAATCGTCAGCCTGTTCCTCTCCTGCTTTAGAGGTTTCTGCCTTCTCTGCGCAGGCTTCTTTCTTAAGAAAGCTCTTGGGGAAGATTTGGATCCTTTCATTCTTGACTGGCACACTAGCTTGGTCAAGAAGCGAGAAGATATCTATTTTCTGATACACAGGCTGATCCTGATGTAGGACCATTACCTGATGCTGGAGTTTTAGCTCTTCACTAGAGCATGGGTGGATATGACTCTGTGGGAGAAAAGAGTGTTCGGAGATGGTTGATGCCGAGTGCTTCGGGAATGGAGCAGACAATATTTCCATTTTGCCCTCCTCTTCGTCTTCTACGAGGATGCTTTTATCTATACAATCTTGAACCAAATGCTTCAAGACGAAGCTGTGTTCTGTATCATGCCCCATGGCTCTATGAAATTTGCAGTACTGTTCTCTGTACTTCCCCATGAAGACTGGGGGATCTGCAATTTTGGGCAACTTCACCATCCCGTGGGACAGCAGGTATTCCAGCACTTTCTCCAGAGGCTGGTCCAAAGGAGTGAATTTCCTATCTTTGCTCCAATTGATGTGTTTTGGTTTTTCTTGAAAGTCCCCTTTTTGTTGAGGACCGGTTGGGAGAGATTTGTCATTGTTCTTGAAGAATTTGCCCTTTCTTCCCCTGTTCTGCTCAGGCTTCGACCCGCTGCCACTGTCATTTCTGCTGCTGCTGCCCGGATGGTCTTCGGGGGTATCAGCTGAATAGGTAAAATGTGTCTTCTTCTTTGGATCCAAGATGTTCTTTGCCGAAGAGACACCTTCGTACATCCCATTTTCTACCCCCATTTCGAGCCATTCTGCTCGCTCGGTTAATTCGATGAAAGATTTGGAGGGATATGGGAAGATGAGGCTTTTCAAGGGCTGACAGAAATTGTTGAGGATGACTTGGAGGGCATGCTCCTCAGAAATGGGATTCCTCATTTTATTGCAAATGCTCCTCCACTTGTGGATGAAATCCCTGGCCTTTTCGTTGGGCTCTTGCTTCAAGTTGCACAGGTGGTTCAGAGTAGGCAGAGCCTCCGTGTTGAACAGGAAGCGTTCAACAAACATATTAACAACTTTATCAAAATCCCTCAATTCGATGGGATTGACATGTTCGGCGTACCACTTTGCTGCTATCCCGTCTAGGCTGCGGGGAAAACAAAGAAAAAGGGCGTGGTTATCCTCACTGAACCGGGCACATTCTGCGAAGAACATTGCTAAATGGGCTTTTGGATCGCCGGTTCCGTCAAACTTGATGAACTTCCGGGGGAGGTTCTCCAGATCCTTGTCCCCTTCTAAACCGAGATAGAAGTCCTGCCTGGTGTATGACCTCTTTCCTTTGTCACGGATTTGCAGGTCTTTGACTATCTTGGTCAGTGCCTGGATCGAGTCTTCTGCAGGGGCCCCATATTTGGGCTTGTTCACTGACACTGGCTCTTCTACTGGCCTCTTGGACTGCCGCAGGTGCTTTGGAATGTAGATCAGCTGTTCTTCTTCTTCAGAGACTTCTCCTGCTGACCCAGAATCCTCAGAAGTGCTGTCACGCTGCTTCTTATGCTTGCTGATCTTGACGGGCTTCTTCATGGGCTTTTTCTTCGCTTTGCTCTTAGAAGCTGCCTTCTTGGGAGCAGCTTTGGCCTGCTCAGCCATCATCTTAGTCATCATTTTTTGAAAGATCAGATACATGGCCGGATCAACGTCGCTTTCATCTCCGGAGTTATTCTTCTTAGACAATCTAGGAGAATTCATCTCCTCTGACTCGTTGTCACTGTGCTGTTGAGCAACCCTTTTGTCAGCCCTCGTCTGGACCATTTTTTAGATGCCTAAGCTTCCCTGCAGAATATGGGAATGGTTAGAGTATGGAGAAGCCTTTTTGAAAATCACAATTTCTTTGAAAAAAAGCAAGAAATGAGGGGATTTGGTAGACAATTTCAAGAGATTATCCCATTACCCGGGATTGGGTCATCACACGATTTGTGATAATTGTGTTACCATTTGACGATAACAGAGGAATGTGCCTTGTTACCTAGGCAAGGTCGTCAACCATGAGAAAAATATATTTGAAGAAAATGTGGAAGGAATGTCCCATCTACCCCGGATGAGGTCTTCACTCAAGATTTGTGATTTTTATTTGCGCTATAAACAAAAATATAGAGAACAACATTTTTGGCCAAAAAGTAAATTTTTATTGACATTTTTAACTTTCAAAGACAAAGAGAGGGTGGACAGACAGTTTGCCACCACTCCTGATATTCAGATGATACATTTGGTCCAGGAAATATAGACAGAGAAATAAAGGAATCCCAGGTATATTTGGCGACATGATATGCCCCAGACCACTGATCCGACTGCAGGTTGAATTCTGACACGTTGCCTGTCGGGAAACGGGTGTTGGCACGGACCTGCCGCTGCGAAAACTGCCTCAGACATCGTTCCGGCTGATAATCAACACAAAAGAAAGGGCCCATCAACTTGTAGCGCTTGTCACGGGCATAAGTGTATCGAGGAATAGTCTCTCTTCTGTCAAAGAAATCCCAGATGATCTCCTCCTGATGCAGCTTCTCGATCAGAGCTCAGCATTGGATGACTGTCTTTGGCTGCTTACTGTTGAATCTGAAAGAACTGGCCTTCGAAGGAACGTGTCGCAAGAACCACGACTGCAAGGCATAAGTGCATCCTTCTACTAGAATGGTCTCCCCAAGGGCAAATCGAGCCAAGCCTCTGTAAAGAAAGGCTAATGCGGCCATGGAGACTGAAAGTTGGCGGGTCTGCTTGCTTCCCCATCTTCGAAAGAGCTGAGCGACTCTGATATCTATGAAATTCTGACCATCTTGAAAGAAAGCTAACCCCACTGTACACAGGATCATGGCATGCTGAATCCTGTCCTTCGCTGCTCGAGATAGAGTGTCAACCTCTTTGTAGGCTCCATACTTTTGATATAGTTCAAATAGGTCGATGAACTGATTTCCACCAATCTTATTGAGAGGCCAAGATCTACTCCCTGTTGCTCTTGCTAAGGCTTCTCGAACATCTACCCCTTTGATGTTGATAAAAAACTGCTGCTCGACAGGATCATCTGGCTGACCAGCTGGTTCGGGCAACCCCATAATGTCATTGAACTCATCCATCAGTAGAGTCATTTCTCCCCAGGGAAACCAGAATGTGCAGGTACGTGAATTCCACCGTTCTGCCATGGCTTGAATCAAAGCTCCATTGATGGTTCGCTTGCCTACCGCTGATGCCATTTCCAACCCACAGTCATCCAAGTGGTCTGGGAACATACGTGAGAAGGTGACGAACCAAGAATAATACCACCGTGGGAAGAAAGGATGAGACTGGATGACCCGCAGATCCGGGGGTCCATCCTGGATCTGATAGAAGACATGATCTTGGGGGAAGACAGCATCGAGGGAATTTGACGCCATTGAGATGATACTGGGGTAAAAAGAAGAAATGAGGAGAATTAGATAGAATGCAGGATTTATGGATAGACTCTTTAAAGAATCAACCTGGAAATTTTGAAAAGGTTGATAAAATTTTAAAGGAATTTTCCAGGGTTTTGAAGAAAATTTGATCTAAAAGAGAAAAAGAAATGTAGGTAGATAGAAATATACACCTGGGGTTTTTGAAAATAAAGGTAAGTTTTGAATAATACACCTAGGGTTTTTGAAAAAGGTTTGATACATATATGAGAGAATAAGAGAAATATCACACAACCAAAGCTGCACAAACAAGGATGCGCATACAACACTCCCTAAAGGCTGACTCTAAATGCAATATTTGAAATGGCTTGTAGGACCTTAATCCTAACTCTAGGGTTCAGATCATTTGATTCCAATCAAGATACGCCGATATACCCAAGCCGAAGCTTGAAGTACGTGGCATAGAAATATTTCTCCGGTTCTAAGGTAATGGCTTCCCAACATCCTTGAGCACCTACCGATATACCTTGGACTATGGCCCTTAGGTACGTGGTAGGGGGCGCGAACCCAAATAAGTGGTCCAGTTGTGAGGCTCTCTCCCGAACTATGGTTCAGTGAGACAGCCCAGCAACGTGAAGACCGGGACAATATAGGTAAGGGATGTTTTTGAAAACATGTTCAACATGCAAAAATCAGATGGCTCTAATGCAAGTCCTAAAGAGATAGATTTAAAATGAAGAGAAGCACACACTTGCATACATTGTTTTGCATTCAATCCCTAGAATTGAGGAGAGTTGTATTTAAGACCTAAGTCTAATGTGAACATGAATAATCTCCTCAATATGGTCCTACCAAACCATACTTAAATCCTATATGCAATGATGTCAGCTTAGGACAAAATCTAGGCCCCTAAGGTTTTGCATGGAAATGAAGCTGACATATGTAAAATAAAGACTTAGATAATATCAAAGCAAAAGAAAAGGCATAATTCGATCCGGACGAAGACGAGTCCCATCACGGTCGCCAAACCTGTGATCATCGCAAAATTTTTCCTCTCATAATGTTCTCTCTCTTTCTTCTCTTTTCCTTTCCAACCTCTTATTTTCCTCCCTTTTGAAGGGAGAAAAGATAAAAGAACGGAAAGAAAGAGAGAAGAGAAAAGAAAGAAGAGAAGAGAAGAGGAAATCTTTTGCGGGTCTCACTTGACCTTGATTTTGAAAATGTTTGAAATAACTCACCTCTGTTTTTAAAATATTTGCGGGAAAACTGAGAGACGGGATCCGCTCATCGGTACAAGGTTCGACCGTTCCTGGCGCCTTTACTAGGGGTAATCGAACCAAGGGTCAATTTGATGCCTTTTGCTTTTGCAAAGAAATTATCTAAGTATTTATCCTAAAAATGCACAATGAATCATGCTTGTGCAAATGCAAAGATGTATGCTCTTTTTTTGAAAATGTTTTGAAGAAATCCCAAGTGAATCCGATAAAGTGAAGAAATGTTTTAGAACTTAAGATTAAAGTTCTAAGTTTTTAGAATAATCAGGAGCTTTGGGAAAATAAATCTGGAATTTGGAAATTGATCTTGAAGTTTTGAGATAAAAAGAGAAGAAATGAAATTTTCAAAGTCATAAATGAACTTTGAATGAAAATGGACATGGAAATTGAAAAAGATGGAATTGGGAAATCTGAATAACATTAAGAGATGGAATTTGATTTAAAAGTCGAAATTTCAAGATGAAATCCGAATCCAAGATCTGGATTCTGAATAGAGTTCAAAGCTGAATTTTGAATTTAGGATCTGAAATGGGAACTTGATTTGAAATCTGGAATGAAATGAAATCGGCTTCTAAGAATTGGAATCAAAGTGGAATTTTGGTTTGAAATCTTGAATGAAATTGGATTCAAGATTTGGAATCCAAGATAGTATTTGGATCTGAAATCTGAGATCCAAGACAGGGTTGGACTCTGGATCCTAAGATGGATTTGGATCTGAAATCTAAAATTCAATGCAGAGATGGACTCTGGATCCTAAGAATTTGGAATTTGGATCTGAATCTGAGATCCCAAAATAGGGTTGGATTCTGGATCCTAAGAATTTGGAATTTGGATTTGAATCTGAGATCCCAAAATAGGGTTGGATTCTGGATCCTAAGAATTGGAATTTGAATCTGAAGTTTGAGATCCAAAGTAGAATTGGATTCTGGATCCTAAACTGGACTTGGATCTGAAATCCGAGATCCAAGGTGAATTGGGTTCTAGATCCTAAAGAATGGATTTTTGGATCTGAAGTCTGAGATCCAAAGTAGAGTTGGATTCTGGATCCTAAGAATTGAAATTTGGATCTGAATCTGAGATCCAATGGTAGAATGGGATCTGAATCGTAAATGAAATTTGGATCTGTGATTGGAGATCCAAAGTGAAATAAGGGTTTGGACCCTAAATGGAATTTGGATCTGTGATGGGAGATCCAGAGTAGAATAAGGATTTGAATCCTAAATGAAATTTGGATCCATGATTGGAGATCCAAAGTGGAATGGAGTCCTATACTTGGAAATCTAGATCCAAGTTGAGACTAGGATTTTGATTTGGGTTTTGAGAAGCCCAAAAATAGGACTTTTAAAGATGATCTGTTTTTTTTTTTTTTGAAGATCCAGATTTGAACTTGAGAAGGTTTGAGTTTCAAAGTTAATCTTAACTTTGATTTAAAACTTTGAAGAAAAAAACTGGATTTAGAATCAGAAGATGAATTTAGGAACTTCAAAGTTAAATTGAACTTTGAAATTGAGTTTTGAATTGAGTTGGAAATTTGAAGTTTGAATATGAAATAATTTTGAAATTTCAAAGTCAAATTGGACTTTGAAATTGAGATAGGTTTGGAAAATAGAAAAGATGTTCAAAATCACTTGGGTTTTTGAAAGAATTTAAAAAAATATGATGCAATTCTACCCTATATGATGAATGAATTTGAATAAGTTTGAAATTGGATTTTGAAAAGCTATTTCATTCTTTAAATGAATTAAAATAAGATTGAAAATATAATACATCCTTGACTATGGTCATTGAATGTATTATATGATAATCCATATTTAAATTCAAAAGAAGAATAAAATACATTTTTAGTGCTTTTATAGAATTTAAAATGAAATCAACCCTCAATATACCCTGACTATGGCCATTGGTATATATCTTGAGTTAATCCTAAGTTAAATTCTGATAAAAGAAAAAAAAATATTTCGAGAAAATATGATGGATTTTTTAAAGTGGATCGAGTGTAGATCCAATGTTATTTCGTAAGAGATAAGAATTCTAAGTTTTGTTCACACCCCGACTATGGCCGTTGATGTAAATCGTCAACTTAGAATTAACTTACCTCTTACGAAATGGTGCACGTGCCATTCGTGTTTCCATTGTGAGAATTTGAGAAATGAAGGAAAATGCATGAAGAACAAGTAATTCATGATATTTACAATGCTCATCCATTCTAATCTAAGCGAGAAATATGAATTTTCTCATTAATGTCTGAGTTGTTATAATCCTTAAAATTGAATTTTGAAGCCAGCATTCCTAAGCTAGGAGAGAAAACAAACATCTCCAAATATTTCCTGCAAAATAGGGTTAGCAAAATGCAAATCATAAAGAAAATTCAGAGATTATTTTAGAATATACATGATAAAATCTGAATGTTAGTGAGGGAATGGAAATATATATGTGGTATATTAGACTGATGTATATCAGTGATGTATATGACAATGCTTAAAACACATCATGCAGAGGACCTAACACATATTAAAACTGGTGCTAATGTATGCTATGACATACTGGACCTGCCATTATGTATGCTTGAGAACATGAAGGATTAGTAAAGTATTCAGCAATCCAAAAGATATTGAAAATTACTATTCTATGATGAATGAATCATAACAATATTCAGATATACCAGGCTGGTAATTCAGTTGCAAGACTTAGATGCGAAACTCCGTAGGTGAACAATGATTATAACATTGTTGCCTGACACACTATACTAATCATGGTGTGGACTACATAAACCCATACTATCTAATATACTGCTAACACCGTTGAATTACATAGTTTTCTGGTCCAAATGAATAACCAGGTTAAACCTATGCAAATTGCCAATGTACGCCTAGTGTCATTATTAACCCATCTCCCTGCTGTACTGCTTATACATTATCCAACGTACTTGGCCCAACGAACCATTGATGCAGATTACTAAATTACGCAATGTTAATACGCATACTAACTCACATTAACAACATGATGATGAAGTTTAAGGCACACTGTTTTACACTACATTACTTATGCACATTTTGAATCATGCACTGTTAATTCAGACCTACAAGTCACATATATGGCTAAAGGAAAAACTATCATAGATTAACTATTAATACTCAAAATTCAGTTTTCATTTGTACTATACACCTTATACCTTATCAGCATCATGCTGGAGATGCGATATTTAGTAATGCACATCTATAAGGACTGATATATGATGCTAACAATATATATATGACATAGACTAACTACTTTGCACAATACTTCAAATGTAATAATACCTGATGGTAGCTGGCTATGACTGCGAAACGAGGCTTTGAACTGTTACTAGTTAATCAGTTTGTCGATCCAGATGATCGATCAACAACACTCTTGTTCTTGTTCTGCAGGGGTTTTTGTAGGATGGGGAGAGCCTCCTCTTTATTCTGCAGGTGATTGATCCTCCAGAGGCCCAGTCCGATGATGAGAATGGACGGATGCTTCAGAAGAAAGGTCCTTCCTCGCTCAGAGTGAAACCGATATTAGAGGAAGAAATTGATCGGTGGTGTGAAACTAGATGGATGAAAGGCTGGATGTTTGAAGGGAAAAGGCCAGGACCATCCGAAGGCTGAAGTTCTGCTGCGGGATTTCAAAGCTTAAAAAAAAAGAGAATGGGGTGACCATGAAAGAAAAACTCGATGCCTCCAGGGAGCCTGGAGCCCTCTCTTTAAAGGAAGAATGGAAGACTCGAGAGGGTGAAGGTTGGTTGAGGATCAACGGTGGAAGTGATCGAGCGAGATGGAGGGTTTTGGATGGAGGTTGCACATGGGGGGGGGGGGGGGGGAAAGGTCGGTCATGGAGGAAGACGAGAGGCGTGCGTTGCAGCTTTTCCCTATTTCAAAAAGGTGGTTCCCTTTTTAAGAAATTTCTAAAAAAAATGGTTAAGGAATGAGGTTGTTGGTAAAAATGGCTTCAAAAAGCTTGAAAATCATCCGTTTTCCTTGTAGTTTTTCCCATTTTTTTGGTCTTTATGTTATTTTTCTATTTTTTTATTGTATTTTTAGAATAAAATCCTAAAGCTTTACAAGAAATCAAAGATTGAAACTAATTTCTTGATGTTTTTGTAAAATATTTACAAAAGGAGTTTTTCTGAGAATTTTAGAAACTCTTTTGAGAAAATTTCTTCAGAAATGGGTTTTGATCCGGATTTGGAGGAAATATGGATTTAAAGTGCTGGATTCGGATCCGGAGTTGATTTTCAATATATCAATATGAATTTTAATTCAGAAAATTTGAAGAACTGATTTGATTTTCTCAGAAAACGAGGTTAGGGGCAAAAGGGGTCATTTTTACAAAACTTTGAAAAATTTGGGGTGTTCACAGTAACCCGACACGACCCACCAACTCGTGTAATAAACGGGTTGGCGGGTTGACCCGCCCACCTAACCCATTTATTAAACAGGTCAGCTGGGTTGGCGGGTTGGCATACCCCTAACACAAACCCGACCCGTTTATTAAACAGGTTAGTTTAAGCCAAACCCGAACCCGCCTAAGAGGCAGGTTGGCTGGTCGTGTTAGGTTTTGCCACCCCTATATCAGAGATCCGATCAACAATCCGTAAGTTGCAGTGTCTTCGTCATCGTGTCTAGTATTTTCTATAAATATTTCATATTTTTATGCATCTGTTTTCTATTTTTCCTTTGTCATAAAGTAGAATCGGTTTTACAGTGCTCGTTAAGCATTGTCTAAACCCTAGATCGACTTGTGTCAATCGTATCTCCCTCATCGAAGATCCGATTGATGATCTATAAAAAGAAAAACCTTCCTCTGTGTGTCTACTTTCATTTGCTAAAATTTATTAATTTTTTAACATGATTTTCTATATTTTCCTTTACCCGAAACTGGAGGTATTTATTTTAATCCGTTACATATAAGCCAGAATCAAGCATATATTGCCCGAGCAATATCTTCCTAACCGAAGATGATTTTTTCGATTTGTAAAAAAAGAAATCTTTGTTTTTTGTCTAGTACCTCTCTGTAAATTTTTATGAATTTCTATGGTGGTTTAATACCCAATTCAAGTCTGACACTGTGACAGGTATGTGTCTGTGGGCAAAATCGTGTATTTTAGGGTTTTATTCAATTTTCATATTAAAATAATATAAAAAACATATTTGTTTGAATGCAGTTTATTTACAAGGTTATCAAAACTATTCATTTTGATTTTTAAAGATTTTTTAATTTATTTGATATATTATTTGATTAAATCATGAAAATAGGGTGCCCACGGAGTCCCGGTTTGAGTAAAACACTAGCGAAAATCACTATTTTGTAATATTTTGATTTTTTTTTATAAAAAGTTTTATGTTTTAAATATTTGGTAATGTTTATAATCATGTTAGGGTGCTTCACATCCGGTTTGGTGTTTATTTGAATCTATTTGATCCTTAAATCCAAAGTTTTACAAAAAATTATTTATGAAAACCCTGATTTCAAGGCCATAGTTTTGTTTTTAGGGGTATTTTTATCATTTTTCTCAAAATTATAAATTTCAAAGTTGTTTACATTTTTTATTTTTTCAATTTTATATCATATTTTATTATGTTTATCTCAGGAAAATATGAAAAAAGGCTTATGTCTAGATAAATCTAGTAATTTCCAGATATTATTGGATAAATCCAGAAAAGCCAACATATTTTTACTATCAAGTTTTCTAGTTTTGCAGAGATATTCAAGAATGTATTTTCTTTTATTTCCCTTTATTTCAATTCAATTAGTGATGTAATTGTAAACATTAGAATACAAATTTAATTTTCTACTTAGAATAGGACTGCATTGCATATAGTTTATTTCTTTCAATAATGTCAATGTGTGGTGAATGATGATTCATATGCATATTCAAATTTACCATGGTCTACACGAATGACATGTGCACTAACTTCTAAAGAGTTGATAAACTCGGTGGATTTAGTATTTGTAACCATAGTCAGAATACAAACAAAACTCATATTTATCATCTTTTTCTAAGCCGCAAATGGCCTACACTCTTAGGCATTTTCAGAAATCATTGCATATTTCAAGGTTTTTTAAATATTTTTCCTTTTAGAATCAAATGAACTATATTCAATACATATTCGTGGCCATAGTCAGGGATATGTGTAGAATCTATTTCATCTAAGTTCTATAAGGCAAAAAAATTTCTTTTTCAAATGATTTTCATCAATTCTTAAAAAAATATTTTTGCAAATTGCATTCATTCATTCATCTAGGATAGATTGCATCATGAAAATATTTCATACGGCCACACTTCCAGTCATTTGATCAATCCAATCTCAGAAAATCGATTTCTTAAAGTTACTCTGAATTTTCTTCAAAAAAATTGACTTTCCCAAGACACTAAGGTTTCCTCTTCATCAAAAATGATTTTCAAGGGATTTTCAAATGCTTTTCTAAGTTCAAAAATCGATTTTTCAAGTTCCAATAACTTCTCAATTTCAAAATTCAAAGAAATCAACTTTTCTCAAAGTTATTTGATTTTCTCAAAACCTCAGGATTTCTTCAGAAACCGATTTTTCTTTTCTTCAAAAGTATTTTCCAATGCAATTCACGATTTTCAAAGTGTCCCCTTTTTCCAAATATTTTCAGTTATTTCAAGCAAACATCATGTTTTTAAATCTGCATTTTCTGAAATTCATAGCACATGTCTGATTCTTTGTGTATTTAGGAGATAGAACATCGATTTAGACAAGTTGAGCAAAGCAAAACACATGATTGATCCTTGGTTCAATTACCTCTGGTTATGGCGCTAGAAACAGTTGAACCTTATACTGATAGGTGAGTCTCATTCTTCGGAATTATCCTGCATTTTTAAACGGAGGTGAGTTATTTTCAAAATCTTTTCAAATGTTAGTTTGACTTGCAAAAGTAAAATTTTGCAATGATAACAGGCGCCAACTGTGTGGGCCCCACATTAGGGTTTTGAAAATGATTAAAATAAAGGTTAAAAAGGGTTTTTTAAATAAATGGGAATAAAAAACAAAGAATAAAAATTGAGAAAATTAGAGTCCTACACTAACTGAAACTCCTGAATAGAGTTCTAAAATTTTGAAACTCTTAAATTTTTGGTTTTTGAAAGAAAAATGAAGAGGTTTTAAAATATCTTCTTAGGGATCAGTGAAAATAAGCAAAAAGATGAAATCGGGGTTAGAGTCCTAATCAACTGAGACTCTAGAATAGAGTCCCAGAATTTTGAAACTCTTAGAATTGAATATGTTTTCAAAAAATAAGTGGAATAAAAGTGAAAAGAGGAAATTGAAGTAGAGTTCTGGACTGACTGAAACTCTCGGGTAGAGTGTGAACACCCCAAAATTTTCAATTTTTTTTAAAAATTATTTTTTTGCCCTTGTCCCCCATCTTCTGAATAATTGGGTCTACTTCTGATCGATTTTCATTCATTTCTCGGATTCACTAGTTGAAGATCCGAAATCCCAATCTAATTTCCATATCTGACCCAATTTCAGATCCAGATCTGATATCCAAATCTAACTTTGAGTTCGGAACTTCTATTTTTCAAAAATTCAAAAAAATCAATTCTCTGTATTTTCTCATATATTTTATCTAGATCCAGTCTCAATCCAAGATCCAAACTCAATATTTTCTCAAGATATCGGATCCTGGCCCATTTCTGAAACTTAATTTCTGAAATCTAACTGTGTATTTTCACAAAATCTTTTTTGGTACAAACCCCAATTTTCAAAATAAATATTCAAAAACCTCATTTGGGTTCCATATGTTAAAATCCTTTGTATTTCCCTCTTATTTTTAGAATCTCTCTAAAAAATATAAAAAGATTTCAAAAAATATTAGCTTAAACCCCCTTTTCTGAAAAGCCTTATGAATATAACCACCTTTTTTAAAATTCTTAAAACTAAAAGACCACTTTTGAAAAATAGCCTAATGGCTTCCTCTTATTTAAGCAACCGTCGAGAGGCCTTCTCCTCATCGTCTTCACCCCTCCACCCTTCTGGCATCCATTTTCGATCCCTCTCATTGCCTTCTTCCTCTTTCTCGTGTTTCTCCTTTTCTTCTTCTAGTTTTCTATTCTGGTCGATTGAAGGAGTCAAATCCATCTTCAACCTCCAGAGGAAGCATCACCATTCGATCGAAC
Organism: Nuphar pumila; assembly: GCF_984573655.1. Lineage (NCBI taxonomy): Eukaryota > Viridiplantae > Streptophyta > Magnoliopsida > Nymphaeales > Nymphaeaceae > Nuphar > Nuphar pumila. Next base: position 175,708 of record NC_143252.1, on the reverse strand, counting down.
AAATCGTAAGTGCCTACCTCTACTTATTTTTTCTATTTTCCTTCTCTTATCCTCTCACGCAATTCCCTCTTCCCTTTATGTTCTTTTTTTTAGTTACCCTGCATAGTTTAACGGCAAGACTCATGTGTGGTGTTGATCTGCATATAACAACATCGGCTCACACACGGCAATATCAATGGAATATATATATTCTGACACTTTGCTCTTCTTCCCTTTCATAATTTATTTATGAATCTCTTTTGATTTTCGCATATTTTGAATATTTGTTTATATCTGATTTCCTGTTTTCATCTTCGTTGTCTGTTTATATGTGATTTCTTGTCTGCATTTTAATTTCCCATGTTTATTTTGATTTCTGAATTACATTGGATTCCCTGCTTCCCTTTTGTACATTGCATTGTATATAATCAACATCGGTTCTATGCATAGTGTTACCTTCATTTCATCATGGTTGGCCTCCATTGATTTTAACGATTAATTTCTCTCTCTCTCTCTCCAAATGCTCAAAATTCTAAAGAGGAAAGGATAGAAGAAAGAAGTAATTATGTTCCCCCAAAGTATATTCCATTACCAGCTTTGGATCATGGTGTTGATACTAAATTTGAGAAGAATGAGGTAACTCCTCTAGAAAGTAGACATGATCTGATTCAATGGTCTTCTAGAATTTGTGCATGTTCTGATGATATGCAAAGCTGTTTCATTGGATCCTTTTGTCCTTGTCTTCTGTTTGGCAAGAACACATAATTCATAGGCTCTGGAAGCTGGACTGGACCATGTATTACTCATTTCACATTATGGGGCCTTTTCAATTGCTTTTGCTGCCTTATTTAGTTCAGACGAACTTTTCACAAAAGTGATCTTTTGATTCATACAAGAAGGCTTGTTGAAATGACAGTGGCCAATACCATTCTTGTAGAAAGAGACTTTTTGAGAAGATAGGAGTTTATCCAAGTTCTCTTTTCCTTTAGTAAACTTGAAAACCGTTTTCATAAGGTTTTCAGTTTTACTTTTTAATTCTGAAATTTCTACTTGCAGATTTTTAGTCTTGAAGCTAGTAGATAAGATTTCAGAAGTAATAAGAAGATTTTTCTTTTTCAACTCAGAGTTTTCACTGCTGAGTTTTTCATTTTTCTGGGAAAGCTCTGAGTTTTCAGATTTTAAAGTTTTATTTTTGAAACTAAATTTTCTAGATTCTTCAAATAGTTCTTGAAAAGCATCTAGAAGTTCTTCAAAGGAAAAATCAGAAATTTCACTTACAGAGCTTTCGTTTGCCATGAAGCACATGTTTGCAGTTTCAGCTTCATCATCACTTGACTCTTCACTGGTGGATGGTTCTGAGTCATCCCATTGAGCATGCAGAGCCTTTTTCTTGAAGAACCTCTTCTTTGGTTCCTCGGTCTTGGACTTTCTTTTGAGAAGGAGACAGTCACGCCTCAAGTGACCTGGCTTATTACACTGATAGCACATGGGATCTTCCTTGGGATCTTTTCTTTCCTTGTGCTTGTTTGGAAGCCGGTTTCTTCTCATGAAGTGCTGGAATTTTATGGTTAGTAGCGCAATTTCCGATTCTTTATTTGAGTCTTCATTCTCAGATAGAGCTGGGAAAGCTAGAGTTTTCTTTATCGGTTGTTCTTCTTCCCTTCTTTCTTTCATGTGGACTTCATAGGCCATAAGATTGCCTATTAAGTCATCTAGAGTAAGCTTAGATAAATCTTGAGCTTCTTCAATAGCTGTAGTCTTTTTCTCCCAATCAGTTGTGAGAGATCTCAAGATTTTCTTCACCTTTTCTGTCTGGGAATATGTTACACCCAGAGATTTCAGATCGTTGGTGATGTTGGTGAATCTGATAAACATCTCTGTGATGGATTCATCTTTGTTCATTTTGAACAACTCATATTTTCTGACAAGAGATGAGATTTTGGCTTCTTTCACTTTGTTGGTTCCTTCATGAATAACCTCTAAAGAGTGCCAAATATCATATGCAGATTCACATATAGATATTATATTGAATTTGTTCTGATCAATGACACAATATAAGGCATTCATAGCCTTTGCATTTAGATTTGCCATTTTTTTTTCTTCATCAGACCATAAGTTATAGTCTACGGATGAACATGTGTATGGATGCTCAACAATTTTCCATACAACAAAATCTATGGATTTGAGAAATATAGTCATTCTGCACTTCGAGTATCCATAGTTGGATCCATTGAAGAAAGGAGGACGAGATGCGTGTTGACCTTCAATATCACGAGCATAAGAGGTAGATGCCATTTGTGCTGGAAGACTTGTTATGTCGAAACCAGCAAACCTGCTTTGATACCAAATGAAATTCCACTAGAGGGGGGGGGGGGTGAATAGTAAAATACGATAAAGATCGATAAAATAAAATAATCAGACAATAAGGCACAACACATAAAACACATAATTTATACTGGTTCGGTCAATACCCAGACCTACATCCAGTCCCCAAGCAAACCACTTGAGCTTTCCACTATAACATCTGAGTCACCGGATAAATAGTACAACACCCTCTTCCTCAGAGGTCTTCTTCTCTCAACAGAGAAGGGGCACACCCTCTTCCACAGAGGTCTTCTTCTCTCAACAGAGAAGGACAACACCCTCTTTCACAGAGGTCTTCTTCTCTCAACAGAGAAGGGCAACACCCTCTTTCACAGAACCTTCAGAATGATATGAATGCACGAATGAAGGATTCTCAGAATGTTCTGTTTGTCACTCAGAGGATACTCTTTGTCAAAGAGCTATACTTGACTTTTTCTCTTTTCTTTCTTTTCTTTTTCTCTTTCTTTTTCAAGGCTCTCTTTTCAAATATCGAATATGATTTTTTCTCGTTGTAAGCTCACATGTACAATCCATTCCATGTTGAATAGTTTATTTGAGTGTGTTTATATAGCTTTAAAAAAGTAGTTGTTACTTTTTGAAATCGTAGCCTTTTTGAGATGTGAAATGTTATGTCATTTCAAAAACATCTTTAGAGAAATTCGAGAAAGCCTTTTTCCATAAAAGTAAAATATGGGGTACACTAGTCGTTGTAATATTTTAGGTAATACATATTTTATGAAAAAAGTCTATTTCTTACAATAGTACATTGAACGTTGGATTGTAGTTTTGTCTTTATCCTAATTAATGATTTGAGGTACATAAGTACTTCTTTACTTTAAATGAGTGTAAGTACAATGAGTGCTTTGAGATATTTATTTGTACATAGTCATGTCAAGTGTTTTCTTTATGTTGTGTTTTTCAAAGTCTGCAGAGAGAATGAGGACTTCAAGAAAGTCGACATTCTTGAGAAGGATATTTTAACAAGGATTTCTTACAGGAGGTATTTAATGCTATACAAAGAGAATGATGACTTCAAGTAAGTCGACATTCTATGGGTTTGTAAAAAAGGTAACTAGAGTCATTTCAAAAACTTTATTATATTAGTTTTCTTTGTGTAGCCGATTTTCATGTTTTGTCTTTTACCCATATTTGAAATCATTTCTTTAAAGAAGGTAAATAGAGTCTTTTCAAAAACATATTATATTTGTTTTTCTTTATGTAGCCAATTTCATGTTTTGTCTTTTTCCTACATTTGAAATTGTTTCTTTAAAGAAGGTAAATAGAGTCTTTTCAAAACATATTATATTTGTTTTTCTTTATTTAGCCGATTTCATGTTTTGTCTTTTTCCTATATTTCTTTTCATGTTGTCTTGTATATGATGTAAGGTACAATTATTACATTTTGAAATCATGTCAAAATACCTTTTTCATAAAGGGTTGTAAGAAGGTACAATTATTAGTTTTCAAAAAGGAGCTTTTTGAAACTATCGTATACTTTTATGATATAGTTTTTATGATATAGTTTTAGGGTTTTAGGGTTTGGGGTCTAGGGTCTAGGGTCTAGGGTCTAGGGTCTAGGGTTTAGGGTTTAGGGTTTAGGGTTTTAGGGTTTAGGGTTTACGGTTTTAGGGTTTAGGGTTTTAGGGTTTTAGGTTTTAGGTTTTAGGGTTTAGGGTTTAGGGTTTAGGTTTTAGGGTTTAGGGTTTAGGGTTTAGGGTTTTAGGGTTTAGGGTTTAGGGTTTAAGTTTTAGGGTTTTAGGGTTTAGGGTTTTAGGGTTTTAGGGTTAAGGGTTTAGGGTTTTAAGGTTTTAGGGTTTAGCGTTTAGGTTTTACGGTTTTAGGGTTTTAGGGTGTAGGGTTTGGGGTTTGGGGTTTCGGGTTTCAGGTTTACGGTTTAGGGTTTTAGGGTTTTAGGGTTCGAGGGTTTAGGCTTTACGGTATAGGGTTTAGGGTTTAGGGTGTAGTACTTGGGGTTTTAAGGTTTAGGGTTTTGGGGTTTAGGGATTAGGGTTTGGGTTTAGGGTTTCGGGGGTTTAGGGTTTAGGGCTTAGGGTTTAGGGTTTAGGGGGTTTAGGGTTTAGAGGGTTTAGGGTTTATGGGGTTTCGGGTTTAGGGTTTTGGGTTTAGGAGGTTTAGGGTTTAGTGGTTTTGGGTTTAGGGTTTAGGGGGTTTAGGGTTTAGTGGGTTTAGTATTTAGGGTATAGGGTTTATGGTTTAGGGTTTAGGGTTTAGGGTTTAGGGTTTAGGGTTTAGGGTTTAGGGTTTAGGTTTTAGGTTTTAGGTTTTAGGGTTTTATGTTTTAGGGTTTACGGGGTTTAGCGTTTACGAGTTTTAGGGTTTTTGGGTTTAGGCGGTTTAGGGTTTAGGGTTTAGGGGGTTTGGGGGTTTAGGGCTTAGGGTTTTAGTACTAGGGTTTAGGGTTTAGGGTTTAGGGTTTAGGGTTTAGGGTTTTAGGGTTTAGGGTTTAAGGTTTGGGGTTTAGGGTTTAGGGGGTTTAGGGTTTAGGGTTTAGGGTTTAGGGTTTAGGGTTTAAGGATTAGGGTTTGGGTTTAGGGTTTCGGGGGTTTAGGGTTTAGGGTTTAGGGTTTAGGGCTTAGGGTTTAGGGTATAGGGGGTTTAGGGTTTAGAGGTTTTAGGCTTTAGGGTTTAGGGGGTTTAGGGTTTAGTGGTTTTGGGTTTAGGGGGTTTATGGGGTTTAGCGTTTAGGGGGTTGAGGATTTAGCGTATAGGGTTTAAGGTTTAGAGGGTTTAGGGTTAAGGGGGTTTTGGGTTTAGGGTTTAAGGGTTAGGGTTTAGGGGGTTTAGGGGGCTTAGGGTTTAGGGGGTTTAGGGTTTATGGTTTAGGGGGTTTAGGGTTTAGGGTTTTAGGGTTTGGGGTTTAGGTTTTAGGGTTTTAGAGTTTAGGGTTTGGTGTTTAGTGTTTAGGTTTTAGGGTTTAGGTTTTAGGGTTTAGGGTTTCAGGGTTCAGGGTTTTATGGGTTAGGGGGTTTAGGGTTTACGGGTTTTAGGGTTTTGGATTTACGGTTTAGGGTTTAGGGTTTACGGTGTAGGGGATTTAAGATTTAGTGTATAGGGTTTAGAGTTTAGGGGGTTTAGGGGGTTCAGGGTTTAAGGTGTAGGGGGTTTAGGATTTAGGGTATAGGGGGGTTAGGGTTTAGAAGGTTCAGGGTTTAGGGTTTGGGGGTTTAGGGGTTTAGGGTTTTAGCAGTAGGGTTTAGGGTTTAGGTTTTAGGGTTTTAGGGTTTAGGGTTTAAGGTTTGGGGTTTAGGGTTTAGGGTTTTCGGGTTTAGGGTTTAAGGTTTGGGGTTTAGGGTTTAGGGTTTAGGGTTTTCGGGTTTTAGGGTTTAGGGTTTTGGTTTTAGGGTTTTGGGTTTGGGGTTTAGGTTTTAGGTTTTAAGGTTTGGGGTTTAGTGTTTACGGTTTAGGGCTTAGGGTTTTTGGTTTTAGGCTTGAGGGTTGAGGGTTTTAGGGTTTAGGGTTTAGGATTTAGGGTTTTGGTTTTAGGGTTTTATGGTTCAGGGTTTAGGGTTTAGGGTTTAGGGTTTAGGGTTTTAGGTTTTAGGTTTTAGGTTTTAGGGTTTTAGGGTTTAAGGTTTTAGGGTTTAAGGTTTAGGGTTAAGGGTTTAGGGTTTTAGGGTTTTACGGTTTAGCGTTTAGGTTTTAGGATTTTAGGGTTTAGGGTTTCAGGTTTCGGGTTTAGGGTTTCAAGTTTAGGATTTAGGGTTTTGGGTTTTAGGGTTTTAGGATTTTAGCGTTTTAGCGTTTTAGGGTTTAGTGTTTAAGGGTTTAAGGTTTTAGGGTTTAGGGTTTAGGGTTTAGGGTTTAGGGTTTAGGGTTTAGGGTTTTAGGGTTTGGGTTTTAGGTTTTACGATTTAGGATTTAGGGTTTAGGGTTTACGGTTTACGATTTAGGGTTTAGGGTTTAGTGTTTAGGGTTTAGGGTTTAGGGTTTAGGGTTTTATGGTTTAGGGTTTAGGGTTTAATGTTTTAGGGTTTAGGACTTGGGGTTTTAGGGTTTAAGGTTTAGGGTTTAGGGGTTAATGTTTTAGGGTTTAGGACTTGGGGTTTTAGGGTTTAAGGTTTAGGGTTTAGGGTTTAGGGTTTAGGGTTTAGTGTTTAGGGTTTAGGGTTTAGGGTTTTAGGGTTTAGGGTTTTAGGGTTTAGGGTTTTGGGTTTAGGATTTAGGGTTTAGGTTTTAGGGTTTTATTATTTAGGTTTTAGGGTTTATGGTTTAGGGTTTTGGGTTTAAGGGTTTAGGGTTTTAGGTTTTAGGTTTTATGGTTAAGGGTTTTAGGGTTTAAGGGTTTTAGGGTTTTATGGTTTAGGGTTTAAGGTTTAAGGTTTAGGGTTAAGGGTTTTAGGGTGTAGCGTTTAGGTTTTAGGGTTTTAGGGTTTGGGGTTTGGGGTTTGGGGTTTGGGGTTTAGGGTTTAGGGTTTAGGGTTTAGGGTTTAGGGTTTTAGGGTTTAAGGTTTAAGGGTTTAGGGTTTAAGGGTTTAGGGTTTAGGGTTTAGGGTTTGGGTTTTAGGTTTTAGGTTTTAGGGTTTAGGGTTTAGGGTTTAGGGTTTAGGGTTTAGGGTTTAGGGTTTTAGGGTTTAGGACTTGGGGTTTTAGGTTTTAGGGTTTACGGTTTAGGTTTAGGGTTTCGGGGGTTTAGGGTTTAGGGTTTAGGGTTTAGGGGGTTTAGGGTTTAGGGTTTAGGGTTTAGGGTTTAGGGTTTAGGGTTTAGGGTTTAGGGTTTAGGGGGTTTAGGGTTTAGGGTTTAGGGTTTAGTGGTTTTGGGTTTAGGGTTTAGGGGGTTTAGGGTTTAGGGGGTTTAGGGTTTAGAGGGTTTAGGCTTTAGGGTTAATGGTTTAGGGTTTAGGGGGTTTAGGGTTTAGGGTTTCGGGTTTAGTGGTTTTGGGTTTAGGGGGTTTATGGGGTTTAGGGTTTAGGGTTGAGGGGGTTGAAGGGGTTTCGGGTTTCGGGTTTAGGGTTTAAGGTTTAGGGGGCTTAGGGTTTAGGGGGTTTAGGGTTTAAGTTTTAGGGTTTTAGGGTTTGGGGTTTAGGGTTTTAGTGTGTAAACACCCCAAATTTTCCACTCATTTCAGACCATCCTCCCCGGGCATTGCCAACCTTATTAGGTTAGTGTAGGAGTCAAACCCCGAGTCAATTTAAGAAAATCACCACTTTACCCATTTTCACTAGGAAAATTACCATTTTACCCCTAGGTCATCCCGTACCCCAGCCAGTCAGAGTTAACCAAGTTCACTGGTCAGTTCAGAACATTTAGAATATCAGTCATTTCAAGCTCTTCTGAGCTCACAATGAACAGACCATTTTCATTTCTGACCATTCCTGTCAAAATGGGATCATTTCTTCAGAAATGAGCTCATTTCTCACTCAAATCCAAGCCAATTGTCTCTGAGTCAGTCATTCATTTTCCCAAGAGTCTAACTTGAGCTCACCAGGAGTTCGAGTGCTCCAGTTTCAGTTCAAAACCATTTCTGAGTGTCCAGGAGCCCATTTTAGTCCAGTTCAGCTCTTTCAGCTGAAATGGAGCTGAGTTCAGTCAATTGAGCTAGTGTTTGAGCTTTGATTTTAGTTCATGTCAGTATTACTGACCTTTGTTTTAGCTCAAAGTCAGCTCAAGTTCGTAATTCACTTCGCTCCAGTGACCATTGTGTACCATTTTTTTAAAAATGGTAGTTTTTCTTGAAAATTCAGTCGTAAAAGTCAGTTGAGTCAGTGTGTGGTCAGTTCATTTGAGTTCTGAAACTCTAGAATCCAGCTCATCTCAGTTCAATCCAGCTGGAACCCCAATTTTCAGTGTCACTCTAACCCAATAGAAACCAAAAACCATTTCTTCAACCATTTTATAAATTTTATCAATTTTAATGCTTTTTAAACTAGTACAGTTGCCAATTGGGATCTAACATCTAAAATTCTTCATTCAGGATTAGCATTTCGCATGTCATTTCATATCATTTCTCAGCATTTCATAACATTTCATCCCATTTTCGAAGTCTAGAACTCTAATTTTATAAATTTTAATCCAGATTGAGTTTTAAAAGTTTTCAGAAATCAATTTCAAACCCTGAGTTTCCAAAACTGACATTTTTACCCCTGGGAGTCTAAATTTGAAAATGTTTTCTCGAGAAAAACAATCTGTATTGCTTTCATAATTAAATTTTCAAATTCTACATTGGATTTGCTTCGCAATGGGGTATTGAACTTCAAAATCTGAGCTCGTTTCAAAAACTGCCAAAAATAGCTCGTTTCGTTTATAAATTTTCTGAAAAGACTATTTGACCCCTTTAATTATCAAAATGAATTTCAAAAGTGGAATTTGAACCCGCTCTGAGATGGCCCATCCATTTGCATTTTCTTGTTTTAATTTATAAAAAAAAAGAAAAAAATTATCTTTTTCTTTATTTTTTGTTTGTTTTATTTTATTTCTTATTTTATTTTATTATTTTATTCTTCCTAAGGTGGGACCCACAAGGGGGTCGACCACCCTAGCCCACCTTCCAACCCACTTCCTTTCTTTTTTTTTCTCCATTTTCCTTTTTTTATCATTTTTTTCTTTCCTTCTTTCTTTCTTTTCTTTCTTTCTTCTTCCTTTTTCTTTCTTTCTTTCCTCTCCCTCCACTCACGTATGGCAGCCCCCCCCCCCCTTCTCCTTCCTCTTTCCCTCTCCTTTTTTCCACTCTCTTTCCTTTTCTTTCTCCCTTTTCTCTTTCCTTCTTCCCTTCCTTCCTTCCTTCTTCCCTTCCTTCCTTCCTTCTTTTTCCTCAGCCTCCAACCCATTTACGTGGGTTCCTTTCTTTCATTAACTAACAAAAAACTTAGGAAAGATTTTATCTTTCCCTAAGTTAAGAAAGTCAATTAAAAGGCCATACGACTGGGGCTTTTTCTTCAACAACTCACGCCTCTCTCTCTCTCTCTCTCTCTCTCTCTCCCTTGAACTCTCCCTTTTTCTCCCCTTTGTTGCTACATCCATTGAGGTTACAACACCCTTCCTCCATCAATAGCAGCTTCAACAAAGCACCTCCACCTTGCTTCAGCTAGCCTCCACTTTGAAGCACCATCCTCACCACTAGTCCAGCCACCATCCTCACCATCGGTCCAGCCACCAACCTCTCCTTGAAGCCCTTACACAACAACCTTCGAACCTCTCTACAACAGCTCCCAAAGAAGATCTGGACGCCCAACCACCAAAGGGAAATATCAGCCAACAGCATCGGCGCCACAGCAGCCTCCTTCCATTCCTTCCAGCCGGCCTCCTTCACATTGAAGCACCAACCTAGGTAGCCGCCACCTCCTTGGACGCCAGCCACCAAAGGGAGGCATCAGCCAACAGCCTCCTTCAGCTTCTCCAGCCGCTCCTTTTGGAAGCAGCCACCCACCTAGATCAACGCCAACTCCTCTTGGTAGCAGCACATATCCAGCTTCATCATCCCTTGGTGCTACATAGCCGCAGCCATCGGGGTAGTCTCACCTTCTTCAAATATCCAGCTACAACCACACCGACAATACATCAATTTCATCTCCTCCACTTGCTGTAGTCGAAGCCCCAAGGAGATCCTCTTTAATCTTTGCTTCAATCGAGTGCCAAGGTATGAAATCTACCCCTTTGCTTATGTTTCATGTTTTATCGATTTTTCATGCTAGGCAAATTTCAATATTGATCATTAAAATGAAAAAACTGGATGCAAAACTCATTTGGAATTTAGCTTAGGGTGATATAATGTTTTATTCTTAAGTTTAAACGATAGAAAATGAGTATGATTATTATTTCATTCATAAATTATATAAGTGGGGTGATTCAACCCTTCGATGGATTTAATCCCCCATTTCAATAGTTAAAATTAATCAAAAGTCATACCTCTCCATTTTCTTGTGTTTTTTTTGTTTTGTTAATCATACCATCAATTTCATGTCATTTCCATATTAAATCTTGCACTTAGGTTTGTTTCAACATCTCATGATAATATGATTCATATAATGTAGTTTCACTAATGCTTATTTATTAGTTCATAGATTTTGATTTTAAGCATCAGTCCAATTGATATTTCATGTATTTATTTTCGTTCAAAATGTCTAAAAAAATTATTGATGGATACTTTTATATGTTTTTGTGTTCTTGTCAAAAATTTGATTCAATTCAAGTTTCGGAATTCATCTAAACCGATCAAATCCTACATCGAGTTTTCTGCTTCTCTGAATTTTCAATTTATGCTTTAGCAGACAAGAACCTTCGGCATCACCCCTGTGGAAGATCTGAATCGTCCTCAAAAAATCACAATGGATTTATAATTGAATCTACTAATGATCTAGAAATTTTGAAGTTTTTCCAATTAGTTTTAACCTCTGCCAAAAATCAAATTTCCAAGACCCCTGGGAAAATCTCAATTTTCCTTTGTCATGGTGAAGATAGACTCTAATGCACCAAGTCTGTTCAATTCGTAGCCCGTCTGCTAAAATTTTCAACACAAAAGTTGTTTCTGACATATTTTCTTGTCATTTTTCAAAATTTTGGGATTTTTGAAACTGTCTCAACATTTTTCCCGAAATTTTCTTTTCTGTCTGGCAGATTTCAATATCCAGAAATTCTAGAGATTTTTGTCTCTGATAACAGTCTGCCCTTTTCCAAACTGTAACCTGAATCCCAATAGTGAGAAAATATCAAATTTTTCCCTTTTTGTCAGGGAGATTTTCCCACAGTTTCAGCCTTTTCCCATCTTTTTACTATTTTCCCCATATTTTCTACTGAAACCTGTCTGTTTCCCCCAAATCCTAGAGTCGCCGGATTCCGATCCGACTTACCGGAGCTGTACAACTCCGACCATAGGTTAAAACCAGAAAGTGTAAAAGGAAAAAATCCTTGCCTTACTTTCCTATCTCACCCCATAAAATTTGGGAAATTTTTATGGAAGTTTGATATCCGAAATCCCCTTTAGAATCAGCATTTTAGGCAATATTTTGATTTTCTTAGGATTTTAACTATTTTCTATATTAAGAAAATACAAAAAATTAAATTTTCGAGATCCATTATGTTTTTAGGGTTATTTTAAGTGTCTATGCCAAATTTGGCTTAATTTCAGGTTCATTTGCTCCATGTGTTAGTTTATCTTTAAATTCAGAAGCAAAAATGAGGCGAAAACCAAGTTAAAATTGATATTTTATTATATTTTCTCCAGTTTAGGGTTTTATCATGTACATAAGCATGTAGAATCATATTAGAGTTAATTTCAATCTCATTTGCATTTCATATTTTTCAATTTTGCAAAATTTATTTCAGAAACCCTGGTTTTAAGGCCATAGTCTTGTTATCGGGGGTATTTTGGTCATTTTGACCATAATTTCGAAATTTCAATTTTTAATTTCATAAATGTTTATGCATATCATCATATTTCATCATATTATGTTTGATTTATTTCATTTGATTTTCAAAATTTCAAAATTTATAAAATTTCTTTCAGAAAACCCTGTTTTCAAGGTCATTAGAGGCATTTTGGTCATTTTGACCCCAATTTCAAATTTTCAAGTTTATTTTCAAAATTTATTCATTATTTCTCATGTTTACATGAAATGGGGTATGAATTTGGGTTTATATCTGAATAATATTTGATAATTTCCCATATTTTCGGATAAATTTAGAAAAACTTACATTTTTGTGCTAACCTTGTTTTCTAGGTTTGAAGGAACATTCAAGAAGAAGACTTAGTTTTATTTTTTTATTTCAATTCAATGTAAAATCAAATGTAATAATTTGGAATAAGAGTTACTTTTCTGCTTAGAATAGGACTGCATTGCATATAGTTTAATTTTTGCAAATTTCAATATTTGAAGTATGATTCATGCATATTTATTTCAAATTCACTATAGTTTACATGAATGACACATTCACAAGCTCTTATGGAGTTTATAAACTCGGTGGGATTCGTATTTATGACATTAGTCAGAATACGAAGAAAACCAAGATTTATGATCTTCATATTAGCCACATTCAGCCTACACACTTAGGCTAACTTAAAAAATGCACTGCATTTCTCAAAGTTTCAAAAAGATTTCCCAATTCCTCAATTGAAATTCTATTTTAAATTCATATTCATTCATTTATATCATTCAAATTGCATTATTTTCAAATTCTTTTTTCAACTTCAATTTCAGAAAAATCAATTTTCTCAAGGATTTACCAAGTTTCTCAGGATTAGATTTTCTCAGAATTCTGAGTTTTTCAAATGAAATTTCAAAAGCATTTCCAAAGTTCAAACCAAGATTTTCCAATGTTTTAAAATTCTCAAATTTCAAAATCCCAAGCTTTTATAAATCAATTTTCTCAGATTTCTCATTTTCCTAAGGATCCAGTTTCCTGAGAATCTGTTTTCCATTTAAAAAAAAATCCTTTTCCAATGAATTTCTTAGATTTTCTTAGAATTCTCAAATCCATTTTCTTAGAAAAACAAATTCCAAATCTCAAAATCAATTTTCCAAAGTTCAAGTTTTCCTGAGAAATCACTTTCCAATGCAAATTCCTGATTTTCAATGAAATTCAATTATTTTCCCAGGAATTCCAATTTCAAACACCTTTTCAATAATCTTTCAAGCCGATTTCAATTTTCCAAAGCAAACATCATATTTTCTCAAACTTGCATCTTTTCAAAATTTCATATCACAAGCCTGATTCTTTATGCATTATAGGAAAAACAGAGCATAATTTAGATATTTGAGTCAAGTTAGAGCACATAATTGATCCTTGGTTCAATTACCCCTGGTAAAGGCGCCAGGAACGATTGAACCTCGTATCGACAGGCGGATCCCATTGCACGGAATTTTCCCGCAAAATTTCGAAAATGGAGGCGAGCTCATTTTCAAAAACTATTTTCAAAACTTTGGTCGAGTTTGACTCGCGAAATTCATTTCTCTCTCGCAAGAGGGGGGAAATTTTTTTGCGATGATAACAGGTTTGGTGACCGTGATGGGACTTGCCTTCGTCTGATCAATTATGTGCTTTGACTTAGTTCAAATTATCAAAATTGTGTTCTATGGAATGTCAGCTTTTAATTTCTGATATCATGTGAACCTAGAAGTCTAGACTTGAACCCAGCTGACATGGATTGCATGTAGACTAGGCATGGTTTGGTAGGACCATATTGAGGAGAATTATGCATGCTCACTTAGACCTAGGTATGAAATACAACACTCCTCAATCTAGGACTTGTATGAAAACAATGTTTGCTTCTTCAAAAAAATTCGAAATCTCTATCTCTTTAGGTTTTAGAGCCCTTTGTTTGCTTGCATGTGGTCATGTTTTCAAAAACCACCCCACCTATGTCTACCCGGTCTTCACGTTGCTGGGCTCTCTTCCAGAACCATACTTCGGGACAGAGCCTCACAACTGGGCCACTTATTTAGGCTAACGCCCCCCTGCCACGTACCAAGGACCATAGTCCAACATATATCGGCAGACGCTCAAGGATGTTGGGAAAACACAAGCCTAGACCCGGAGATGAGTTTTATGCTACGTACATCGAGTCTCGGCTCGAGTATATCAGCATAGCATGATTGAACACAGTTGATCTGAGCCTAGAGTCAGGATTAGGGTCCAAAAGCTCTTTCAAAATTGATGCATTTAGAGTCAGCTTCTTAGGGATTGTTGTATGTGCATAATTGATTGAATGTATAATGTTCATTTTTTTCTTATTTTCTCATATTTTTCCCAATTTTTCCAAAATACCGGACAATTTTCCAAAATACTTCATTTTTCATCTTTTATGAAATATCTCATTTTTTTCAAAAAACCCTGGATGATTTTTCCAAACTATCTACCTTTTCTACAAAACTCCAGGTGATTTTCCCTTCTTTCGTTCCTCTGGACTTCGAATTTCCAAGCTTTTATTTTATCCTGCCTGCAATTTTCAAAATTCTTGTATTTTCCAAAGTCTAATTCCAATCTTCCTATCTTTCAGTCCAATGGCATCCAATCATCTCGGTTCTGTTTTTCCTGAGGGTCACATCTCCTACGAGGTGCGATAAATTCTTCCCGAGCATCGAGCTCTCAGCACCGGACCCTTCTTCCTCTGGTGGTACTATGTCTGGTTCAAAAACTTCTCTCGTATGTTTTCGGACCACTTGAGCGATTGCGGGTTGGAACTGGCAACTGCAGTGGGAAAGTTGACAGTCAACGGCAATCTGATCCATGCACTGGCAGAGCGGTGGAATCTGTGTACTTGCACGTGGAGCGAGATGACACTATTGATGGATGAATTTTTAGAGATCATGGGTCTGCCTGAGTCACCAGTCAGTCTGGAGATCCGTTAGAGCAGTAGTTTCTGATCAATGTCAAGGGTCTGGACCCTAAAGATATTGTGGCTCGCATGACAGGGCGCAAGTCTTGGCCATTGATTAAAGAAAACGGGAATGAGTATGTGAGCCTGATCGAGATCTACCGACAGTATGGAGAATTCACAGAAGTCAGCTCGTTGTCTAGGACAGCTCGAGAGAGAATTCAGCATGCGATGGTTTTGTGCATTATGAGACTCGCTTTTTTTCCAGACGAACAGAATTATGTGGATGTCAGAATAGTACAGCTTCTGAGAAGATGGAGAAGTCGAGAGACCAACCGTCTCTCGATAGCCATGGCCGCACTTGCTTTTCTATACAGAGGATTGACCCGCTTCACACTTGGAAAGTCCATCTTAGTCGAAGGATATACCTATGTTCTTCAGTCTTGGTTCCTTCAGCATATACCGACTAGAGCTAGTTCGTTCAGATACAACGGCAAGGAACTCCTTCCAGTTGCGTGGTACCGATTCCTGATCGATTATCGGCAGAAAGAGGAAGTGGTATGTGACTACTTTGATCCAGAGTTATCGCCTCCCAGATACACCTATGCATATGGCAAGAGATTCAAGTTGCTTGGTCCATTCTTTTGCGCCTACTATCATCCAGAGCGGTGTGTTCGACAGTTTTCTCATAGACAAAAGCACATAGAGATGCAACTGCTATCAAAAGTCATGTCAGAGTTCGACCTTACATCAGCACAGTGGTCCGGAACATACCATTCTGCCAGATATGAATGAGACTCTTTTGTTACTCTTCCATTTTTTTTCAGTCCTCGTGTCTTTACTAGTTATAAAGAGTGGTGACAAATTTCCTGTCCGCCTCGTCTTTCCGAAGTTTATTTTTGATGCAATCATGTTTTCCTTTCAATAAATAAAAATCTTGCAAATTCTTCAATTCTTGGTTTGACGACCTCGCCTAGGTAACAAGGCATAATTTTCAGTTGTTTCTTTTCTTTGCAAATGAATGACAACGTAATTATCGTAATCCCAGCGACGACTCAATCCCTAGTAATGGGATACTCTTTCAATTGTCTACCAAAATTCTCAACAAATATTTTTCTCCAAATCAAAATCTCTCTCAAAAGCTAACCATCAAATTTTCCCTGTAGAGAGCATTCATGACATTTAATGGTTCAGACAAGGTCAGGGAAGAAAACTGCACCAGTTGAAGATATCACATATTTAACAGCTTCGGGCGAGGAAATGGATTCCCCGCGCTTGGGCAAAAATCAAGGGCAAAAGGTCGAGGATGACATTGATCCTCAAATGTATGTCATGTTTAAGAAGATGATGACTAAGATGCTGGCTGAGCAAGCTGAAACCAGTGTAGAGCATACCCAAGTCAAGCCAAAGGCTAAGGGTCATACAGTAAAAAAGCAGGTGAAGATGTCTAAAAAATGTGTCCAACATGTTGATACAACTGATGAAGAGGAATCAACAGAAGATTCAGATGAAGAGTTTGAGACTCATCAGACATTCCGCAAATCTACCCAGGGGCAAGGGTCAGCCCACAAATTTAAAGATCAGTCTGTCAATGACTCTGACCAACCGCAATTCAAAGATGTGGTCAGAATGCTTCGAGACTTGCAAGCTTGCGACAAGGGCAAGAAAGTCTTCACCAACGAAGACTTCTACGATGGTTTGGATGGGGATGATAATCTTGAAAATCTCCCTAGAAAATTTATCAAATTTGATGGTTCTGGCGACCCTAAGACATATCTCACCATGTTCTTCATTGAATGCTCCAGATTTAAGCGAGACAACCGCGCACTGTTCCTTTGTTTCCCTCACAGTTTGAAGGGAACAACGGCAAAATGGTATTCGGAACATGTCAACCCTATTGAATTGAAAGAATTTGATAAAGTGGTGAATATGTTCATTGAGATATTTTTTTTAATGCTGAGGCACTTCCCACCCTCAGTCACCTCTGTGGCCTTAAACATAGAGACAATAAGAAGGTCAGAGATTTCATTCACCGTTGGAGGTCAGCTTGTAATAAGATGAGAGACCTCATATCAGAGAGACATGCTCTGTCCCTAATTCTGAGCAATTTCTCACAGCCTCTAAGAGGCCTCATCTCTACTGCACCATCAAGAACATTCATTAAACTGACAAAGCGAGCCGAATGGCTCGAGTTGAGCATGAAAAATGGTTTATATGAAGGCTTTACATTTACCAAGAATAACAATTAGAATGAGTCAAAGAAGAAGGCTCATTACACTCATTCTGTCAGGAATAATAATTGGAACCACCGTAAGGGGCAGAACAGAGATTTCTGTTATGGGGCAGGAAGTTCAAACAAGAATGACCAAAAAGGCAAGTTGATCCCTCAATACAACAATCCATTGCAATTAGAGCAGGGACCCAAGCTCCGAGAAAAAGTGAAGCATGAAGGGTGAAGTTATGACAGGAAATTCACTCCACTGGACCAATCACTCGAGACGGTACTCTAGTACATGCTGACCAAGGAGATGGTCAAACTGCCCAGGCTGGTCGATCCCCCTGTTCCCATGAGAAAATTCAAAGATCAATTTTGCAAATTTCACAGAACAGTGGGGCATAATACTGAGAACTGCTTCATTCTCAAGAACATTGTTCATGATCTCATTATCAAGAATCTTCTGGTAGATGGTGCCAAAGATGAGAACATGGAAATTCTGAAGAAACCCTTTCCTCATCATTCTACAACAGTCATTTCTGAACAGCCTTTTCAGCCGCAGGCGCATATTAGGTCATGCTCTAAAAAAGATATGCAAGCTCAACATCAGGTCCTTGTACTGCAGCAGGCTCAGTCCAAAGCTCAAAAAATGGACCTTATCTCAGCCTTCGGAAAAATGAAAGTATCTGCCAAGCCCACTGGGATATCTCCTGAGGTGGCTAAGAGAATACCATGGTTCCCCAAGCACTTCATTAAGCCCGCCTCAGAGAAAAGTGAGACATCTGCACCAAAGCCGATAACTGCATTATCCAATGTCTCAATCTTGGATCTAGCCCAAGTTTTCGTCAAGCATCAGCAAGTATTGGATGATCTATTGCGGAAAATCAAGGTGAAACCGAGCATAACCCCTGAAGACATGGCCCAGATAGTCAATCAGGTCATGACAAATGCTTCGATCACTTTCTCAGATGAAGACCTCCCGAAGTCGCATGTGTTCCACAATAATGCTCTGTATGTTGTGATTCGAGCCAGAGAAATGATTGTTCCTCATGTGCTGATAGATGGAGGTAGCAGCCTCAACATATGCCCAAAAATTACAGTCAAAGCTTTAGGCATTAAAGAAGAAGAATACATCCCAGACCCAATCAACATATACGGGTTCGATAATCATGGCCAAACAGCGAAAGGAAAAATCTTTCTAGAAATTTTTATTGACTATTCAGTCCACTCAATTCTCTTTCATGTGGTCAATGTGCCGCCAACATACAATCTGTTGTTGGGACGACCATGGATTCACAATACGAACGCGGTGTCATCTACTCTGCATCAGTGTGTCAAGTGGTCAAAAGGTGGAATAATCACAACAGTCTTGGGCGAGGATCCGAAACAGAGGCTTGCACAACCCATGGTTCCTAGGCCCACTTTTACTACTGATATCCCTAGCATTAGGGGCATTAATGAGGTCAGCTTTGAAGAGAATTTGGGAATACTGCAAACGGCGGAACTGCCAGAGTATACAATGGCTATGACTCGATGGAGAGGCCCACAGTTTTTCAAGATTGGAGGATGAATTGACTACAGCACATTCAAAGATCATCCTCTGTTCTCTCAATTTATGAAGACTAAAAAGGGATTTGATTTGTTGGTGAAGCATGGCTATCAGCCTTTTCAAGGCCTGAGCAAAAATGAAGATGGTCATCTCAAGCCGATTGGGATTCAATGGCAGAAGATCTCAGAAGGGCACTATTTTTGTCAAGGGGACACGTTAAAGGAATCTTTTACATTTCTATTCTTTTGTTAGAATGATATCTTATTTCATTTTCATCATTGTCATTTGATCAATTCAGTCTTTCAATAAAGTTGTCAATTTCTTTCATTTGTCTGGATGTCATTTGTCTCTTTACTTCTCATTATCAAATCTTTGCAAAATTGTCATTATCTTGCTCTTTTATCTTTCAAAATTACTTTCTCAATAAAAGCTATTTGTTTTATGATGGGCAATTTCCATGAATCAATTTATTCTTTAATTTTCAGAATGTCTCCCCGATCTATCAAGAAGCCCGTTCTTAATCCAAAGGCCTTTTCGAAGTCGACAGTGATTCATCAGGTCAAAATAAGAGCAGAATGCAGTCAAACTCTAAAGCAGTTAGAAGAACCTGCAGAGTTCGATTCAGCTCTTTAAGAATTACCAGAATTTGCAGCAATTCAGAAACAAGATGAGCCATCATCCTTAGTTCAAGACCCGACTGAGGATATCAATATTGGATCAGAAGATGATCCAAAAATTCTCAAGATTGGCAGCAGTTTGAGCCCAGAAGAGAAAGAAGTTCTCACCCATTTTCTCAAGCAACATGAAGAAGTGTTTGCATGGACTTATGAGGATATGTCAGGTTTGGATACCAAATTGGTTGAGCATCGCCTCGTTTTAAAACCAGATGTCAAGCCAGTTAAGCAGAAGCTGAGAAAGATGGATCCCCGAGTGGAACAACAAGTTAAGGAAGGTCTTGAAGACCTACTCAAAGCAGGGTTCATTCGAACCATTGACTACCCAGATTGGTTAGCAAATATTGTCGTTGTTCCCAAGAAAAATGGCAAAGTTTGAATTTACATTAACTTCAGAGATCTCAATAAAGCGACTCCTAAGGATGATTATTAGCTTCCTAATATTGATCTTTTGATTGATAGCACAACAGGTCACGCTATGCTCTTTTTTATGGATGGATATTCCAGATATAATAAGATCAAGTTGGTTGCTCGTGATCAGTCCAACACATCTTTCACTACTTCTTGGGGCACTTTTTGTTATACGGTCATGCCATTTGGGCTTAAGAATGCTGGAGCCACTTATCAGCGTGCTATGGCCGTCATTTTCCATGATCAGATGCACAAAATCATGGATGCATATGTCGATGATATTCTGATAAAATCCAAAGAAGAAGATCACATCGAAGCTCTCAATCAATTTTTCAAGCGGCTTATCCTTTACAAGCTAAGACTCAATCCACAAAAATGTGTTTTTGGAGTCGAATCAAACAAGTTGTTAGGCTTCCTAGTCAGCAAAAAGGGGATAGAAGTGGATCCCGCTAAGGCCAAGGTCATCATTGACATGCCGCCCCCGACTAATCTCAAAGAATTGCGTAGCCTTCAAGGACGTATGCAATCAATTCGACGATTCATATCCAATTTGGCCATGAGATGTGAGTCTTTGAATCATTTACTCAGAAAATGAGTGAAGTTCGATTGGGGAGCAGAGTGTTAGCAATCGTTCGAACGCATCAAGAAATATTTGCTCAATCCTCATGTTTTAAAGCCACCAGAATTGAGGAAACCCCTACTGCTATACATCTCAGTTAATCAAGTTGCTTGCGGCGGATTCTTGGCACAATACAAAGAAGGCAGTCTGATAGAGCATGTCATTTATTATGTGAGCAAAACCTTTATTGATTATGAGAAAAAATACTCTCAGATAGAGAAGACATGTCTAACTCTGGTTTAGATGTGTCAGAAATTGAGACACTATATGCTGGCATCTGAAGTCAAGATTCTATCCAAATTAAATCCTTTCAAGTATATTCTCGAGCAACCATTTCTCAGCGGACGGATTGCCAAATGGCAAGTCCTATTAATGCAATATGATCTGGAGTATGTCTCTCAGTAATCTATCAAAGGCCAAGCAATTGCAGATCAATTGAAAAATTTTCCTCTAGCAGAGGATGTTAAGGCCGAGGATGATTTCCCCGATGAGCGGATCTGCAATGTTCAATAATTTTCAAATTGGATTTTATTCTTTGACGGTTCCAAGAATATGGCAGACATAGGAATCAGGATTCTGCTAATCACACCTGAGAAGAAGATGATCCCCTTTTCTCTCAAACTGGATTTTCAATGCACTCACAATATGGCCGAGTATGAAGCTTTGATACAAGGTCTGAAAATTCTGCAAGACTTCAATGTCAAAAGAGTGCATGCTTATGGAAACTCTTTGCTCGTCGTCAATCAAGTCCTAGCCAAATGGCAAGTGAAGGATCAAAAATTACTTCCTTATCAGAAGATTGTCTCAGCTCTTGCCAGCGATTTCGAAGAATTCTAACTTTTCCATATCAAGAAAGACTTTAATCAAGTAGCAGACAGTTTAACCAATCTGGGATCCATTATGTCTTTCAAGAACAAAGAATCTTGTCGTTCCTTTGAAATTGACAGACTCGATCAACCTGCTTTCGTCCCAGTAGAGCAGATAAACCAAGCAGAGCAAAAGAAAAAGCCTTGGTATCATGACATCAAGAATTTCATTGAGACTGGCAAATTTCCTCGAGAACTCTCAAAGAAAGAGCAGCGAGCAATTCAACGCATGTTTGCTCGATATTTTATTCTTGTCGGCGTCCTTTATCGTGCTGGATTCAGCTCTAAATATTCCAGATGTTTGGACAAAGAAGAAGCCAAAGAAGTTATGCGAGAAGCACATGAAGGCATTTGCGGTGGTCATGTCAGCTACCAAACTCTTGTCAAACAAATCATCCGAGCAGAATATTACTAGAGAACTATGCAATAAGATTGCTATCATTTTGTGAAGAAGTGTGTTCAATGTCAGATGCATGCACCTTCCATTCATATGCCAACAACATATTTGCAATCGGTCGTCTCATCATGGCCATTTTCTATGTGGGTTTTTGATGTTGTAGGCCCCATTACTCATGCTTCAAATGACCACAAATATTTTCTTGCCGCAACAAAATATTTTACTAAATGGGTAGAAACAGTAACTCTACGCACAGTCGAGGGTCGACATGTGGTCTCATTTATCCACAATAATATCTTATGTCGTTTTGGCATACCGCATGATATTGTGTCAGATAACGGCAGTCATTTCAAGAATGAGAGGATGAGGACATTCTTTTCAAAGTTCAGAATTCATCATCATTTCTCTTCTCCTTATTATCCTCAAGGGAATGATCAAGCATACGCCACCAATAAGATTTTGATTCGAAACCTGGAGCGAACTTTGGAAACAGGTCGTGACTGACATGAGAAGATTAATGATGCATTGTGGGCGTATAGAACCACCATTCAAACTCCAACTAATGCTACTCTGTTAGAACTTGTCTACGAAACTGAAGTAGTACTGTCTCTACATGTTCAGAAACCTGCTCTGAAATTTGCATCACTTCTATAATTACCTCTTGATGAGTATCAACAACAACGGCTAGTACAACTTGATTTGCTAGATGAAAGAAGACTCAGAGCAGCAGAGCACGCTCAATCATATCGTTAGAAGATAGCCAGACAATATGCAAAATCTATCATTAAAAGGAAATTCTGAGTCAATGATCTAGTGCTTAGATCAACGACTTATCTCAAGCACCGCCCAGGAGGCAAGTGGTCGCCAAATTGGGAAGGTCCCTATGTTGTCAAAGAGGCATTGCCTCGCAATTCATATCGACTCATCAATGCCGACGGAGTGGAATTACCAGATCCCATCAATGCTCGACATTTGAAAAAATTCTATACTTAAAACATGTCTTATTCTTTGTAATTCCTCCAAATTTTGTTCAATAATGGTTAAATTCTCATTTCCCAGTTACACTAGGGCATTTTTAAAATTTTGTTTTTATCTACAAATATCATGTATACAGGCAGGATTAACAAATCTCTCATTTCACACGCATGTGCACTCATTTTATAGCATTTTCATATTTGCATACATCTGCATTCATTGGCATGCATTTGCATCAAATTCATTACCCATTCAGTATAAGAGATAATCCTGAGACCCCGACAATCATTCTCGTTACAATTCCCAAATACTTTAAGAGCATAGGTCTGTTTCAAAAATTCAAGTCTCAATTTAAAAACAAGGTATGTTTTCAAAATCTAGCGCTCGAACTGGTATATTTTCAAAACCCAGTGCTTGAACTGGTACACTTTCAAAAGCCCAGTGCTCGAACTGATATATTTTCAAAATCCAATGTCAATGTTGACACATTTTTAAAACTCGGTATTCATACTGGTATTCTTTCAAAATTGAGCACTCGTGTTAATGTCTCACTGATTGGTCGTGTCAGTCGATCTCTTGGGTTCAGTCTTTTGTGCTGATCATTCATCAAGATTCAAGATCCAATTACCAATTTCGTCCCTCGGGCCACCCAATTTCCAATTTCAAATACCAAATTTCAAATTTCAAATTTCCAACTTCCAATTTCCAATTTCCAATTTTTCAATTTCCAAATTTTCAATTTCGACCTTCGGGTCAATCAATTTCCAAATTTCCAATTTCGACCTTCGGGTCAACCAATTTCCATATTTTCAATTTCGACCTTTGGGTCAATCAATTTCAATTTCAACCTTCGGGTCAATCAATTTCCAAATTCCAAATATCAATTTCTAAATTCCAAACTTCCAATTTCTAATTTCAAATATCAAATTTCAAAATTTCAACTTCCAATTTTGACCCTTTTGGTCACCCAATACCAATTTCAATCATTTCCTCTTGCGAGAAACCCTTTGTACAGGGAGAATTCAAGGGAGCTCGTTCTTTTCGCATGCTATCATTTGTTCACCTAGCATCTTTTTAGGGAGATTTTGAAGGGACTCGTGTCTTTGTAAACCGTTTGCAAAACAAAATTCCAATTTCATACAAGGAACCCTTAGTTCAGGGAGAGCTTCGACGAAAGTTCGCCTTGTGAACCTAATTTCATACTAAGCCATTTCATTATGAAGGACCCTCTTTTCAGGGAGAGTGTGATGGACTCGCTCCTTCATGACCAATTCACCGACCTCACCATTACCGTCCCCCTTTCTATAAGAGAAGCCTAATGTTAGGAAGTTTTGACGAAAGCTTAATTTCTCTTTGAAAGTTCGTTTTGCAAACACCTCCTCTTCAGGAAAGAGAGGAGTAATTTCTATTTCCAATTTCTGAATCTTCTTCTTTGGGGAAAGAAGAAGAAATTTTTTGTCACGGATGCGTTGTGTTGTGTTTCAAATGCTCGCTTTCATAAAGAATTTAAAGAAAATTTTGCCAATTTGTCATTAAATACTTGTTGATTTCAAAATCTTTATTGCACAAAATCTGAACCTCAAAATACCTTCAGTATTACTTCCGAAAGGACAAAGCTTTTGCGAAAAAGGATTCAAAATTCAAAATCTTTCAATTGGCCAACCAAAAGGATGAAGAATAAATCCTCGATATGGCAAGCAAAGGAAATTCAATGTTGTTGCAAAGCCATAAGTGATCAGTATTGATCGCAGTCAATGGCACATTTTTAAAGATCATTCTTTAAAAACAAAGCAGTTGAAATATCTTGGGTGACACAGAAAAATCCATTCAATTTCCATATCTCCTCAATCACCTAAAGCTACAATTAAATATCTGCAAAAGGGATCTCTCAATTGTCGTTAAGATAAAGACGAATTATGCGAGTTAGACCCCCGAGGCCAAAGAAGATTTGAATCATCTTCAAGATGAAGGAGTTTGTGAAGGATCCTTTCAGAGAAAGTTCAGATCACCGTCAAGATGAAGGCGACTGCGATGAGCCTCTCGACAAACCCTAAAGGATATTTAATTTCTGCTATCATCAAGAGATTTTCAGCCAAAGAGCCAATAATCGTCAATATAATCCCTGAGAGAAAAGAAAGATCAGAATATCTCTGAGATAAAGGAATTTGTGACGTACCCTTCCAAAAAAAAAGAGAGAGAAAAGTCAGGACATCTCCAAAATGAAGGATGATGTAATCCCCAAAAACCCAAGAGAGCTCCAATTCTTTTTAAAAAAAAGTGGGCAGAAAGATCATCATGACAAAAGAATCCCAAGATATCAGACTGCCAAATTTGTCAAAAAATCCTCTTTAAATTTTGTGAAATTCTATTATCAATATTCTTTCATCAATTGCTTTTACAATATCAAGAATACTCTCTTTGAAGTTCATATCAAGGAAATTGATAACTTCCTTGAATATTGATGCAATCATGTTTTCCTGTCCGCCTTTTACAATATCAAGAGTGGTGACAAATTGTCTGTCTGCCTCGTCTTTCCCAAGTTTATTATTGATGCAATCATGTTTTCTGAGATAAAGGAATTTGTGACGTACCCTTCCAAAAAAAAAGAGAGAGAAATGTCAGGACATCTCCAAAATGAAAGATGATGTAATCCCCAAAAACCCAAGAGAGCTCCAATTCTGTCAAAAAAAAAAGTGGGCAGAAAGATCATCATGAGAAAAGAATCCCAAGATATCAGACTGCCAAATTTGTCAAAAAACTCTCTTTAAATTTTGTGAAATTCTATTATCAATATTCTTTCATCAATTGCTTTTACAATATCAAGAATACTCTCTTTTCTGTTCATATCAAGGAAATTGATAGCTTCTTTGAATATTGATGCAATCATGTTTTTCTGTCCGTTTTTTACATTATCAAGAGTGGTGACAAATTGCCTGTCCGCCTCGTCTTTCCAAAGTTTATTATTGATGCAATCATGTTTTCCTTTCAATAAATAAAAATCTTGCAAATTCTTCAATTCTTGGTTTGACGACCTCGCCTAGGTAACAAGGCATAATTTTCAGTTGTTTATTTTCTTTGCAAATGAATGACAACGTAATTGTCGTAATCCCAGCGACGACTCAATCCCTAGTAATGGGATACTCTTTCAATTGTCTACCAAAATTCTCAACAAATATTTTAACCAAAAGGATGAAGAATAAATCCTCGATATGGCAAGCAAAGGAAATTCAATGTTGTTGCAAAGCCATAAGTGATCAGTATTGATCGTAGTCAATGGCACATTTTTAAAGATCATTCTTGGAAAACAAAGCAGTTGAAATATCTTGGGTGACACAGAAAAATCTATTCAATTTCTATATCTCCTCAATCACCTAAAGCTACAATTAAATATCTGCAAAAGGGATCTCTCAATTGTCGTTAAGATGAAGACGAATTATGCGAGTTAGACCCTCGAGGCCAAAGAAGATTTGGATCATCTTCGAGATGAAGGAGTTTGTGACGGATCCTTCTAGAGAAAATTCAGATTACCGTCAAGATGAAGGCGACTGCGATGAGCCTCTCGACAAACCCTAAAGGATATTTAATTTCTGCTATCATCAAGAGATTTTTAGCCAAAGAGCCAATAATCGTCAATATAATCCCTGAGAGAAAAGAAGGATCAGAATATCTTTGAGATAAAGGAATTTGTGACGTACCCTTCCAAAAAAAGAGAGAGAGAAAAGTCAGGACATCTCCAAAATGAAGGATGATGTAATCCCCCAAAACCCAAGAGAGCTTCAATTCTGTCAAAAAAAAAAAGTGGGCAGAAAGGTTATCATGAGAAAAGAATCCCAAGATATCAGACTGCCAAATTTGTTAAAAAATCCTCTTTAAATTTTGTGAAATTCTATTATCAATATTCTTTCATCAATTGCTTTTACAATATCAAGAATACTCTCTTTTCTGTTCATATCAAGGAAATTGATAGCTTCCTTGAAAGAAAGTCAATTGCAAATAATTTGAATTCGAATCTTGATTCTACGGAGTTAAACCCAGTCGGAGGTAATACTTTAGGTAGAAAAGATGAAATATTTTCAAAACAATGTGCGTCATTTTCAATTATTTTGAATCAACAATACTTTTCAACATTTTGACAATATTTTCTAGCTATCCTGACGTGAAGCGAGAGCTTGAGGTTTATCTTTGGTGCATTCTGACATCAGTTGTTATCCCTTTTAGGACTTGATAACGGGAGTTTTCAAGAGTCCTTTCCTTCTGTTGGTATAATCTGAACCCCTGGGTTCTCAGATTTACACACTTCCCTGTGTCCCCACTGTCCCACCATAGACAGTCCAATTTCGGCTTGAGGTTAAGCCACCAATCATTTCCTCACAAAAGGGTCACCAATTTCAAAAGTTATTTAGTCTTAGCAATGCGGCGCTCAAAATAAAACCCCTTTTCAAGCTTTAAGGACCCCAATTTCTTCTTTTGCAAAACCCCTATCGGATTCATTGTGCGGAGATCCAAAGGTTCCATCATGGTTTCTTCCTTCGAGGATTCCATTCATTTCTCAATCAGGATAAGGGTACAAACCTGAGCCTCCTTTGATGAGGTATTTCATTTTCTGCCCCATCAGGATAAGGGTACAAACCTGAGGCTCCTTTGATGAGGTATTTCATTTTCCGCCCAATCAGGATAAGGGTACAAACCTGAGCCTCCTCTGAGAAGGTATTTCATTTCCCGATCAGGTTAAGAGTTAAACCTAAGCCTCATTTTGATAAGGTATTTCATCTCCTGGTCAGGTTAAGGGTCAAACATGAGCTTCGTTTCTACACGAAGTATTTCCCATAGCATCCAAGTTAAGGGCAAAACCTGAATCTCACTTTTTTTAAGTAAAATTTTCTTCTTCATTCGTCACTTCATATCTACCATTCTCGTCAGGGCTAATAGTTTCATATCTAGTCAGATCCTTCTAACTGAGGCATTTTTATAGCCCAAATTTGGTGTGTTTTTCTTTTCCACTAAGCTCATCCTCAAGTCGGCTTAGTAGCAAAGAGGGGCATCTGTAAACACCCCAAATTTTCCACACTCATTTCAGACCATCCTCCTCGGCAGTGCAAACCTTATTAGGTCAGTGTATGAGTCAAACCCCGAGTCAGTTTAAGAAAATCACCACTTTACCCATTTTCACTAGGAAAATTACCATTTTACCCCTAGGTCATCTCGTACCCCAGTCAATCAGAGTCAACCAAGTTCACTGGTCAGTTCAAAACATTTAGAATATCAGTCATTTCAAGCTCATCTGAGCTCACAATGAACAGACCATTTTCATTTCTGACCATTCCTGTCAAAATGGGATCATTTCTTCAGAAATGAACTCATTTCTCACTCAAATCCAAGCCAATTGTCTCCGAGTCAGTCATTCATAGTCAGTCATATTCTCCAGAGTCTAACTTGAGCTCACCAAGAGTTCGAGTGCTCCAGATTCAGTTCAAAACCATTTCTGAGTGTCCAAGAGCCCATTTTAGTCCAGTTCAGCTCTTTCAGCTGAAATGGAGCTGAGTTCAGTCAATTGAGCTAGTGTTTGAGCTTTGATTTTAGTTCATGTCAGTATTACTGACCTTTGTTTTAGCTCAAGTTCGTAATTCACTTCGCTCCAGTGACCATTGTGTACCATTTTTTTAAAAATGGTAGTTTTTCTTGAAAATTCAGTCGGAAAAGTCAGTTGAGTCAGTGTGTGGTCAGTTCATTTGAGTTTTGAAACTCTAGAATCCAGCTCATCTCAGTTCAATCCAGCTGGAACCCCAATTTTCAGTGTCACTCTAACCCAATAGAAACCAAAAACCATTTCTTCAACCATTTTATAAATTTTATCAATTTTAATGCTTTTTAAACTAGTACAGTTGCCAATTGGGATCTAACATCTAAAATTCTTCATTCAGGATTAGCATTTCGCATGTCATTTCTCATCATTTCTCAGCATTTCATAACATTTTATCACATTTCATCCCATTTTCGAAGTCCAAAACTCCAGTTTTATAAATTTCAATCCAGATTGAGTTTTAAAAGTTTTCAGAAATCAATTTCAAACCCTGGGATTCCAAAATTGACATTTTTACCCCCGAGAGTCTAAATTTAGAAATATTTTCTCAAGAAAAACAATCTTGATTTCTTTCAAAATTAATTTTTCAAATTCTACATTGGATTTGCTTCGCAACGGGGTATTGAACTTCAAAATATGAGCTCGTTTCAAAAACTGTCAAAAATAGCCCGTTTCGTTTGAATTTTTTTTGAGAAGACCATTTTACCCCTTTAATCGTCAAAATGAATTTCAAAAGTGGAATTTGGACCCGCTCTGAGATGGCCCATCCATTTGCATTTTCTTGTTTTAATTTATAAAAAAAAGAAGAAAAAAATATCTTTTTCTTTATTTTTTGTTTGTTTTATTTTATTTCTTATTTTATTTTATTATTTTATTTTTCCTAAGGTGGGACCCACAAGGGGGTTGACCACCCTAGCCCACCTTCCATCCCACTTCCTTTCTTTTTTTTTCTCCATTTTTCTTTTTTTTATTATTTTTTTCTTTCCTTCTTCCTTTTTCTTTCTTTCTTTCTTTCTTTCCTTCTTCCTTTTTCTTTCTTTCTTTCTTTCTTTCCTCTCCCTCCACTCACGTATGGCAGCCCAACCCCCCTTCTCCTTCCTCTTTCCCTATCCTTTCTTCCCCTCTCTTTCCTTTTCTTTCTCCCTTCTCTCTTTCCTTCTTCTCTTCCCTTTCTTTCCTTATTTCTTTCCTTCTTCCCTTCCTTCCTTCTTTTTCCCCAGCGTCCAACCCATTTACGTGGGTTCCTTTCTTTCATTAACTAACAAAAAACTTAGGAAAGATTTTATCTTTCCCTAAGTGAAGAAACTCAATCAAAAGGCCATACGGCTGGGGCTTTTTCTTCAACAACTCACGCCTATCTCTCTCTCCCCCTTGAACTCTCCCTTTTTCTTGCCTTTGTTGCTACAGCCATTGAGGTTACAACACCCTTCCTCCATCAATAGCAGCTTCAACAAGGCACTTCCACCTTGCTTCAGCCGGCCTCCACTTTGAAGCACCATCCTCACCACCGGTCCAGCCACCAACCTCTCCTTGCAGCCCTTACACAGCAACCTTCCAACCTCTCTACAGCAGCTCCCAAAGAAGATTTGGATGCCCAACCACCAAAGGGAAATATCAGCCAATAGCCATCGGCGCCACAGCAACCTCCTTCCATTCCTTCCAGTCGGCCTCCTTCACATTGAAGCACCAACCTAGGTAGCCGCCACCTCCTTGGACGCTAGCCACCAAAGGGAGGCATCAGCCAACAGCCTCCTTAAGCTTCTCCATCCGCTCCTTTTGGAAGCAGCCACCCACCTAGATCAACGCCAACTCCTCTTGGTAGCAGCACATATCCAGCTTCATCATCCCTTGGTGCTACATAGCCGCAGCCATCAGGGTAGTCTCAAATATCCAGCTACAACCACACCGACAATACATCAATTTCATCTCCTCCACTTGCTGTAGTTGAAGCCCCAAGGAGATCCTCTTTAATCTTTGCTTCAATCGAGTGCCAAGGTATGGAATCTACCCCTTTGCTTATGTTTCATGTTTTATCGATTTTTCATGCTAGGCAAATTTCAATATTGATCATTAAAATGAATAAAGTGGATGCAAAACTCATTTGGAATTTAGCTTAGGGTGATATAATGTTTTATTCTTAAGTTTAAACGATAGAAAATGAGTATGATTATTATTTCATGCATAAACTATATGAGTGGGGTGATTCATACCTTCGATGGATTTAATCCCCCATTTCAATAGTTAAAATTAATCAAAAGTCATACCTCGCCATTTTCTTGTTTTTTTGTTTTGTTAATCATACCATCAATTTCATGTCATTTCCATATTAAATCTTGCACTTAGGTTTGTTTCAACATCTCATGATAATATGATTCATATAATGTAGTTTCACTAATGCTTATTTATTAGTTCATAGATTTTGATTTTAAGCATCAGTCCAATTGATATTTCATGTATTTATTTTCGTTCAAAATGTCTAAAAAATTATTCATGGATACTTTTGTCTGTTTTTGTGTTTTTTTCAAAAATTTGATTCAATTCAGGTTTCAGAACTCATCTAAACTGATCAAATCCTACATCGGGTTTTCTGCTTCTCTGAATTTTCAATTTCTGCTTTAGCAGACAAGAACCTTCGGCATCACCCCTGTGGAAGATCTGAATCGTCCTCCAAAAATCACAGTGGAATCATAATTGAATCTACTAATGATCTGGAAATTTTGAAGTTTTTCCAATTAGTTTAAACCTCTGCCAAAAATCCGATTTCCCAGACCCCTGGGAAAATCTCGATTTTCCTTTGTCATGGTGTAGATAGACCCTAATGCACCGAGTCCGTTTAATCCGTAGCCCGTCTGCAAAAAATTTCAACACAAAAGTTGTTCCTGACATATTTTCCTGTCATTTCCCAAAAATTTGGGATTTTTGAAATTGTCTTAACATTTTTCCTGAAATTTTCTTTTTTCTGTCTCGCAGATTTCAATTTCCAGAAATTCCAGAGATTCTGGTCTCTGATAACAGTCTTCCCTTTACCAAACCGTAACCCGAATCCCAATAGTGTGAAAATATCAAAATTTTCCCTTTCTATCAAGGACATTTTCCCACAGTTTAAGCCTTTTTACCATTTGTTTACTATTTTTCCCACATTTTCTACCGAAACCTGTCTGTTTCCCCCAAATCCTAGAGTCGTCGGATTCCGATCCGACTTACTGGAGCTGTACAGCTCCGACCATAGGTCAAAACCAGAAAGTGTAAAAGGAAAAAATCCTTGCCTTACTGTCCTATCTCACCCCATAAAGTTTGAGAAATTTTTATGGAAGTTTGATATCCAAAATCCCCTTTAGAATCAACATTTTTGGCAAAATTTTGATTTTCTTAGGATTTTAACTATTTTCTATATTAAGAAAAAACAAAAAAATAAATTTTCGAGCTTCATTCTGTTTTTAGGGTTATTTTAGGTGTCCATGCCAAATTTGGCTTAAGTCCAGGTTCATTTGCTCCACGTGTTAGTTTATCTTTAAATTTAGAAGCGAAAATCAGGTAAAATCAAATTAAAATTGATATTTTATGATATTTTCGTCATTTTAGGGTTTTTATCATGTACATAAGCATGTAGAATCATATTAAGGTTAATTTCAATCTCATTTGCATTTCATATTTTTCAATTTTGCAAAATTTATTTCAGAAAACCCTGGTTTCAAGACCATAGTCTTGTTATCGGGGGTATTTTGGTCATTTTGAACATAATTTCGAAATTTAAATCTTTAATTTTATAAATTTTCATGCATATCATCATATTTCATCATATTATGTTTGATTTATTTCATTTGATTTTCAAATTTTCAAAATTTACAAAATTTCTTTCAGAAAACCCTGATTTCAAGGTCATTAGGGGCATTTTGGTCATTTTGACCCCAATTTCGAATTTTCAAGTTTATTTTCAAAATTTATTCATTATTTCTCATGTTTACATCAAAGGGGGTATGAATTTGGGTTTATATCTGAATAATATCTGATAATTTCTCATATTTTCGGATAAATTCAGAAAAACTTACATTTTTGTGCTAACCTTGTTTTCTAGGTTTGAAGGAACATTCAAGAAGAAGACTTAGTTTTATTTTTTTTATTTCAATTCAATATAAAATCAAATGTAATAATTTGGAATAAGAGTTACTCGTCTGCTTAGAATAGGACTGCATTGCATATAGTTTAATTTTTGCAAATTTCAATATTTGAAGTATGATTCATGCACATTTATTTCAAATTCACTATGATTTACACGAATGACACATGCACAAGCTCTTATGGAGTTTATAAACTAGGTGGGATTCGTATTTATGACATTAGTCAGAATACGAAGAAAACCAAGATTTATGATCTTCATATTAGCCACATTCAGCCTACACACATAGGCTAACTTCAAAAATGCACTGCATTTCTTAAAGTTTCAAAAGGATTTCCCAATTCCTCAATTGAAATTCTATTTTAAATTCATATTCATTCATTCATATCATTCAAATTACATTATTTTCAAATTCTTATTCCAACTTCAATTTCAGAAAAATCAATTTTCTCAAGGATTTACAAAGTTTCTCAGGATTAGATTTTCTCAGAATTCTGAGTTTTTCAAATGAAATTTCAAAAGCATTTCCAAAGTTCAAACCAAGATTTTCCAATGTTTTAAAATTCTCAAATTTCAAAATCCCAAGTTTTTATAAATCGATTTCTCAGATTTCTCATTTTCCTAAGGATCCAGTTTCCTGAGAATTTGTTTTTCATTTAAAAAAAAATCCTTTTCCAATGAATTTCTTAGATTTTCTTAGAATTCTCAAATCCATTTTCTTAGAAAAAAAAATTCCAAATCTCAAAATCGATGTTCCAAAGTTCAAGTTTTCCTGAGAAATCACTTTCCAATGCAAATTCCTGATTTTCAATGAAATTCAATTATTTTCCCAGGAATTCCAATTTCAAGCACATTTTCAATAATCTTTCAAGCCTATTTCAATTTTTCAAAGAAAACATAATATTTTCTCAAAATTTCATAGCACAAGCCGGATTCTTTGTGCATTCTAGGAAAAATAGAGCATAATTTAGATATTTGAGTCAAGTTAGAGCACATAATTGATCCTTGGTTCAATTACCCATGGTAAAGGCGCTAGGAACGGTTGAACCTCGTACCGACAGGCGGATCCCATTGCACGGAATTTTCCCGCAAAATTTCCAAAACGGAGGTGAGCTAATTTTTAAAAACTATTTTCAAAACTTTGGTCGAGTTTGACTCGCGAAATTCATTTCTCTCTCGCAAAAGAGGGGAATTTGTTTTGCGATGATAACAGGTTTGGCGACCGTGATGAGACTTGTCTTCGTTTGATCAATTATGTGCTTTGACTTAGTTCAAATTATCAAAATCATGTTCTATGGAATGTCGGCTTCTAATTTCTGATATCATGTGAACCTAAAAGTCTAGACTCGAACCCAGCTGACATGGATTGCATGTAGACTAGGCATCATATTGAGGAGAATTATGCATGCTCACTTAGACCTAGGTCTGAAATACAACACTCCTCAATCTAGGACTTGTATAAAAACAATGTTTGTTTCTTCAAAAAATTTCAAAATATCTATCTATTTAGGTTTTAGAGCCTTATGTTTGCTTGCATGTGCTCATGTTTTCAAAAGTCACCCTACCTATGTCTACACAGTCTTCACGTTGCTGGGCTCTCTTCCAGAACCATAGTTCGGGACAAGGCCTCACAACTGGGCCACTTATTTGGGTTAACGCCCCCCTGCCACGTACCAAGGGCCATAGTCCAACATATATCAGCAGGCGCTCAAGAATGTTGGGAAAACACAAGCCTAGACCCGAAGACGAGTTTTATGCCACGTACATCGAGCCTCGGCTCGGTTCAGGGTTTAGGGGGTTTTGGGTTTAGGTGGTTTAGGGTTTAGGGTTTAGGGTTTAGGGGGCTTAGGGTTTAGGGTTTAGGGTTTAGGGTTTAGGGTTTGGGGGTTTAGGGTTTAGGGCATAGTGTTTTAGTAGTAGGGTTTAGGGTTTAAGGTTTTAGGGTTTAGGGTTTTAGGGTTCAGGACTTAGGGTTTAAGGGGTTTAGGGATTAGGGTTTGGGGTTTAGGGATTAGGGTTTAGGGCTTAGGGTTTAGGGGGTTTAGGGTTTAGGGTTTAGGGTTTGGGGTTTAAGGGGTTTAGGGTTTAGGGTTTTAGGGTTTTAGGGTTTTAGGGTTTTAGGGTTTAGGGTTTAGGGTTTTAGGGTTTAAGGGTTTAGGGTTTAGGGTTTAGGGTTTAGGGTTTAGGGTTTTAGGGTTTAGGGTTTAGGGTTTAGATTTTTAGGGTTTAGGGTTTAGGGTTTAGGGTTTAAGGGTTTAAGGGTTTAGGGTTTTAGGTTTTAGGGTTTAGAGTTTAGGGTTTAGGGTTTTAGGGTTTTAGGGTTTAGGGTTTAGGGTTTAAGGGTTTAGGGTTTAGGGTTTAGGGTTTAGGGTTTAGGGTTTTTGGGTTTTAGGGTTTAGGGTTTTTGGGTTTATGTTTTAGATTTTACGGTTTAGGGTTTAGGGTTTAGGGTTTAGGGTTTTAGGGTTTAGGGTTTTAGGTTTTAGGGTTTTAGGGTTTAGGGTTTTAGGGTTTAGGACTTAGGGTTTTACGGTTTAGGGTTTAGGGGGTTTAGGGATTAGGGTTTAGGGCTTAGGGTTTAGGGTTTAGGGCTTAGGGCATAGGGCTTAGGGCTTAGGGTTTAGGGGTTTAGGGTTTAGGGATTAGGGTTTGGGGTTTAAGGGGTTTAGTTTTTAGGGGTTTTGGGTTTAGGTTTAGGATTTAGGGTATTGTTATCATCGTAAAATTTTTCCCCTCTATCTGCGAGAGAGAGAAACGATTCCGCGAGTCAAACTCGACCAAAGTTTTTGAAAATGGTTTTAAAAATTACTTTCATCTGTTTTAAAAATTTGCAGGAAAATTCCATGGAATGGGATCCGCCTGTCAGTACGAGGTTCAACCGTTCTTGGCGCCTTTACCAGTGGTATTTGAACCAAGGATCAAATTTGCGCTTTGACTAAGTTAAATTATCTAAATCATGCTCTGTTTTCCTAAGATGCACAGAGAATCGGGCATGTGTTATGAAATTTTGAAAAGATGTAAGTTTGAGAAATATGATGCTTGCTTGGGGAAATTGAGATATGCTTGGAAAATGATTGGAAAAGTACTTAAAAATGAAATTCTTGGGAAAATCGTTGAATTTTATTGGAAATCAGAAATTGAATTGATAAATAAATTCTCAGGAAAACTTGGACGTTGGGAAAATCGATTTTGAGATTTGTATTGCTTTTCTGAGGAAATGGATTTCTAAAATGGATTTGAGATTTCTTGGAAAACTAGTTTTCAGAAATAATTCAAAGTTTTGAGAAAATCAATTTTGGGATTTGAAAATGAAATGGAGAATGTGTAAATCCTTGGAAAATCTTGATTTGGACTTGGAAAATACTTTAAAATCTCATTTGAAAATTCAGAGTTATGAGAAAATCAAATCCTGAGAAAGACTTAGAATTTCTTGGGAAAATCGATTTTCCTGAAATGGAGTTGGGAAATGAGTTTGAAAATAATGCAAATTGAATGAATATGAATTTGAAAGATATTTCATTGAGGAATTGGGAAATCCTTTTGAGTTTTGAGAAATGCATTGCATTTTTTAAGATAGCCTAAGAGTGTAGGCTGAATGTAGCTAATACGAAGATCATAAATCTTGGTTTTCTTTGTATTCTGACTATGGCCATAAATACGAATCCCACCAAGTTTATAAACTCCATAAAAGCTTGTGTGTGTCATTTGTGTCAACCATAGTGAATTTTGGGAAAAATGTGCATGAATAATGCATCAGATATCAGAATTTGCAAAAATTAAACTATATTCAATGCGGTCTTATTCTAAGCAGAAATGTAAATTCTTATTCCAAATTATTACAACTTGATATTACATTGAATTGAAATAAAAGAATAAAAGCAAAATCTTCTTCTTGGATGTTCCTGCAAAACTAGAAAATATGTTAGCACAGAAATGTATGTTTTTCTGAATTTATCCAAAAATATTGAAAATTATCGGATATTATTCAGATATAAACCCAAAATAATACCCCCTTTGATATAAACATGAGAAATAAGTAATAAAATTTGAAAATAAACTTGAAAAATCGAAATTGACTTCAAAATGACCAAAATGCCCCTCATGACCTTGAAATCAGGGTTTTCCGAAAGAATTTTTGTAAAATCTAGAAATTTAAAAATCAAATGAAATAAATCAAACACAATACGATGAAATATGATGATATGCATGAAATTTAGAAAATTAAAGTTTGGAATTTCGAAATTTAGGTCAAAATGACCAAAATACCCCTGATAACAAGACTATGGCCATGAAACCAGGGTTTTCTAAAATAAATTTTGCAAAAATGAGAATTTAAAATGCAAATGATATTAAAATTAACTCTAATATGACATGCCATGCTTATTTATATGATAAAAATCCTAAAATGGCAAAAATATAACAAAATATCAAATTTAACTTTATTTTTGCCTGATTTTCGCTTCTAAATTTAAAAATAAACTAATACACAAAGCAAATGAACTTGGAATTGACCCAAATTTGGCATGTACACCTAGACTAACCCTAAAAATAGAATGGAGATCAAAAATCTATTTTTTTGTTATTTTCTTAATATTGAAAATAGCTAAAAATCCTAAAAAATCATAATTTTGCCTAAAATGTTGATTCTAAATGAGATTTCGGGTATCAAACTTTCATAAAAATTTCTCAAATTTTATGGGGTGACATAGGACAGTAAGGCAAGGATTTTTGCCTTTTACAGATTCTGGTTTTGACCTATGGTCGGAACTGTACAGCTCCGGCAAGTCAGATCAAAATCTGGTGACTCTAGGATTTAGGGCAAACATATAGGTTTCAGAAGAAAATGTGGGAAAAATAGTAGATAGATGGGAAAATAGATAAAATTATGGGAAAATGTCTCTAACAAATAGAAGAAGTTTTCATATTTTTGAAGAGTTGGGATTCGAGTTACGGTTTAAAAATGGGCACACTGTTATCAGAGACCTGGATCTCTGGAATTTCTGAATATTGGAATTTGTCAGACAGAAAAAATAATTTTAGAAAAAATACTTGGACAATCCAAAAAATTCCCAAATTTTGGTAAACGATAGAGGAATGAATTTAGAACAACTTTCATGTTGAAAGTTTTGACAAATAACTTATAGATTGAACAGACACAGCATATTAGGGTCGGTCTATACCCTGACAAAGAAAAATCGAGGTTTTCTCAGGGGTCTAGGAAAATCGATTTTTAACAGAGACCAAATCTATTTATAAGAATCCCAAAATTTTCAGACAATTAGTAGATTGCATCGTAAATCTACTATAATTTTTAGGGGAAGATTCAGATCGTCCATCTAGGAGATCCCATAGGTTCTTGTCTGCTAAAACAGAATTTGAAATTTCAGGAAGGTTCAAAACCCGATGCAGCCTACGATTTATTTAATAGAGTTTAGAAATCCGAATTAATTTGATTTTTTGGCACGTAAACAATAATAAATAAACTTAATTAACCTAAAGATTTTGAAATTTATGAGTAAAGATTCACACATGCAATAACGATGGGACTGAACGTCTAAAATCAAAACCTACAAATTAACAACATAACTTTAATGAAACTAAGTAGGTAAATGAAATATATATAAGTTGATAAAGCAAGATAAAAAATTCGATGTTTAAAATATGGAACCTATATGTCAAATAAAATAATAAACAAAAAATCCAGAGAGGCAAGATCCACTTTTTTTTGCTTTTGACTCTCAAAGTGAGAGGTTCGATCCATCAAACGGAATGACCTCATCACTCATTTAGTCCATACACATAAAATATGTGTTGTTCTACTTCTTCTTCTTTTTTTTTTACGACCATGGAAGAGACCTTGGTATCCCCTTGGATCTGATTTTGAAAGTGTCGCATGTCTCCCTTGTGAGAATAAGGCTTGGGATGCTCATATCAAGGGGCGGCAAGGGAAAAGAAATTGCATGGGATCAATTAACAAGAAAGAAAAAAAATGAAACTAACAGGGAATATCTAAAACAAGCCAAGGGAAATCCTACCTTGGTGTGCTGCTGTGTTGGAGCAGTGGAGCGTGCTGGAGGTTCTGTGCAAGGAGGTTGCTACAAGGTTGTTGGGCGTCTGCTACTTGGAGATGACTGGTTATGGTGATGTTGAGGTTGATAGACCGGATGGAACCAAAGGAAGAAGGAGAGATCAATAGGGTGGCTGGATCCAAAGGGGTAACACCAGTTGGATAAAGTGGCGGCAATGGTTGCTTGGTTGTGGATGGAACAATGAAGAAGGCTGGACGTCCCTTGTGTGGGCTGGAGATCGGCTGCAACGGAGTTGAAGTGGATGGAACCACTAGGTGGTTGATGTTGATGGAGGCCCAAAAGGTTGTTGTTGGAGGTCTTGAAGGTGGTGAAGGCTGGATGGGAAGACATTGCTGGAGGCTGCTATGCTGCTGTGGAGGTGGCTGCTGCAACCAAAAGTTGGGGAGAAGAAGTAGGGTGTTGAACAAGAGAGAGGCAAAGAGAGGTTAAAGGAGAGAGAGACGTCAATGCGAGTGGGAGAGAGAGAGGCGTGAGAGATGGATGGGGGCAGCCGTGTAAGCCCAACCTTTCTTCTTCTTCTTTTTTGGTGTTGGACTTAGGGAAGATAGATCTTTTTCCTAAGTTTTTTAGGTTTAATTAGAGAGGAATGAGAGGGAGGAACAAGGTTCTACGTGAATGACCGAAGAAATAAGGAAAGGAAGGAAGGGAAGGGAAGAAAGGGAAGAAGGGAAGAAGGGAAAAGGAAAGAAAAAGAAAGAAGGAAGAGGGAAAAGAAGGGAAGAAAGAAAAGGAAAGAGGAAGAAAGGAAAGAAAATGGGCTAGGGGGTCGACCCTCTTGTGGGTCCCACCTTAGGTAAAATAAATAAAGAAAATGTAATAATTTTTTTTCTTTTTTATATATAAATTAAAAAGGCAAATGCAAATGGATGGGTCATCTCAGAGCGGGTCCAAATTCCAATTTTGAAATTCATTTTGACAATTAGAGGGGTAAAATAGTCTTTCCAGAAAGTTTCTGAACGAAACGAGCTATTTTTGGCAGTTTTTGAAACGAGCTCGGAATTTGAAGTTCAATACCCTGTTGCAAAGCAAATCCAGTGTAGAATTTAAAAATTTGAGTTTGAAAGAAATCCAGATTGTTTTTCTCCAGAAAATATTTCCAAATTTAGACTCTCGGGGGTAAAAATGTTAATTTTGGAAACCAAATGTTTGAAATTGATTTCTGAAAACTTTTAAAACTCAATCTAGATTGAATTTTATAAAACTGGAGTTTGGACTTCAAAAATAGAAAGAAATGTGATGAAATATTATGAAATGCTGAGAAATTATATGAAATGATGAGAAATGACATGAAATGATATGCGAAATGCAAACCCTGAATGAAGAATTTTGGATGTTAGACCCCAATTGACACTTGTACCAGTTCAAAAAGTGCTAAAATTGATAAAATTTGCAAAATGGTTCAAGAAATGGTTTTCGGGTTCTACCGGGCTAGAGTGACACTGAAAATCAGGGTTTGAACTGAATCGAACTGAAATGAGCTGGGTTTTAGAGTTTCAGAACTCAAATGAACTGACCAGACACTAACTCAACTGACCTTTCCGACTAAATTTTCAAGAA
Source organism: Nuphar pumila (assembly GCF_984573655.1). Taxonomy (NCBI): domain Eukaryota; kingdom Viridiplantae; phylum Streptophyta; class Magnoliopsida; order Nymphaeales; family Nymphaeaceae; genus Nuphar; species Nuphar pumila. The sequence goes on along the minus strand of NC_143252.1, from coordinate 136,046 downwards.
AAGCTGTTATTTTTAGAGAAATGGTACGGAATGGTCACTGGAGTGAAGTGAATTACGAATTTGAGTTGGGTTTGAGCTAGAAAAAAGATCAGTTATACAGACATAAACTAAAATCAAGGCTCGAACACTAGCTCAATTGACTGAACTCAGCTCAATTTCAGCTGAAAGAGCTGAAACGGGCTAAAATGGGCTCCTAGACACTTGGAAATGGTTTCGAACTAAAACTGGAACACTTAAACTCCCCGTGAGCTCAAGCTAGACTCAAGTGAATATGACTGACTGTGAATGACTAACTCGGAGACAATTAGCTTAGATTTGAGTGAGAAATGAGCTCATTTATGAAGAAATGATCCCATTTTGGCAATGGTTAGAAATGAAAATGTCCTTCTCACTGTGAGCTCAGATGAGCTTGAAATGACTGATATTTTAACTGTTCTGAACTGACGAACAAGCTTGGTTGACTCCAACTGACTGGGGTCCAGGATGACCTAAGGGTAAAATGGTAAATTTCCTAGTAAAAATGGGTAAAGTGGCGATTTTCTGAAATTGACTAGGGGTTTGATTCCTACATTGACCTAACAGGGCTGGCACCACACGAGAAGGAGTGTCTGAGTATAGATGAGGAAAATTTGGGGTGTTAGGGTTTAGGGGCGTTAGGGTTTAGGGTTTAGGGGGTTTAGAGTTTAGGGGGCGTAGGGTTTAGGGGGTTTAGGGTTTAGGGTTTAGGGGGCGTAGGGTTTAGGGGGTTTACGGTTTAGGGTTTAGGGTTTTAGAGTTTAGGGTTTTAGGGTTTTAGGGTTTAGGGTGTAGCGTTTAGGGTTTCGGGTTTTAGGGTTTTAGGGTTTTGGGTTTAGTGTTTAAGGTTTAGGTTTTAGGGTTTAGGGTTTTAGGGTTTATGGTTTAGGTTTTAGGTTTTAGGGTTTAGGGTTTAGGGGGTTTAGGGTTTACAGGTTTTAGGGTTTTGGGATTTAGAGTACAGGGTTTAGGGGGTTTAAGGTTTAGGTGGTTTAGGGTTTAGGGTTTAGGGTTCAGGGTTTAGGGGGCTTTGGGTTTCGAGTTTAGGGTATAGGAGGTTTAGGGTTTAGGGTATAGGGGGTTTAGGGTTTAGGGTTTAGGGGGTTTAGGGCTTAGGGCTTAGGGCTTAGGGCTAAGGGTTTTAGTAGTAGGGTTTAGGTTTTAGGGTTTTAGGGTTTTAGGATTTTAGGGTTTAGGGTGGGGTTTAGGGTTTTAGGGTTTTAGGTTTTAGGGTTTTAGGGTTTAGGGTTTAGGGTTTAGGGTTTAGGGTTTAGGGTTTAGGGTTTAGGGTTTAGGCTTTAGGGTTTAGGGTTCAATGTTTAGGGTTTAGGGTTTAGGGTTTAGGGTTTAGGGTTTTAGAGTTTTAGGGTTTTAGGTTTTAGGATTTTAGGGTTTAGGGTTTAGAGTTTAGGGTTTAGGGTTTAGGGTTTGGGGTTTAGGCTTTTAGGGTTTGGGGTTTATGCTTTTAGGGTTTAGGATTTAGGATTTATTGTTCAGGGTTTTAGGGTTTAGGGTCTTGGGTCTTGGGTTTGGAGTTTGGGGTTTCAGGTTTTGGGTTTTAGGGTTTTAGGTTTTAGGGTTTGGGGTTTGGGGTTTAGGGTTTTAGGGTTTTAGGGTTTTAGGGTTTTAGGGTTTTGGGTTTTGGGGTTTTAGGGCTTTAGGGTTTTAGGGTTTTGGGTTTTGGGTTTTGGGTTTTGGGGTTTGGGGTTTGGGGTTTGGGGTTTGGGGTTTGGGGTTTGGGGTTTGGGGTTTGGGTTTTAGGGTTTTAGCGTTTTAGGGTTTTAGGGTTTTAGGGTTTAGGGTTTAGGGTTTCGGTTTTAAGGGTTTTACGTTTTACGTTTTACGTGTTAGGGTTCAGGGTTCAGGGTTCAGGGTTTTAGGGTTTAGGGTTTTAGGGTTTTGGGGTTTAGGGTTTAGGTTTTAGGGATTAGAATTTAGGTTTTATGTTTAAGGTTTTAGGGTTTAGGGTTTAGGTTTTAGGGTTTTAGGGTTTTAGGGTTTTAGGGTTTTAGGGTTTAGGGTTTAGGGTTTAAGGGTTTAAGGGTTTAAGGGTTTAAGGTTTTAGGGTTTAGGGTTTGGGTTTAGGGTTTTAGGGTTTTAGGTTTTAGGGTTTTAGGGTTTAGGGTTTAGGGTTTAGGGTTTAGGGTTTAGGGTTTAGGGTTTAGGGTTCAGGGTTCAGGGTTTAGGGTTCAGGGTTCAGGGTTCAGGGTTTACGGTTTAGGGTTTAGAGTTTTAGGGTTTTAGGGTTTTAGGTTTTAGGTTTTAGGTTTTAGTATTTAGGGTTTTAGGGTTTAGGGTTTAGGGTTTGGGGTTTAGGGTTTAGGGTTTAGGGTTTAGGGCTTAGGGTTTAGGGTTTAGGGTTTAGGGTTTAGGGTTTAGGGTTTGGGGTTTAGGCTTTTAGGGTTTGGGGTTTAGGCTTTTAGGGTTTAGGGTTTTGGGGTTGTGAACACCCCAAATTTTTTTGAAAGTTTTATAAAAATGACCCTTTTGCCCCTGATTCCATTTTCTGAGAAAACCAAAGCTAAATTTCAGATCTCTGGATTAAGTTCCACATTTCAAACTCAACTCCAGATCTGAACTGAGTATTTTAAATCCAAACCTGAGCCCCGTTGTCCGGTTTTCAAAATAAAAATCGCAAAAATATCAAAAAATGATTGGATCCTCGGCCCTATATTTTTCAGTTCGAGGTTGTAAACCTCGAATATTTTTCAAAAATTCGGACACAAATCCATTTTCTGAAGAAATTCTCTCAAAATAGCTCAGTAAATTCCTTTTTGTAAATATTTTACAAAAACACAAAAAAAATAGTTTTAAATCTTCGATTTCTCGTAAAGCTTTAGGATTTTATTCTAAAAATACAAAAAAATAGAAAAATAACATAAAAAACCAAAAAAATTACAAAATTTGCAAGAAAAGCAAATGATTCTCAAGGTTTTAGGAAGCCTCTTGCTGAAAACCTCAATTTTGAACTATTTTCCAAAAAATTCTTTTAAGGGGAACCTCTTTTAGGAAATAGCACAAAAAGCCAACGGAATCCTCCCGCACGTTTTCATCTCCCCTCTCCACCGTCCGATCTGCAACAACCCCCCCATTCTCCCCCTTTCATCTTCAACAAACAGCTTCTCGAATTTTCCTTCTTCTCTTTAAAGAGGGCATCTCTCCTCTTCCTTCAGGATCTCTCGCCCGGCATCCATTATCTTCCTTGAGATCGACTTTACCTTCCCTCAGAACCATCTCTTACAACCCATGAATTTCATCTAGCTTTCGTCAATATTTCCTCTGGTCGGTTATATCGCATCCATCCTTCCCTCCAGCGGTCATTATCGGTCAGGGACTCCATATTGATCGTCCATATCTCTACAAGTCAAGAGAGGCCACCAGACTCCCTTCTGATTCCCCCTGAAGGAGAATCAACTTCTTCTTCCCTCCGATAGAACGAAGAAACTTCAGTTTCACCCCACCAGAAGCAGGCCTACGGAAGAACGAAAGGAAAAGCATCCTTCTATCCCTCCTTCAAAATCCCCTGCAAAAAGCAAGTAAGCTTCCCCCCTTCTCTGATTTTCTCTAAAATTCTCTGGTTATTTACTTCTTCTTTTTCTTTTTTCTTTTTTCTTTTCTTTTTCTCTCTCCTTTATTACTTCTTAAACTTCCATTGACGCACCATGGACGGGATGGGATTGCCCATAGCAATCACAACCCATCCCATATGCAACAGCAACGGAGCAATCACGCTCCAATATTATTTTTTTGTTGTTGTTTTGTTCCATTCATGCGCTGAATTTTGGACTCAGACTGTCGAATCTAATAATCCGACAGGGTTCATCAGAATCCTAGTCCAAAATCTCCTGCCGAATCTTGATTTTGTTTTGATTTTCTTTCGAATTTGTAATTTCCAGTATGATCTCCCGTTTTAGCACATTGATTCCATTTTCTCTCAGCATCCCTGATTAAATCTCCTGTCATATGGCGTGAATATATTTTGCATCTCCTGTTAGTATTATTTGATTTAGCTCTATATCATTTATTTCTATTATGGTATTTTTCGTTCCCTCCTTTCACTCCAATTGTTTGGAGGGACGACAATCCATATCCCCTTTGATCCATCGTGAATAAATTGCTGATTCATCTTTTCTTGGATATTTACTAATCTCCCTTTTGACTTATGCTTCAATGTGTCTTAAATCCGGATAAGTAACTCGGTTGGTTGGTAAATTTTGGCCTCAACAAAACTGTCTATGGGACTATATTGGAATTACTGATTCCCCTGCTGCCAAGATTAATCAACCCTTGTTGATAGAACCTAGAAAAATAGGGTAGCTATATCAGGGTAAATATGACATCAGTTCAAAATGTAAGATGACCATGGTCATTCAAACGATGTCTGCCATCCAAAGCAGGAATCCGTGGCCTATTTTCTAATCTTGTTTCTGATAACTACTATGTGGATTCCGATTTAAGTAGCATCTACCTGAATTATCTTTGCCTTTGGAAATTTGGTTAGCCGGTCTGCAACATTGTGGTGTTAATGGAGTCAACTATCTACTCTAGAGTTACCCTTTGATAACAGCCCATCCATGGCGTTATGGTTTAGTCACTCTAATTGTTGGGAGGTGTTTTTCTCTATGGAATGTCTGGACATTACAACTGGTCATCATATAGTGGTAGTTATTCAGTTACCCTGTATATTACAGATAGGATATGCCACATCATGTTTGTGGCTCAGAAGGTGTTGTTCATAGGTTGCAAGGGTCGGCATATCAAGAGGATATAGCCTCCTCTGCATTTTTATATCATGTATCTTGCAGCATTCCCCTGATCCTGTTTATCTGTGCCATAATAGCCAATTGGTTGATCCTCCAAGTGGCAGAGTTTAGCTTTTACTTATAGTCTGTGATTATCCAGCTGTGATTATCCAGGGACTTTGAAGTTCCAGAAAAGAGGTGAGACGAATCCTTTATTTTTGAAGTATTTACTCTTCCATAGCGCAGGGCAAGTTCTAGATTTTTTTTCTTTTCTTTCTTTCTTTTTTTCTTTTCTTTAACATGAATCAGCTTGAGTCTAGTATATCCAGGGTGAGATTAAATGTGACTCGCTAAGAACATTTGGATCCATGTGTGCGAGCTTTTTGCACGCGTGTGTTTGAGGTGTGTGCGTATTGAAGACAGGAAATACTTGGAATTGTCTTTGTTTGAACTAATCAAGACTTTAACAAGTTTGGTCAAGGTATGGGCTCCGTGATTTCCTGGTGATCCCTGGGTTGTACACAAGGGTTATGCATACCTTACAAGGTTACAGCAGCAAGATCGCGGTTAGGCAGGTTGAAGGCTATCAGGCCATGGGCATCCCAACACCCTCCACTAGCAAGTATAGGTCCAAACACATTCATACTCAGTACAGAACCAAATGGTTCTGGTTTTGCTTAGGATGAGGGTATTGCAGGGTGCTATATAACTGGACATTGGGATATAGACTGACCGTCTTGAAAAAGCTCCTCTGGATTGGCGATCTGGTGAGTATTTGGCTTACCCTGTTCTGATTTTGCCCAACAGGAATTAGATCTTATCAGGATTGGCACGTTTTTTTTTTTTTTAGATTGAATTATGAAAAATTATGCAAGATTCGACATTCTATGTATGATGTAGTCCCTCGGTAGATCTGTGGCCCCAATCTGGTCTATTTGCATTGGCAGTGGACTGTCTGAGCCTATGTCATATAACACCTCCACTCTCAGTCATATGCTTTCATTTTGGTGTCTGCACCTCAGACTGTCAAAATTGCTCCAGCTTCACCATATAGATGTTGTCCATCTCAGAGTGGTCTTCCCTCAGTACATATTTTGTCAGACCGAATATTGGTATGTTAAGACAGAACAATACTCTGAATATCCTACAAATGGCACTATGTAGTTCCAGTCCTGGCACCAGTCATGTACTATTCCTCCTCCCACGGTGGCTGTATTCAGTTGTCTCATTGGCCATAATTCATGGCCATCTTCGCAAACACCTAAGGCTCCTTTCACTACTACAATAACCCACCATATAGGCATAGTCATCCAGTATAATCTGCCTCCATTTCATCATTACCCGATTCCCCTGTTAATAAGCATAATAACTTTTTATGCACCAATAGAAGTGCTGATCCCCTACACCTCCTGTATTCATAGCAGCACACCACTACTGCTATTCGTGTTCCTTGCTATCTTAGTATATCAACAAACACCCATTGTCACATATAGTCCACCTCCCGCCAGCTAGGATTTCCCAGTATCCACAGTGGTTGATACCACAGCATTCGCCTTGATGCCACTGTTTTGTAGGGAACCCGTCATAGACACCATCTCATTCACAGCCACCCTGTGGCTATGTCCCTGCAATATCATCACCCACCCCCATTGGTGATAACCTGTCACATGTTTACAGCAGTGCCTAGCACTGCTGTAACCACTTTCACATTCATAGCAGTGCCCAGGCATTGCTATGATTCATGCACCGAGGCCCGGACCTCTTCTCTAATGCTTGCATATTTGCTGATTTTTCACATTCGCTGAATCTCTGCGTGTGTATGTGATATACCATTCATTACACAATGCACAAGCTGCGTAAAGAGATATTCTCCCACTTACTTCAAAAGGCAAAATTCTGAATCCCTTTTCCACATGTGACTTCTCATGTGATGTTCTATATTCATATGTCCATATCCATATGTATACGTGTATATATATATATATGTATATGCATATATATCCATGTATACCTCTATATCTTCCAAATTATAAATAAATCTACCTATACGTATACATACCCATATGTATATATCCGTATGTATTTACATACATGTGCCATTCTTCATCCCTTTTACCATACATATATTTTCATCGTTTGATTTCCATGATTACTAACCTGGTTGTTTCGCAGGAATTTGTGGAAGATATCATTATTTGGGATTGTAAATTTGATTTTGCATATTGCAATAGCTAGACTTGAATGAAAATTTACATTTCCCGCTTTAGGTAGAATGAATGAGCATTGTAGAATATCATGAATTGTTTGTTTTCATACATTTTTCTTTATTTCTCAAAATTTCTCACAATGGCAAGACACGAATGGCACGTGCACCATTTCGTAAAAGATAATAGATACTAAGTTGATGATCCACATCAATGGCCATAGTCAGGGTGTGGACAAAACTTAGTATGTCTATCTTTTACAAAATAACATTGGATCCGCACTGGATCCACTTTCAAAATTCATCATATTTTCTCCAAATATTTTGTTTCTTTTATCAGAATTTAACTTAGGATTAACTCAAAACATATACCAATGGCCATAGTCAGGGTATATTGAGAGTTAATCTCATTTTAAATTCTATAAAAGCACTAAAATGTATTTCATTCTTCTCTTGAATTTAAATATAGATTATCATATAATACATTCAATGACCATAGTCAAGGATGTATTATATTTTCAATCTTATTTTAATTCATTTAAAGAATGAAATAGCTTTTTCAAAATTCCAATTTCAAACTTATTCAAATTCATTCATCATATAGGATAGAATTACATCATATTTTTCAAAATTCTTTTCCAAAATCCAAGTGATCTCAAATATCTTTCTCAAGTCTATAGTTTAATTCATTCTTCTATCTCATCTCAAAAATTTAAATTCCAAGTTCAAAGTCCAATTTGACTTTGAAATTTCAAAATTTCATCTTTATATTCTTGACTCATTCCAAATTCAAGCTCCAAATTGACTTTGAAGTTCATTTATAAATTCAAAATTCTCAGATCAATTTTGAAATTCCAAAGTTCAATTTAACTTTGAAGTTTCCGATCCATCTTCTGATTCAAAATCAAGTTTTCTTCAAGTTTTAAATCAAAGTTGAGATTGATTCTGAATCTCAAAATCCAAACTTTACTAAAAGTTCCATCTGGGTTTTCAAAATCCAGATCCATCTTTAAAAGTCTTATTTTGGACTTCTCAAAACTCAAATCCAAAATCAAATCCTAGTCTCAACTTGGATCCAGATTTCCAAGTATAGGACTCCATTCCACTTTAGATCTCCAATCACGGATCCAAATTCCATTTAGGATTCAAATCCTTATTCTACTCTGGATCTTCCGTCACAGATCCAAATCCCATTTAGGGTCCAAACCCTTATTTCACTTTGGATCTCCAATCACTGATCCAAATTTCATTTAGGATCCAAATCCTCGTTCTACCATTGGATCTCAGATTCAGATCCAAAATCCAATTCTTAGGATCCAGAATCCAACCCTACTTTGGGTCTCAGATTCATATCCAAAATCCAATTCTTAGGATCCAGAACCAACTCTATTTTGGATCTCAAACTTCAGATCCAATTCCATTATAGGATAAAAAAAAAAACCAACTTCATCTTGGATCTCAAATTCAGATCCAAAATCCCATTTAGGATCCAAATCCTTATTCCACTTTGGTTTTCCAATCATAGGTCCAAATTTCTTTTAGGATCCAGATCCTCATTCTACTATTGGATCTCAGATTCAGATCCAAATTCCAATTCTTAGGATCCAGAAACCAATTCTACATTGGATCTCAGACTTTAGATCCAAAATCCATTTTAGGATCCAGAACTCAATCCTACATTGGATCTCAGATTTCAGATCCAATTCCATCTTGGGATCCAGAGTCCAACCCTATCTTGGATCTCAGATTTCGGATCCAAATATAATCTTGGATTCCAAATATTGAATCTGATTCCCTTCAAAATTCCAAATCCAAATTCCACTTTAAATTCCAATTCTCAAAGCCAGTCCCATTTCATTCAAACCAAAGTTCCTATTTCAGATCCTAAAACCAAAAGTCAACTCAAAACTCTATTCAGAATCCAGAATTTGGATTCGAATTTCATCTTGAAATACCAACTGTTCCAAACCCCATTCCTCAATTCCTTTAGATCCCCCACATTTCCTTCCAACTTCAAAACTTCAAAGTTAGAATTCGATTCCATTCCAAATATTCATCCAAGTTCAAACTTCCAAATTCAAAGTCCATTTATGACTTTTGAATTTTTCTTTCTTTCAGTTTCAAGATCATTTCTCTCAAAGATCCAAATTCATTTTCCTAAGCTCTGATTATTCTAAAAACTTAGAACTTCAAATCTTAAGTTCTAAGTTAGAAAACATTTCTTCACTTTATCTGATTCACTTGGAAATCCTTCAAAATATTTTCAAAAAGAGCATACATCTTGGCATTTGCACAAGCATGATTCATTGTGCATTTTTAGACTTAGGATAAATGCTTAGATAAATTCATTGTGAAGCAAAATGCATAAAATTCGACCCTTGGTTCGATTACCCCTGATAAAGGCGCCAGGAACGGTCGAACCTCGTACCGACGAGCGGATCCCGTCTCCCAGTTTTCCCGCAAATATTTCAAAAACGGAGGCGAGTTATTTCAAAATATCTTTAAAAATTAAGGTCAAGTGAGACCCGCAAAAGAGTTCATCTTCTCTTCTCTTCTTTCTTTTTCTCTTCTCTCTTTCTTTCCGTCTTTTATCTTTCTCCCTTCAAAAAGGAGGAAAATAAGGGGTTGGAAAGGAAAAGAGAAGGAAGAGAGAGAATATTACGAGAGGAAAAATTTTGCGATGATCACAGGTTTGGCGACCGTGATGGGACCCGTCTTCGTTCGGTCGAATTTATTGCCTTTTCTTTTGCTTTGACATTATCTAAGTCTTTATTCTTCAAAATGTCAGCTACATTTTCATGCAAACCTTAGGAGCCTAGATTTTGTCCTAAGCTGACATCATTGCATATAGGATTTAAGTATGGTTTGGTAGGACCATATTGAGGAGATTATTCATGTTCACATTAGACTTAGGTCTTAAATACAACTCTCCTCAATTTTAGGGATTGAATGCAAAACAATGTATGCAAGTGTATGCTTCTCTTCATTTTAAATCTATCTCTTTAGGACTTGTATTAGAGACATCTGATTTCTTGTATGTTGAGCATATTTTGAAAACCTCCCTACCTAATTTTGTCTCGGTCTTCACGTTGCTGGGTTGTCTCACTGAACCATAGTTCGGGAAAGAGCCTCACAACTGGACCACTTATTTAGGTTCGCGCCCCCCTACCACGTACCTAAGGGCCATAGTCTGAGGTATATCGGTAGGTGCTCAAGGATGTTGGGAAGCCATTACCTTAGAACCGGAGGAATATTTCTATGCCACGTACTTCAAGCGACAGCTTGAGTATATCGGTGTATCTTGATTGGAATCAGATGATCTGAACCCTATAGTTAGGATTAAGGTCCTACAAGCTATTTCAAAATATTGCATTTAGAGTCAGCCTCTAGGGATTGCTGTTTGTGCATCCTTGTTTATATATCTATGATTATATGATTTTATATCCCCTATATTTTCCGAAACCCTGGGTATATATTATTCAAAATTTCCTCCTTGTTTTTTTTAACCCAGGTGTATTTTCCTTTTCTTCTCTTAATCTCTTCTAATTCTTTTTTATCCTGCCTGCAATTCTTCAAAATTTTTCTTTCTATATTCTATTCCTTACCTTCATTTACAATAAAACATCTTTTTTTGTCAGGATATGTCCTTTTCAAAATTTATCTTTATTCACATTTTACTTGTCTATCCTTTTTCCAGAAAAACAATGCGGTTGTCGCAAATTTTGGTGACAACCCAATCTCTCGTAATTGGATGTTTTCATATTCAAATTATGATTTCCTCATTTATTAAAATTTCTTCCTAGATCTTTTCTAAAAAGGCCCGTTTATGCTCTACAGAGAGCATCGGCACTATCAGTCGAGTCAAGCTCAGGAGATTACACTGCTCTAACATCCCAGTTATAAGCAGAAAGAGTAAGGAATGGATTCTCAAAAGTTTGTCAAAAGAGGGGCTCAGGACAGCAAAAGTGAGATCGATCCTGCGATATATCAATTATTCAAAAAGATGATGGTGGAGATATTATCTGAACAAGCTGAAGCCAATTGCGGAAAAGCTATTGAATTGGTATTCAGAACATGTCAACCCTATTGAATTGAAAGAATTTGATAAAGTGGTGAATATGTTCATTGAGATATTTTTTTTAATGCTGAGGCACTTCCCACCCTCAGTCACCTCTGTGGCCTTAAACATAGAGACAATAAGAAGGTCAGAGATTTCATTCACCGTTGGAGGTCAGCTTGTAATAAGATGAGAGACCTCATATCAGAGAGACATGCTTTGTCCCTAATTCTGAGCAATTTCTCACAGCCTCTAAGAGGCCTCATCTCTACTGCACCATCAAGAACATTCATTAAACTGACAAAGCGAGCCGAATGGCTCGAGTTGAGCATGAAAAATGGTTTATATGAAGGCTTTACATTTACCAAGAATAACAATTAGAATGAGTCAAAGAAGAAGGCTCATTACACTCATTCTGTCAGGAATAATAATTGGAACCACCGTAAGGGGCAGAACAGAGATTTCTGTTATGGGGCAGGAAGTTCAAACAAGAATGACCAAAAAGGCAAGTTGATCCCTCAATACAACAATCCATTGCAATTAGAGCAGGGACCCAAGCTCCGAGAAAAAGTGAAGCATGAAGGGTGAAGTTATGACAGGAAATTCACTCCACTGGACCAATCACTCGAGACGGTACTCTAGTACATGCTGACCAAGGAGATGGTCAAACTGCCCAGGCTGGTCGATCCCCCTGTTCCCATGAGAAAATTCAAAGATCAATTTTGCAAATTTCACAGAACAGTGGGGCATAATACTGAGAACTGCTTCATTCTCAAGAACATTGTTCATGATCTCATTATCAATAATCTTCTGGTAGATGGTGCCAAAGATGAGAACATGGAAATTCTGAAGAAACCCTTTCCTCATCATTCTACAACAGTCATTTCTGAACAGCCTTTTCAGCCGCAGGCGCATATTAGGTCATGCTCTAAAAAAGATATGCAAGCTCAACATCAGGTCCTTGTACTGCAGCAGGCTCAGTCCAAAGCTCAAAAAATGGACCTTATCTCAGCCTTCGGAAAAATGAAAGTATCTGCCAAGCCCACTGGGATATCTCCTGAGGTGGCTAAGAGAATACCATGGTTCCCCAAGCACTTCATTAAGCCCGCCTCAGAGAAAAGTGAGACATCTGCACCAAATCCGATAACTGCATTATCCAATGTCTCAATCTTGGATCTAGCCCAAGTTTTCGTCAAGCATCAGCAAGTATTGGATGATCTATTGCGGAAAATCAAGGTGAAACCGAGCATAACCCCTGAAGACATGGCCCAGATAGTCAATCAGGTCATGACAAATGCTTCGATCACTTTCTCAGATGAAGACCTCCCGAAGTCGCATGTGTTCCACAATAATGCTCTGTATGTTGTGATTCGAGCCAGAGAAATGATTGTTCCTCATGTGCTGATAGATGGAGGTAGCAGCCTCAACATATGCCCAAAAATTACAGTCAAAGCATTGGGCATTAAAGAAGAAGAATACATCCCAGACCCAATCAACATATACGGGTTCGATAATCATGGCCAAACAGCGAAAGGAAAAAACTTTCTAGAAATTTTTATTGACTATTCAGTCCACTCAATTCTCTTTCATGTGGTCAATGTGCCGCCAACATACAATCTGTTGTTGGGACGACCATGGATTCACAATACGAACGCGGTGTCATCTACTCTGCATCAGTGTGTCAAGTGGTCAAAAGGTGGAATAATCACAACAGTCTTGGGCGAGGATCCGAAACAGAGGCTTGCACAACCCATGGTTCCTAGGCCCACTTTTACTACTGATATCCCTAGCATTAGGGGCATTAATGAGGTCAGCTTTGAAGAGAATTTGGGAATACTGCAAACGGCGGAACTGCCAGAGTATACAATGGCTATGACTCGATGGAGAGGCCCACAGTTTTTCAAGATTGAAGGATGAATTGACTACAGCACATTCAAAGATCATCCTCTGTTCTCTCAATTTATGAAGACTAAAAAGGGATTTGATTTGTTGGTGAAGCATGGCTATCAGCCTTTTCAAGGCCTGAGCAAAAATGAAGATGGTCATCTCAAGCCGATTGGGATTCAATGGCAGAAGATCTCAGAAGGGCACTATTTTTGTCAAGGGGACACGTTAAAGGAATCTTTTACATTTCTATTCTTTTGTTAGAATGATATCTTATTTCATTTTCATCATTGTCATTTGATCAATTCAGTCTTTCAATAAAGTTGTCAATTTCTTTCATTTGTCTGGATGTCATTTGTCTCTTTACTTCTCATTATCAAATCTTTGCAAAATTGTCATTATCTTGCTCTTTTATCTTTCAAAATTACTTTCTCAATAAAAGCTATTTGTTTTATGATGGGCAATTTCCATGAATCAATTTATTCTTTAATTTTCAGAATGTCTCCCCGATCTATCAAGAAGCCCGTTCTTAATCCAAAGGCCTTTTCGAAGTCGACAGTGATTCATCAGGTCAAAATAAGAGCAGAATGCAGTCAAACTCTAAAGCAGTTAGAAGAACCTGCAGAGTTCGATTCAGCTCTTTAAGAATTACCAGAATTTGCAGCAATTCAGAAACAAGATGAGCCATCATCCTTAGTTCAAGACCCGACTGAGGATATCAATATTGGATCAGAAGATGATCCAAAAATTCTCAAGATTGGCAGCAGTTTGAGCCCAGAAGAGAAAGAAGTTCTCACCCATTTTCTCAAGCAACATGAAGAAGTGTTTGCATGGACTTATGAGGATATGTCAGGTTTGGATACCAAATTGGTTGAGCATCGCCTCGTTTTAAAACCAGATGTCAAGCCAGTTAAGCAGAAGCTGAGAAAGATGGATCCCCGAGTGGAACAACAAGTTAAGGAAGGTCTTGAAGACCTACTCAAAGCAGGGTTCATTCGAACCATTGACTACCTAGATTGGTTAGCAAATATTGTCGTTGTTCCCAAGAAAAATGGCAAAGTTTGAATTTACATTAACTTCAGAGATCTCAATAAAGCGACTCCTAAGGATGATTATTAGCTTCCTAATATTGATCTTTTGATTGATAGCACAACAGGTCACGCTATGCTCTTTTTTATGGATGGATATTCCAGATATAATAAGATCAAGTTGGTTGCTCGTGATCAGTCCAACACATCTTTCACTACTTCTTGGGGCACTTTTTGTTATACGGTCATGCCATTTGGGCTTAAGAATGCTGGAGCCACTTATCAGCGTGCTATGGCCGTCATTTTCCATGATCAGATGCACAAAATCATGGATGCATATGTCGATGATATTCTGATAAAATCCAAAGAAGAAGAAGATCACATCGAAGCTCTCAATCAATTTTTCAAGCGGCTTATCCTTTACAAGCTAAGACTCAATCCACAAAAATGTGTTTTTGGAGTCGAATCAAACAAGTTGTTAGGCTTCCTAGTCAGCAAAAAGGGGATAGAAGTGGATCCCGCTAAGGCCAAGGTCATCATTGACATGCCGCCCCCGACTAATCTCAAAGAATTGCGTAGCCTTCAAGGACGTATGCAATCAATTCGACGATTCATATCCAATTTGGCCATGAGATGTGAGTCTTTGAATCATTTACTCAGAAAATGAGTGAAGTTCGATTGGGGAGCAGAGTGTTAGCAATCGTTCGAACGCATCAAGAAATATTTGCTCAATCCTCATGTTTTAAAGCCACCAGAATTGAGGAAACCCCTACTGCTATACATCTCAGTTAATCAAGTTGCTTGCGGCGGATTCTTGGCACAATACAAAAAAGGCAGTCTGATAGAGCATGTCATTTATTATGTGAGCAAAACCTTTATTGATTATGAGAAAAAATACTCTCAGATAGAGAAGACATGTCTAACTCTGGTTTAGATGTGTCAGAAATTGAGACACTATATGCTGGCATCTGAAGTCAAGATTCTATCCAAATTAAATCCTTTCAAGTATATTCTCGAGCAACCATTTCTCAGCGGACGGATTGTCAAATGGCAAGTCCTATTAATGCAATATGATCTGGAGTATGTCTCTCAGTAATCTATTAAAGGCCAAGCAATTGCAGATCAATTGAAAAATTTTCCTCTAGCAGAGGATGTTAAGGCCGAGGATGATTTCCCCGATGAGCGGATCTGCAATGTTCAATAATTTTCAAATTGGATTTTATTCTTTGACGGTTCCAAGAATATGGCAGACATAGGAATCGGGATTCTGCTAATCACACCTGAGAAGAAGATGATCCCCTTTTCTCTCAAACTGGATTTTCAATGCACTCACAATATGGCCGAGTATGAAGCTTTGATACAAGGTCTGAAAATTCTGCAAGACTTCAATGTCAAAAGAGTGCATGCTTATGGAAACTCTTTGCTCGTCGTCAATCAAGTCCTAGCCAAATGGCAAGTGAAGGATCAAAAATTACTTCCTTATCAGAAGATTGTCTCAGCTCTTGCCAGCGATTTCGAAGAATTCTAACTTTTCCATATCAAGAAAGACTTTAATCAAGTTGCAGACAGTTTAACCAATTTGGGATCCATTATGTCTTTCAAGAACAAAGAATCTTGTCGTTCCTTTGAAATTGACAAACTCGATCAACCTGCTTTCGTCCCAGTAGAGCAGATAAACCAAGCAGAGCAAAAGAAAAAGCCTTGGTATCATGACATCAAGAATTTCATTGAGACTGGCAAATTTCCTCGAGAACTCTCAAAGAAAGAGCAGCGAGCAATTCAACGCATGTTTGCTCGATATTTTATTCTTGTCGGCGTCCTTTATCGTCGTGGATTCAGCTCTAAATATTCCAGATGTTTGGACAAAGAAGAAGCCAAAGAAGTTATGCGAGAAGCACATGAAGGCATTTGCGGTGGTCATGTCAGCTACCAAACTCTTGTCAAACAAATCATCCGAGCAGAATATTACTAGAGAACTATGCAATAAGATTGCTATCATTTTGTGAAGAAGTGTGTTCAATGTCAGATGCATGCACCTTCCATTCATATGCCAACAACATATTTGCAATCGGTCGTCTCATCATGGCCATTTTCTATGTGGGTTTTTGATGTTGTAGGCCCCATTACTCCTGCTTCAAATGACCACAAATATTTTCTTGCCGCAACAAAATATTTTACTAAATGGGTAGAAACAGTAACTCTACGCACAGTCGAGGGTCGACATGTGGTCTCATTTATCCACAATAATATCTTATGTCGTTTTGGCATACCGCATGATATTGTGTCAGATAACGGCAGTCATTTCAAGAATGAGAGGATGAGGACATTCTTTTCAAAGTTCAGAATTCATCATCATTTCTCTTCTCCTTATTATCCTCAAGGGAATGGTCAAGCATACGCCACCAATAAGATTTTGATTCGAAACCTGGAGCGAACTTTGGAAACAGGTCGTGACTGACATGAGAAGATTAATGATGCATTGTGGGCGTATAGAACCACCATTCGAACTCCAACTAATGCTACTCTGTTAGAACTTGTCTACGAAACTGAAGTAGTACTGTCTCTACATGTTCAGAAACCTGCTCTGAAATTTGCATCACTTCTATAATTACCTCTTGATGAGTATCAACAACAACGGCTAGTACAACTTGATTTGCTAGATGAAAGAAGACTCAGAGCAGCAGAGCACGCTCAATCATATCGTTAGAAGATAGCCAGACAATATGCAAAATCTATCATTAAAAGGAAATTCTGAGTCAATGATCTAGTGCTTAGATCAACGACTTATCTCAAGCACCGCCCAGGAGGCAAGTGGTCGCCAAATTGGGAAGGTCCCTATGTTGTCAAAGAGGCATTGCCTCGCAATTCATATCGACTCATCAATGCCGACGGAGTGGAATTACCAGATCCCATCAATGCTCGACATTTGAAAAAATTCTATACTTAAAACATGTCTTATTCTTTGTAATTCCTCCAAATTTTGTTCAATAATGGTTAAATTCTCATTTCCCAGTTACACTAGGGCATTTTTAAAATTTTGTTTTTATCTACAAATATCATGTATACAGGCAGGATAAACAAATCTCTCATTTCACACGCATGTGCACTCATTTTATAGCATTTTCATATTTGCATACATCTGCATTCATTGGCATGCATTTGCATCAAATTCATTACCCATTCAGGATAAGAGATAATCCTGAGACCCCGACAATCATTCTCGTTACAATTCCCAAATACTTTAAGAGCATAGGTCTGTTTCAAAAATTCAAGTCTCAATTTAAAAACAAGGTATGTTTTCAAAATCTAGCGCTCGAACTGGTATATTTTCAAAACCCAGTGCTTGAACTGGTACACTTTCAAAAGCCCAGTGCTCGAACTGATATATTTTCAAAATCCAATGTCAATGTTGACACATTTTCAAAACTCGGTATTCATACTGGTATTCTTTCAAAATTGAGCACTCGTGTTAATGTCTCACTGATTGGTCGTGTCAGTCGATCTCTTGGGTTCAGTCTTTTTGTGTTGATCATTCATCAAGATTCAAGATCCAATTACCAATTTCGTCCCTCGGGCCACCCAATTTCCCAATTTCCAATTTCAAATACCAAATTTCAAATTTCAAATTTCAAATTTCCAACTTCCAATTTCCAATTTTTCAATTTCCAAATTTTCAATTTCGACCTTCGGGTCAATCAATTTCCAAATTTCCAATTTCGACCTTCGGGTCAACCAATTTCCATATTTTCAATTTCGACCTTTGGGTCAATCAATTTCAATTTCAACCTTCGGGTCAATCAATTTCCAAATTCCAAATATCAATTTCTAAATTCCAAACTTCCAATTTCTAATTTCAAATATCAAATTTCAAAATTTCAACTTCCAATTTTGACCCTTTTGGTCACCCAATACCAATTTCAATCATTTCCTCTTGCGAGAAACCCTTTGTACAGGGAGAATTCAAGGGAGCTCGTTCTTTTCGCATGCTATCATTTGTTCACCTAGCATCTTTTTAGGGAGATTTTGAAGGGACTCGTGTCTTTGTAAACCGTTTGCAAAACAAAATTCCAATTTCATACAAGGAACCCTTAGTTCAGGGAGAGCTTCGACGAAAGTTCGCTTTCCTTGTGAACCTAATTTCATACTAAGCCATTTCATTATGAAGGACCCTCTTTTCAGGGAGAGTGTGATGGACTCGCTCCTTCATGACCAATTCACCGACCTCACCATTACCGTCCCCCTTTCTATAAGAGAAGCCTAATGTTAGGAAGTTTTGACGAAAGCTTAATTTCTCTTTGAAAGTTCGTTTTGCAAACACCTCCTCTTCAGGAAAGAGAGGAGTAATTTCTATTTCCAATTTCTGAATCTTCTTCTTTGGGGAAAGAAGAAGAAATTTTTTGTCACGGATGCGTTGTGTTGTGTTTCAAATGCTCGCTTTCATAAAGAATTTAAAGAAAATTTTGCCAATTTGTCATTAAATACTTGTTGATTTCAAAATCTTTATTGCACAAAATCTGAACCTCAAAATACCTTCAGTATTACTTCCGAAAGGACAAAGCTTTTGCGAAAAAGGATTCAAAATTCAAAATCTTTCAATTGGCCAACCAAAAGGATGAAGAATAAATCCTCGATATGGCAAGCAAAGGAAATTCAATGTTGTTGCAAAGCCATAAGTGATCAGTATTGATCGCAGTCAATGGCACATTTTTAAAGATCATTCTTTAAAAACAAAGCAGTTGAAATATCTTGGGTGACACAGAAAAATCCATTCAATTTCCATATCTCCTCAATCACCTAAAGCTACAATTAAATATCTGCAAAAGGGATCTCTCAATTGTCGTTAAGATAAAGACGAATTATGCGAGTTAGACCCCCGAGGCCAAAGAAGATTTGAATCATCTTCAAGATGAAGGAGTTTGTGAAGGATCCTTTCAGGGAAAGTTCAGATCACCGTCAAGATGAAGGCGACTGCGATGAGCCTCTCGACAAACCCTAAAGGATATTTAATTTCTGCTATCATCAAGAGATTTTCAGCCAAAGAGCCAATAATCGTCAATATAATCCCTGAGAGAAAAGAAAGATCAGAATATCTCTGAGATAAAGGAATTTGTGACGTACCCTTCCAAAAAAAAAGAGAGAGAAAAGTCAGGACATCTCCAAAATGAAGGATGATGTAATCCCCAAAAACCCAAGAGAGCTCCAATTCTTTTTAAAAAAAAGTGGGCAGAAAGATCATCATGACAAAAGAATCCCAAGATATCAGACTGCCAAATTTGTCAAAAAATCCTCTTTAAATTTTGTGAAATTCTATTATCAATATTCTTTCATCAATTGCTTTTACAATATCAAGAATACTCTCTTTGAAGTTCATATCAAGGAAATTGATAACTTCCTTGAATATTGATGCAATCATGTTTTCCTGTCCGCCTTTTACAATATCAAGAGTGGTGACAAATTGTCTGTCTGCCTCGTCTTTCCCAAGTTTATTATTGATGCAATCATGTTTTCTGAGATAAAGGAATTTGTGACGTACCCTTCCAAAAAAAAAGAGAGAGAAATGTCAGGACATCTCCAAAATGAAGGATGATGTAATCCCCAAAAACCCAAGAGAGCTCCAATTCTGTCAAAAAAAAAAGTGGGCAGAAAGATCATCATGAGAAAAGAATCCCAAGATATCAGACTGCCAAATTTGTCAAAAAACTCTCTTTAAATTTTGTGAAATTCTATTATCAATATTCTTTCATCAATTGCTTTTACAATATCAAGAATACTCTCTTTTCTGTTCATATCAAGGAAATTGATAGCTTCTTTGAATATTGATGCAATCATGTTTTTCTGTCCGTTTTTTACAATATCAAGAGTGGTGACAAATTGCCTGTCCGCCTCGTCTTTCCAAAGTTTATTATTGATGCAATCATGTTTTCCTTTCAATAAATAAAAATCTTGCAAATTCTTCAATTCTTGGTTTGACGACCTCGCCTAGGTAACAAGGCATAATTTTCAGTTGTTTATTTTCTTTGCAAATGAATGACAACGTAATTGTCGTAATCCCAGCGACGACTCAATCCCTAGTAATGGGATACTCTTTCAATTGTCTACCAAAATTCTCAACAAATATTTTAACCAAAAGGATGAAGAATAAATCCTCGATATGGCAAGCAAAGGAAATTCAATGTTGTTGCAAAGCCATAAGTGATCAGTATTGATCGTAGTCAATGGCACATTTTTAAAGATCATTCTTGGAAAACAAAGCAGTTGAAATATCTTGGGTGACACAGAAAAATCTATTCAATTTCCATATCTCCTCAATCACCTAAAGCTACAATTAAATATCTGCAAAAGGGATCTCTCAATTGTCGTTAAGATGAAGACGAATTATGCGAGTTAGACCCTCGAGGCCAAAGAAGATTTGGATCATCTTCGAGATGAAGGAGTTTGTGACGGATCCTTCCAGAGAAAATTCAGATTACCGTCAAGATGAAGGCGACTGCGATGAGCCTCTCGACAAACCCTAAAGGATATTTAATTTCTGCTATCATCAAGAGATTTTTAGCCAAAGAGCCAATAATCGTCAATATAATCCCTGAGAGAAAAGAAGGATCAGAATATCTTTGAGATAAAGGAATTTGTGACGTACCCTTCCAAAAAAAGAGAGAGAGAAAAGTCAGGACATCTCCAAAATGAAGGATGATGTAATCCCCCAAAACCCAAGAGAGCTTCAATTCTGTCAAAAAAAAAAAGTGGGCAGAAAGGTTATCATGAGAAAAGAATCCCAAGATATCAGACTGCCAAATTTGTTAAAAAATCCTCTTTAAATTTTGTGAAATTCTATTATCAATATTCTTTCATCAATTGCTTTTACAATATCAAGAATACTCTCTTTTCTGTTCATATCAAGGAAATTGATAGCTTCCTTGAAAGAAAGTCAATTGCAAATAATTTGAATTCGAATCTTGATTCTACGGAGTTAAACCCAGTCGGAGGTAATACTTTAGGTAGAAAAGATGAAATATTTTCAAAACAATGTGCGTCATTTTCAATTATTTTGAATCAACAATACTTTTCAACATTTTGACAATATTTTCTAGCTATCCTGACGTGAAGCGAGAGCTTGAGGTTTATCTTTGGTGCATTCTGACATCAGTTGTTATCCCTTTTAGGACTTGATAACGGGAGTTTTCAAGAGTCCTTTCCTTCTGTTGGTATAATCTGAACCCCTGGGTTCTCAGATTTACACACTTCCCTGTGTCCCCACTGTCCCACCATAGACAGTCCAATTTCGGCTTGAGGTTAAGCCACCAATCATTTCCTCACAAAAGGGTCACCAATTTCAAAAGTTATTTAGTCTTAGCAATGCGGCGCTCAAAATAAAACCCCTTTTCAAGCTTTAAGGACCCCAATTTCTTCTTTTGCAAAACCCCTATCGGATTCATTGTGCGGAGATCCAAAGGTTCCATCATGGTTTCTTCCTTCGAGGATTCCATTCATTTCTCAATCAGGATAAGGGTACAAACCTGAGCCTCCTTTGATGAGGTATTTCATTTTCTGCCCCATCAGGATAAGGGTACAAACCTGAGGCTCCTTTGATGAGGTATTTCATTTTCCGCCCAATCAGGATAAGGGTACAAACCTGAGCCTCCTCTGAGAAGGTATTTCATTTCCCGATCAGGTTAAGAGTTAAACCTAAGCCTCATTTTGATAAGGTATTTCATCTCCTGGTCAGGTTAAGGGTCAAACATGAGCTTCGTTTCTACACGAAGTATTTCCCATAGCATTCAAGTTAAGGGCAAAACCTGAATCTCACTTTTTTTAAGTAAAATTTTCTTCTTCATTCGTCACTTCATATCTACCATTCTCGTCAGGGCTAATAGTTTCATATCTAGTCAGATCCTTCTAACTGAGGCATTTTTATAGCCCAAATTTGGTGTGTTTTTCTTTTCCACTAAGCTCATCCTCAAGTCGGCTTAGTAGCAAAGAGGGGCATCTGTAAACACCCCAAATTTTCCACACTCATTTCAGACCATCCTCCTCGGCAGTGCAAACCTTATTAGGTCAGTGTATGAGTCAAACCCCGAGTCAGTTTAAGAAAATCACCACTTTACCCATTTTCACTAGGAAAATTACCATTTTACCCCTAGGTCATCTCGTACCCCAGTCAATCAGAGTCAACCAAGTTCACTGGTCAGTTCAAAACATTTAGAATATCAGTCATTTCAAGCTCATCTGAGCTCACAATGAACAGACCATTTTCATTTCTGACCATTCCTGTCAAAATGGGATCATTTCTTCAGAAATGAGCTCATTTCTCACTCAAATCCAAGCCAATTGTCTCCGAGTCAGTCATTCATAGTCAGTCATATTCTCCAGAGTCTAACTTGAGCTCACCAAGAGTTCGAGTGCTCCAGATTCAGTTCAAAACCATTTCTGAGTGTCCAAGAGCCCATTTTAGCCCAGTTCAGCTCTTTTAGCTGAAATGGAGCTGAGTTCAGTCAATTGAGCTAGTGTTTGAGCTTTGATTTTAGTTCATGTCAGTATTACTGACCTTTGTTTTAGCTCAAGTTCGTAATTCACTTCGCTCCAGTGACCATTGTGTACCATTTTTTTAAAAATGGTAGTTTTTCTTGAAAATTCAGTCGGAAAAGTCAGTTGAGTCAGTGTGTGGTCAGTTCATTTGAGTTTTGAAACTCTAGAATCCAGCTCATCTCAGTTCAATCCAGCTGGAACCCCAATTTTCAGTGTCACTCTAACCCAATAGAAACCAAAAACCATTTCTTCAACCATTTTATAAATTTTATCAATTTTAATGCTTTTTAAACTAGTACAGTTGCCAATTGGGATCTAACATCTAAAATTCTTCATTCAGGATTAGCATTTCGCATGTCATTTCTCATCATTTCTCAGCATTTCATAACATTTTATCACATTTCATCCCATTTTCGAAGTCCAAAACTCCAGTTTTATAAATTTCAATCCAGATTGAGTTTTAAAAGTTTTCAGAAATCAATTTCAAACCCTGGGATTCCAAAATTGACATTTTTACCCCCGAGAGTCTAAATTTAGAAATATTTTCTCAAGAAAAACAATCTTGATTTCTTTCAAAATTAATTTTTCAAATTCTACATTGGATTTGCTTCGCAACGGGGTATTGAACTTCAAAATATGAGCTCGTTTCAAAAACTGTCAAAAATAGCCCGTTTCGTTTGAATTTTTTTTTAGAAGACCATTTTACCCCTTTAATCGTCAAAATGAATTTCAAAAGTGGAATTTGGACCCGCTCTGAGATGGCCCATCCATTTGCATTTTCTTGTTTTAATTTATAAAAAGAAGAAGAAAAAAATATCTTTTTCTTTATTTTTTGTTTGTTTTATTTTATTTCTTATTTTATTTTATTATTTTATTTTTCCTAAGGTGGGACCCACAAGGGGGTTGACCACCCTAGCCCACCTTCCATCCCACTTCCTTTCTTTTTTTTTCTCCATTTTTCTTTTTTTTATTATTTTTTTCTTTCCTTCTTCCTTTTTCTTTCTTTCTTTCTTTCTTTCCTTCTTCCTTTTTCTTTCTTTCTTTCTTTCTTTCCTCTCCCTCCACTCACGTATGGCAGCCCAACCCCCCTTCTCCTTCCTCTTTCCCTATCCTTTCTTCCCCTCTCTTTCCTTTTCTTTCTCCCTTCTCTCTTTCCTTCTTCTCTTCCCTTTCTTTCCTTATTTCTTTCCTTCTTCCCTTCCTTCCTTCTTTTTCCCCAGCGTCCAACCCATTTACGTGGGTTCCTTTCTTTCATTAACTAACAAAAAACTTAGGAAAGATTTTATCTTTCCCTAAGTGAAGAAACTCAATCAAAAGGCCATACGGCTGGGGCTTTTTCTTCAACAACTCACGCCTATCTCTCTCTCCCCCTTGAACTCTCCCTTTTTCTTGCCTTTGTTGCTACAGCCATTGAGGTTACAACACCCTTCCTCCATCAATAGCAGCTTCAACAAGGCACTTCCACCTTGCTTCAGCCGGCCTCCACTTTGAAGCACCATCCTCACCACCGGTCCAGCCACCAACCTCTCCTTGCAGCCCTTACACAGCAACCTTCCAACCTCTCTACAGCAGCTCCCAAAGAAGATTTGGATGCCCAACCACCAAAGGGAAATATCAGCCAATAGCCATCGGCGCCACAGCAACCTCCTTCCATTCCTTCCAGTCGGCCTCCTTCACATTGAAGCACCAACCTAGGTAGCCGCCACCTCCTTGGACGCTAGCCACCAAAGGGAGGCATCAGCCAACAGCCTCCTTAAGCTTCTCCATCCGCTCCTTTTGGAAGCAGCCACCCACCTAGATCAACGCCAACTCCTCTTGGTAGCAGCACATATCCAGCTTCATCATCCCTTGGTGCTACATAGCCGCAGCCATCAGGGTAGTCTCAAATATCCAGCTACAACCACACCGACAATACATCAATTTCATCTCCTCCACTTGCTGTAGTTGAAGCCCCAAGGAGATCCTCTTTAATCTTTGCTTCAATCGAGTGCCAAGGTATGGAATCTACCCCTTTGCTTATGTTTCATGTTTTATCGATTTTTCATGCTAGGCAAATTTCAATATTGATCATTAAAATGAATAAAGTGGATGCAAAACTCATTTGGAATTTAGCTTAGGGTGATATAATGTTTTATTCTTAAGTTTAAACGATAGAAAATGAGTATGATTATTATTTCATGCATAAACTATATGAGTGGGGTGATTCATACCTTCGATGGATTTAATCCCCCATTTCAATAGTTAAAATTAATCAAAAGTCATACCTCGCCATTTTCTTGTTTTTTTGTTTTGTTAATCATACCATCAATTTCATGTCATTTCCATATTAAATCTTGCACTTAGGTTTGTTTCAACATCTCATGATAATATGATTCATATAATGTAGTTTCACTAATGCTTATTTATTAGTTCATAGATTTTGATTTTAAGCATCAGTCCAATTGATATTTCATGTATTTATTTTCGTTCAAAATGTCTAAAAAATTATTCATGGATACTTTTGTCTGTTTTTGTGTTTTTTTCAAAAATTTCATTCAATTCGGGTTTCAGAACTCATCTAAACCGATCAAATCCTACATCGGGTTTTCTGCTTCTCTGAATTTTCAATTTCTGCTTTAGCAGACAAGAACCTTCGGCATCACCCCTGTGGAAGATCTGAATCGTCCTCCAAAAATCACAGTGGAATCATAATTGAATCTACTAATGATCTGGAAATTTTGAAGTTTTTCCAATTAGTTTAAACCTCTGCCAAAAATCCGATTTCCCAGACCCCTGGGAAAATCTCGATTTTCCTTTGTCATGGTGTAGATAGACCCTAATGCACCGAGTCCGTTTAATCCGTAGCCCGTCTGCAAAAAAATTCAACACAAAAGTTGTTCCTGACATATTTTCCTGTCATTTCCCAAAAATTTGGGATTTTTGAAATTGTCTTAACATTTTTCCTGAAATTTTCTTTTTTCTGTCTCGCAGATTTCAATTTCCAGAAATTCCAGAGATTCTGGTCTCTGATAACAGTCTTCCCTTTACCAAACCGTAACCCGAATCCCAATAGTGTGAAAATATCAAAATTTTCCCTTTCTATCAAGGACATTTTCCCACAGTTTAAGCCTTTTTACCATTTGTTTACTATTTTTCCCACATTTTCTACCGAAACCTGTCTGTTTCCCCCAAATCCTAGAGTCGTCGGATTCCGATCCGACTTACTGGAGCTGTACAGCTCCGACCATAGGTCAAAACCAGAAAGTGTAAAAGGAAAAAATCCTTGCCTTACTGTCCTATCTCACCCCATAAAGTTTGAGAAATTTTTATGGAAGTTTGATATCCGAAATCCCCTTTAGAATCAACATTTTTGGCAAAATTTTGATTTTCTTAGGATTTTAACTATTTTCTATATTAAGAAAAAACAAAAAAATAAATTTTCGAGCTTCATTCTGTTTTTAGGGTTATTTTAGGTGTCCATGCCAAATTTGGCTTAAGTCCAGGTTCATTTGCTCCACGTGTTAGTTTATCTTTAAATTTAGAAGCGAAAATCAGGTAAAATCAAATTAAAATTGATATTTTATGATATTTTCGTCATTTTAGGGTTTTTATCATGTACATAAGCATGTAGAATCATATTAAGGTTAATTTCAATCTCATTTGCATTTCATATTTTTCAATTTTGCAAAATTTATTTCAGAAAACCCTGGTTTCAAGACCATAGTCTTGTTATCGGGGGTATTTTGGTCATTTTGAACATAATTTCGAAATTTAAATCTTTAATTTTATAAATTTTCATGCATATCATCATATTTCATCATATTATGTTTGATTTATTTCATTTGATTTTCAAATTTTCAAATTTTCAAAATTTACAAAATTTCTTTCAGAAAACCCTGATTTCAAGGTCATTAGGGGCATTTTGGTCATTTTGACCCCAATTTCGAATTTTCAAGTTTATTTTCAAAATTTATTCATTATTTCTCATGTTTACATCAAAGGGGGTATGAATTTGGGTTTATATCTGAATAATATCTGATAATTTCTCATATTTTCGGATAAATTCAGAAAAACTTACATTTTTGTGCTAACCTTGTTTTCTAGATTTGAAGGAACATTCAAGAAGAAGACTTAGTTTTATTTTTTTTATTTCAATTCAATATAAAATCAAATGTAATAATTTGGAATAAGAGTTACTCGTCTGCTTAGAATAGGACTGCATTGCATATAGTTTAATTTTTGCAAATTTCAATATTTGAAGTATGATTCATGCACATTTATTTCAAATTCACTATGATTTACACGAATGACACATGCACAAGCTCTTATGGAGTTTATAAACTAGGTGGGATTCGTATTTATGACATTAGTCAGAATACGAAGAAAACCAAGATTTATGATCTTCATATTAGCCACATTCAGCCTACACACATAGGCTAACTTCAAAAATGCACTGCATTTCTTAAAGTTTCAAAAGGATTTCCCAATTCCTCAATTGAAATTCTATTTTAAATTCATATTCATTCATTCATATCATTCAAATTACATTATTTTCAAATTCTTATTCCAACTTCAATTTCAGAAAAATAAATTTTCTCAAGGATTTACAAATTTTCTCAGGATTAGATTTTCTCAGAATTCTGAGTTTTTCAAATGAAATTTCAAAAGCATTTCCAAAGTTCAAACCAAGATTTTCCAATGTTTTAAAATTCTCAAATTTCAAAATCCCAAGTTTTTATAAATCGATTTCTCAGATTTCTCATTTTCCTAAGGATCCAGTTTCCTGAGAATTTGTTTTTCATTTAAAAAAAAATCCTTTTCCAATGAATTTCTTAGATTTTCTTAGAATTCTCAAATCCATTTTCTTAGAAAAAAAAATTCCAAATCTCAAAATCGATGTTCCAAAGTTCAAGTTTTCCTGAGAAATCACTTTCCAATGCAAATTCCTGATTTTCAATGAAATTCAATTATTTTCCCAGGAATTCCAATTTCAAGCACATTTTCAATAATCTTTCAAGCCTATTTCAATTTTTCAAAGAAAACATCATATTTTCTCAAAATTTCATAGCACAAGCCGGATTCTTTGTGCATTCTAGGAAAAATAGAGCATAATTTAGATATTTGAGTCAAGTTAGAGCACATAATTGATCCTTGGTTCAATTACCCATGGTAAAGGCGCTAGGAACGGTTGAACCTCGTACCGACAGGCGGATCCCATTGCACGGAATTTTCCCGCAAAATTTCCAAAACGGAGGCGAGCTAATTTTTAAAAACTATTTTCAAAACTTTGGTCGAGTTTGACTCGCGAAATTCATTTCTCTCTCGCAAAAGAGGGGAATTTGTTTTGCGATGATAACAGGTTTGGCGACCGTGATGGGACTTGTCTTCGTTTGATCAATTATGTGCTTTGACTTAGTTCAAATTATCAAAATCATGTTCTATGGAATGTCGGCTTCTAATTTCTGATATCATGTGAACCTAAAAGTCTAGACTCGAACCCAGCTGACATGGATTGCATGTAGACTAGGCATCATATTGAGGAGAATTATGCATGCTCACTTAGACCTAGGTCTGAAATACAACACTCCTCAATCTAGGACTTGTATAAAAACAATGTTTGTTTCTTCAAAAAATTTCAAAATATCTATCTATTTAGGTTTTAGAGCCTTATGTTTGCTTGCATGTGCTCATGTTTTCAAAAATCACCCTACCTATGTCTACACAGTCTTCACGTTGCTGGGCTCTCTTCCAGAACCATAGTTCGGGACAAGGCCTCACAACTGGGCCACTTATTTGGGTTAACGCCCCCCTGCCACGTACCAAGGGCCATAGTCCAACATATATCAGCAGGCGCTCAAGAATGTTGGGAAAACACAAGCCTAGACCCGAAGACGAGTTTTATGCCACGTACATCGAGCCTCGGCTCGGTTCAGGGTTTAGGGGGTTTTGGGTTTAGGTGGTTTAGGGTTTAGGGTTTAGGGTTTAGGGGGCTTAGGGTTTAGGGTTTAGGGTTTAGGGTTTGGGGGTTTAGGGTTTAGGGCATAGTGTTTTAGTAGTAGGGTTTAGGGTTTAAGGTTTTAGGGTTTAGGGTTTTAGGGTTCAGGACTTAGGGTTTTACGATTTAGGGTTTAAGGGGTTTAGGGATTAGGGTTTGGGGTTTAGGGATTAGGGTTTAGGGCTTAGGGTTTAGGGGGTTTAGGGTTTAGGGTTTAGGGTTTAGGGTTTGGGGTTTAAGGGGTTTAGGGTTTAGGGTTTTAGGGTTTTAGGGTTTTAGGGTTTTAGGGTTTAGGGTTTTAGGGTTTAAGGGTTTAGGGTTTAGGGTTTAGGGTTTAGGGTTTAGGGTTTAGGGTTTTAGGGTTTAGGGTTTAGGGTTTAGATTTTTAGGGTTTAGGGTTTAGGGTTTAGGGTTTAAGGGTTTAAGGGTTTAGGGTTTTAGGTTTTAGGGTTTAGAGTTTAGGGTTTAGGGTTTTAGGGTTTTAGGGTTTAGGGTTTAGGGTTTAAGGGTTTAGGGTTTAGGGTTTAGGGTTTAGGGTTTTTGGGTTTTAGGGTTTAGGGTTTTTGGGTTTATGTTTTAGATTTTACGGTTTAGGGTTTAGGGTTTAGGGTTTTAGGGTTTAGGGTTTTAGGTTTTAGGGTTTTAGGGTTTAGGGTTTTAGGGTTTAGGACTTAGGGTTTTACGGTTTAGGGTTTAGGGGGTTTAGGGATTAGGGTTTAGGGCTTAGGGTTTAGGGTTTAGGGCTTAGGGCATAGGGCTTAGGGCTTAGGGTTTAGGGGTTTAGGGTTTAGGGATTAGGGTTTGGGGTTTAAGGGGTTTAGTTTTTAGGGGTTTTGGGTTTAGGTTTAGGATTTAGGGTATTGTTATCATCGTAAAATTTTTCCCCTCTATCTGCGAGAGAGAGAAACGATTCCGCGAGTCAAACTCGACCAAAGTTTTTGAAAATGGTTTTAAAAATTACTTTCATCTGTTTTAAAAATTTGCAGGAAAATTCCATGGAATGGGATCCGCCTGTCAGTACGAGGTTCAACCGTTCTTGGCGCCTTTACCAGTGGTATTTGAACCAAGGATCAAATTTGCGCTTTGACTAAGTTAAATTATCTAAATCATGCTCTGTTTTCCTAAGATGCACAGAGAATCGGGCATGTGTTATGAAATTTTGAAAAGATGTAAGTTTGAGAAATATGATGCTTGCTTGGGGAAATTGAGATATGCTTGGAAAATGATTGGAAAAGTACTTGAAAATGAAATTCTTGGGAAAATCGTTGAATTTTATTGGAAATCAGAAATTGAATTGATAAATAAATTCTCAGGAAAACTTGGACGTTGGGAAAATCGATTTTGAGATTTGTATTGCTTTTCTGAGGAAATGGATTTCTAAAATGGATTTGAGATTTCTTGGAAAACTAGTTTTCAGAAATAATTCAAAGTTTTGAGAAAATCAATTTTGGGATTTGAAAATGAAATGGAGAATGTGTAAATCCTTGGAAAATCTTGATTTGGACTTGGAAAATACTTTAAAATCTCATTTGAAAATTCAGAGTTATGAGAAAATCAAATCCTGAGAAAGACTTAGAATTTCTTGGGAAAATCGATTTTCCTGAAATGGAGTTGGGAAATGAGTTTGAAAATAATGCAAATTGAATGAATATGAATTTGAAAGATATTTCATTGAGGAATTGGGAAATCCTTTTGAGTTTTGAGAAATGCATTGCATTTTTTAAGATAGCCTAAGAGTGTAGGCTGAATGTAGCTAATACGAAGATCATAAATCTTGGTTTTCTTTGTATTCTGACTATGGCCATAAATACGAATCCCACCAAGTTTATAAACTCCATAAAAGCTTGTGTGTGTCATTTGTGTCAACCATAGTGAATTTTGGGAAAAATGTGCATGAATAATGCATCAGATATCAGAATTTGCAAAAATTAAACTATATTCAATGCGGTCTTATTCTAAGCAGAAATGTAAATTCTTATTCCAAATTATTACAACTTGATATTACATTGAATTGAAATAAAAGAATAAAAGCAAAATCTTCTTCTTGGATGTTCCTGCAAAACTAGAAAATATGTTAGCACAGAAATGTATGTTTTTCTGAATTTATCCAAAAATATTGAAAATTATCGGATATTATTCAGATATAAACCCAAAATAATACCCCCTTTGATATAAACATGAGAAATAAGTAATAAAATTTGAAAATAAACTTGAAAAATCGAAATTGACTTCAAAATGACCAAAATGCCCCTCATGACCTTGAAATCAGGGTTTTCCGAAAGAATTTTTGTAAAATCTAGAAATTTAAAAATCAAATGAAATAAATCAAACACAATACGATGAAATATGATGATATGCATGAAATTTAGAAAATTAAAGTTTGGAATTTCGAAATTTAGGTCAAAATGACCAAAATACCCCTGATAACAAGACTATGGCCATGAAACCAGGGTTTTCTAAAATAAATTTTGCAAAAATGAGAATTTAAAATGCAAATGATATTAAAATTAACTCTAATATGACATGCCATGCTTATTTATATGATAAAAATCTTAAATGGCAAAAATATAACAAAATATCAAATTTAACTTTATTTTTGCCTGATTTTCGCTTCTAAATTTAAAAATAAACTAATACACAAAGCAAATGAACTTGGAATTGACCCAAAATTGGCATGTACATCTAGACTAACCCTAAAAATAGAATGGAGATCGAAAATCTATTTTTTTGTTATTTTCTTAATATTGAAAATAGCTAAAAATCCTAAAAAATCATAATTTTGCCTAAAATGTTGATTCTAAATGAGATTTCGGGTATCAAACTTTCATAAAAATTTCTCAAATTTTATGGGGTGACATAGGACAGTAAGGCAAGGATTTTTGCCTTTTACAGATTCTGGTTTTGACCTATGGTCGGAACTGTACAGCTCCGGCAAGTCAGATCAAAATCTGGTGACTCTAGGATTTAGGGCAAACATATAGGTTTCAGAAGAAAATGTGGGAAAAATAGTAGATAGATGGGAAAATAGATAAAATTATGGGAAAATGTCTCTAACAAATAGAAGAAGTTTTCATATTTTTGAAGTGTTGGGATTCAAGTTACGGTTTAAAAATGGGCACACTGTTATCAGAGACCTGGATCTCTGGAATTTCTGAATATTGGAATTTGTCAGACAGAAAAAATAATTTTAGAAAAAATACTTGGACAATCCAAAAAATTCCCAAATTTTGGTAAACGATAGAGGAATGAATTTAGAACAACTTTCATGTTGAAAGTTTTGACAAATAACTTATAGATTGAACAGACACAGCATATTAGGGTCGGTCTATACCCTGACAAAGAAAAATCGAGGTTTTCTCATAGGTCTAGGAAAATCGATTTTTAACAGAGACCAAATCTATTTATAAGAATCCCAAAATTTTCAGACAATTAGTAGATTGCATCGTGAATCTACTATAATTTTTAGGGGAAGATTCAGATCGTCCATCTAGGAGATCCCATAGGTTCTTGTCTGCTAAAACAGAATTTGAAATTTCAGGAAGGTTCAAAACCCGATGCAGCCTACGATTTATTTAATAGAGTTTAGAAATCCGAATTAATTTGATTTTTTGGCACGTAAACAATAATAAATAAACTTAATTAACCTAAAGATTTTGAAATTTATGAGTAAAGATTCACACATGCAATAACGATGGGACTGAACGTCTAAAATCAAAACCTACAAATTAACAACATAACTTTAATGAAACTAAGTAGGTAAATGAAATATATATAAGTTGATAAAGCAAGATAAAAAATTCGATGTTTAAAATATGGAACCTATATGTCAAATAAAATAATAAACAAAAAATCCAGAGAGGCATGATCCACTTTTTTTTGCTTTTGACTCTCAAAGTGAGAGGTTCGATCCATCAAACGGAATGACCTCATCACTCATTTAGTCCATACACATAAAATATGTGTTGTTCTACTTCTTCTTCTTCTTTTTTTACGACCATGGAAGAGACCTTGGTATCCCCTTGGATCTGATTTTGAAAGTGTCGCATGTCTCCCTTGTGAGAATAAGGCTTGGGATGCTCATATCAAGGGGCGGCAAGGGAAAAGAAATTGCATGGGATCAATTAACAAGAAAGAAAAAAAATGAAACTAACAGGGAATATCTAAAACAAGCCAAGGGAAATCCTACCTTGGTGTGCTGCTGTGTTGGAGCAGTGGAGCGTGCTGGAGGTTCTGTGCAAGGAGGTTGCTACAAGGTTGTTGGGCGTCTGCTACTTGGAGATGACTGGTTATGGTGATGTTGAGGTTGATAGACCAGATGGAACCAAAGGAAGAAGGAGAGATCAATAGGGTGGCTGGATCCAAAGGGGTAACACCAGTTGGATAAAGTGGCGGCAATGGTTGCTTGGTTGTGGATGGAACAATGAAGAAGGCTGGACGTCCCTTGTGTGGGCTGGAGATCGGCTGCAACGGAGTTGAAGTGGATGGAACCACTAGGTGGTTGATGTTGATGGAGGCCCAAAAGGTTGTTGTTGGAGGTCTTGAAGGTGGTGAAGGCTGGATGGGAAGACATTGCTGGAGGCTGCTATGCTGCTGTGGAGGTGGCTGCTGCAACCAAAAGTTGGGGAGAAGAAGTAGGGTGTTGAACAAGAGAGAGGTAAAGAGAGGTTAAAGGAGAGAGAGACGTCAATGCGAGTGGGAGAGAGAGAGGCGTGAGAGATGGATGGGGGCAGCCGTGTAAGCCCAACCTTTCTTCTTCTTCTTTTTTGGTGTTGGACTTAGGGAAGATAGATCTTTTTCCTAAGTTTTTTAGGTTTAATTAGAGAGGAATGAGAGGGAGGAACAAGGTTTTACGTGAATGACCGAAGAAATAAGGAAAGGAAGGAAGGGAAGGGAAGAAAGGGAAGAAGGGAAGAAGGGAAAAGGAAAGAAAAAGAAAGAAGGAAGAGGGAAAAGAAGGGAAGAAAGAAAAGGAAAGAGAAAGAAAGGAAAGAAAATGGGCTAGGGGGTCGACCCCCTTGTGGGTCCCACCTTAGGTAAAATAAATAAAGAAAATGTAATAATTTTTTTTCTTTTTTATATATAAATTAAAAAGGCAAATGCAAATGGATGGGTCATCTCAGAGCGGGTCCAAATTCCAATTTTGAAATTCATTTTGACAATTAGAGGGGTAAAATAGTCTTTCCAGAAAGTTTCTGAACGAAACGAGCTATTTTTGGCAGTTTTTGAAACGAGCTCGGAATTTGAAGTTCAATACCCTGTTGCAAAGCAAATCCAGTGTAGAATTTAAAAATTTGAGTTTGAAAGAAATCCAGATTGTTTTTCTCCAGAAAATATTTCCAAATTTAGACTCTCGGGGGTAAAAATGTTAATTTTGGAAACCAAATGTTTGAAATTGATTTCTGAAAACTTTTAAAACTCAATCTAGATTGAATTTTATAAAACTGGAGTTTGGACTTCAAAAATAGAAAGAAATGTGATGAAATATTATGAAATGCTGAGAAATTATATGAAATGATGAGAAATGACATGAAATGATATGCGAAATGCAAACCCTGAATGAAGAATTTTGGATGTTAGACCCCAATTGACACTTGTACCAGTTCAAAAAGTGCTAAAATTGATAAAATTTGCAAAATGGTTCAAGAAATGGTTTTCGGGTTCTACCGGGCTAGAGTGACACTGAAAATCAGGGTTTGAACTGAATCGAACTGAAATGAGCTGGGTTTTAGAGTTTCAGAACTCAAATGAACTGACCAGACACTAACTCAACTGACCTTTCCGACTAAATTTTCAAGAAAAGCTGTTATTTTTAGAGAAATGGTACGGAATGGTCACTGGAGTGAAGTGAATTACGAATTTGAGTTGGGTTTGAGCTAGAAAAAAGATCAGTTATACAGACATAAACTAAAATCAAGGCTCGAACACTAGCTCAATTGACTGAACTCAGCTCAATTTCAGCTGAAAGAGCTGAAACGGGCTAAAATGGGCTCCTAGACACTTGGAAATGGTTTCGAACTAAAACTGGAACACTTAAACTCCCCGTGAGCTCAAGCTAGACTCAAGTGAATATGACTGACTGTGAATGACTAACTCGGAGACAATTAGCTTAGATTTGAGTGAGAAATGAGCTCATTTATGAAGAAATGATCCCATTTTGGCAATGGTTAGAAATGAAAATGTCCTTCTCACTGTGAGCTCAGATGAGCTTGAAATGACTGATATTTTAACTGTTCTGAACTGACGAACAAGCTTGGTTGACTCCAACTGACTGGGGTCCAGGATGACCTAAGGGTAAAATGGTAAATTTCCTAGTAAAAATGGGTAAAGTGGCGATTTTCTGAAATTGACTAGGGGTTTGATTCCTACATTGACCTAACAGGGCTGGCACCACACGAGAAGGAGTGTCTGAGTATAGATGAGGAAAATTTGGGGTGTTAGGGTTTAGGGGCGTTAGGGTTTAGGGTTTAGGCTTTAGGGTTTAGGGGGTTTAGAGTTTAGGGGGCGTAGGGTTTAGGGGGTTTAGGGTTTAGGGTTTAGGGGGCGTAGGGTTTAGGGGGTTTAGGGTTTAGGGTTTAGGGTTTTAGAGTTTAGGGTTTTAGGGTTTAGGGTGTAGCGTTTAGGGTTTCGGGTTTTAGGGTTTTAGGGTTTTGGGTTTAGTGTTTAAGGTTTAGGTTTTAGGGTTTAGGGTTTTAGGGTTTATGGTTTAGGTTTTAGGTTTTAGGGTTTAGGGTTTAGGGGGTTTAGGGTTTACAGGTTTTAGGGTTTTGGGATTTAGAGTACAGGGTTTAGGGGGTTTAAGGTTTAGGTGGTTTAGGGTTTAGGGTTCAGGGTTTAGGGGGCTTTGGGTTTCGAGTTTAGGGTATAGGAGGTTTAGGGTTTAGGGTATAGGGGGTTTAGGGTTTAGGGTTTAGGGGGTTTAGGGCTTAGGGCTTAGGGCTAAGGGTTTTAGTAGTAGGGTTTAGGTTTTAGGGTTTTAGGGTTTTAGGATTTTAGGGTTTAGGGTGGGGTTTAGGGTTTTAGGTTTTAGGGTTTTAGGGTTTAGGGTTTAGGGTTTAGGGTTTAGGGTTTAGGGTTTAGGGTTTAGGGTTTAGGGTTCAATGTTTAGGGTTTAGGGTTTAGGGTTTAGGGTTTAGGGTTTTAGAGTTTTAGGGTTTTAGGTTTTAGGATTTTAGGGTTTAGAGTTTAGGGTTTAGGGTTTAGGGTTTAGGGTTTGGGGTTTAGGCTTTTTGGGTTTGGGGTTTATGCTTTTAGGGTTTAGGATTTAGGATTTATTGTTCAGGGTTTTAGGGTTTAGGGTCTTGGGTCTTGGGTTTGGAGTTTGGGGTTTCAGGTTTCGGGTTTTAGGGTTTTAGGTTTTAGGGTTTGGGGTTTGGGTTTTAGGGTTTTAGGGTTTTAGGGTTTTAGGGTTTTAGGGTTTTGGGTTTTGGGGTTTTAGGGCTTTAGGGTTTTAGGGTTTTGGGTTTTGGGTTTTGGGGTTTGGGGTTTGGGGTTTGGGGTTTGGGGTTTGGGGTTTGGGGTTTGGGGTTTGGGGTTTGGGGTTTGGGGTTTGGGGTTTGGGGTTTGGGGTTTGGGTTTTAGGGTTTTAGCGTTTTAGGGTTTTAGGGTTTTAGGGTTTTAGGGTTTAGGGTTTAGGGTTTCGGTTTTAAGGGTTTTACGTTTTACGTTTTACGTGTTAGGGTTCAGGGTTCAGGGTTCAGGGTTCAGGGTTCAGGGTTTTAGGGTTTTAGGGTTTAGGGTTTTAGGGTTTTGGGGTTTAGGGTTTAGGTTTTAGGGATTAGAATTTAGGTTTTATGTTTAAGGTTTTAGGGTTTAGGGTTTAGGTTTTAGGTTTTAGGGTTTAGGGTTTTAGGGTTTTAGGGTTTAGGGTTTAGGGTTTAAGGGTTTAAGGGTTTAAGGTTTTAGGGTTTAGGGTTTGGGTTTAGGGTTTTAGGGTTTTAGGTTTTAGGGTTTTAGGGTTTAGGGTTTAGGGTTTAGGGTTTAGGGTTTAGGGTTTAGGGTTTAGGGTTCAGGGTTCAGGGTTCAGGGTTTACGGTTTAGGGTTTAGAGTTTTAGGGTTTTAGGGTTTTAGGTTTTAGGTTTTAGGTTTTAGGATTTAGGGTTTTAGGGTTTAGGGTTTAGGGTTTGGGGTTTAGGGTTTAGGGTTTAGGGCTTAGGGTTTAGGGTTTAGGGTTTAGGGTTTAGGGTTTAGGGTTTAGGGTTTGGGGTTTAGGCTTTTAGGGTTTGGGGTTTAGGCTTTTAGGGTTTAGGGTTTTGGGGTTGTGAACACCCCAAATTTTTTTCAAAGTTTTATAAAAATGACCCTTTTGCCCCTGATTCCATTTTCTGAGAAAACCAAAGCTAAATTTCAGATCTCTGGATTAAGTTCCACATTTCAAACTCAACTCCAGATCTGAACTGAGTATTTTAAATCCAAACCTGAGCCCCGTTGTCCGGTTTTCAAAATAAAAATCGCAAAAATATCAAAAAATGATTGGATCCTCGGCCCTATATTTTTCAGTTCGAGGTTGTAAACCTCGAATATTTTTCAAAAATTCGGACACAAATCCATTTTCTGAAGAAATTCTCTCAAAATAGCTCAGTAAATTCCTTTTTGTAAATATTTTACAAAAACACAAAAAAAATAGTTTTAAATCTTCGATTTCTCGTAAAGCTTTAGGATTTTATTCTAAAAATACAAAAAAATAGAAAAATAACATAAAAAACCAAAAAAATTACAAAATTTGCAAGAAAAGCAAATGATTCTCAAGGTTTTAGGAAGCCTCTTGCTGAAAACCTCAATTTTGAACTATTTTCCAAAAAATTCTTTTAAGGGGAACCTCTTTTAGGAAATAGCACAAAAAGCCAACGGAATCCTCCCGCACGTTTTCATCTCCCCTCTCCACCGTCCGATCTGCAACAACCCCCCCATTCTCCCCCTTTCATCTTCAACAAACAGCTTCTCGAATTTTCCTTCTTCTCTTTAAAGAGGGCATCTCTCCTCTTCCTTCAGGATCTCTCGCCCGGCATCCATTATCTTCCTTGAGATCGACTTTACCTTCCCTCAGAACCATCTCTTACAACCCATGAATTTCATCTAGCTTTCGTCAATATTTCCTCTGGTCGGTTATATCGCATCCATCCTTCCCTCCAGCGGTCATTATCGGTCAGGGACTCCATATTGATCGTCCATATCTCTACAAGTCAAGAGAGGCCACCAGACTCCCTTCTGATTCCCCCTGAAGGAGAATCAACTTCTTCTTCCCTCCGATAGAACGAAGAAACTTCAGTTTCACCCCACCAGAAGCAGGCCTATGGAAGAACGAAAGGAAAAGCATCCTTCTATCCCTCCTTCAAAATCCCCTGCAAAAAGCAAGTAAGCTTCCCCCCTTCTCTGATTTTCTCTAAAATTCTCTGGTTATTTACTTCTTCTTTTTCTTTTTTCTTTTTTCTTTTTTCTTTTCTTTTTCTCTCTCCTTTATTACTTCTTAAACTTCCATTGACGCACCATGGACGGGATGGGATTGCCCATAGCAATCACAACCCATCCCATATGCAACAGCAACGGAGCAATCACGCTCCAATATTATTTTTTTGTTGTTGTTTTGTTCCATTCATGCGCTGAATTTTGGACTCAGGCTGTCGAATCTAATAATCCGACAGGGTTCATCAGAATCCTAGTCCAAAATCTCCTGCCGAATCTTGATTTTGTTTTGATTTTCTTTCGAATTTGTAATTTCCAGTATGATCTCCCGTTTTAGCACATTGATTCCATTTTCTCTCAGCATCCCTGATTAAATCTCCTGTCATATGGCGTGAATATATTTTGCATCTCCTGTTAGTATTATTTGATTTAGCTCTATATCATTTATTTCTATTATGGTATTTTTCGTTCCCTCCTTTCACTCCAATTGTTTGGAGGGACGACAATCCATATCCCCTTTGATCCATCGTGAATAAATTGTTGATTCATCTTTTCTTGGATATTTACTAATCTCCCTTTTGACTTATGCTTCAATGTGTCTTAAATCCGGATAAGTAACTCGGTTGGTTGGTAAATTTTGGCCTCAACAAAACTGTCTATGGGACTATATTGGAATTACTGATTCCCCTGCTGCCAAGATTAATCAACCCTTGTTGATAGAACCTAGAAAAATAGGGTAGCTATATCAGGGTAAATATGACATCAGTTCAAAATGTAAGATGACCATGGTCATTCAAACGAT
Source organism: Nuphar pumila (assembly GCF_984573655.1). NCBI lineage: Eukaryota > Viridiplantae > Streptophyta > Magnoliopsida > Nymphaeales > Nymphaeaceae > Nuphar > Nuphar pumila. Next base: position 97,418 of record NC_143252.1, on the reverse strand, counting down.
GTCTGCCATCCAAAGCAGGAATCCGTGGCCTATTTTCTAATCTTGTTTCTGATAACTACTATGTGGATTCCGATTTAAGTAGCATCTACCTGAATTATCTTTGCCTTTGGAAATTTGGTTAGCCGGTCTGCAACATTGTGGTGTTAATGGAGTCAACTATCTACTCTAGAGTTACCCTTTGATAACAGCCCATCCATGGCGTTATGGTTTAGTCACTCTAATTGTTGGGAGGTGTTTTTCTCTATGGAATGTCTGGACATTACAACTGGTCATCATATAGTGGTAGTTATTCAGTTACCCTGTATATTACAGATAGGATATGCCACATCATGTTTGTGGCTCAGAAGGTGTTGTTCATAGGTTGCAAGGGTCGGCATATCAAGAGGATATAGCCTCCTCTGCATTTTTATATCATGTATCTTGCAGCATTCCCCTGATCCTGTTTATCTGTGCCATAATAGCCAATTGGTTGATCCTCCAAGTGGCAGAGTTTAGCTTTTACTTATAGTCTGTGATTATCCAGCTGTGATTATCCAGGGACTTTGAAGTTCCAGAAAAGAGGTGAGACGAATCCTTTATTTTTGAAGTATTTACTCTTCCATAGCGCAGGGCAAGTTCTAGATTTTTTTTCTTTTCTTTCTTTCTTTTTTTCTTTTCTTTAACATGAATCAGCTTGAGTCTAGTATATCCAGGGTGAGATTAAATGTGACTCGCTAAGAACATTTGGATCCATGTGTGCGAGCTTTTTGCACGCGTGTGTTTGAGGTGTGTGCGTATTGAAGACAGGAAATACTTGGAATTGTCTTTGTTTGAACTAATCAAGACTTTAACAAGTTTGGTCAAGGTATGGGCTCCGTGATTTCCTGGTGATCCCTGGGTTGTACACAAGGGTTATGCATACCTTACAAGGTTACAGCAGCAAGATCGCGGTTAGGCAGGTTGAAGGCTATCAGGCCATGGGCATCCCAACACCCTCCACTAGCAAGTATAGGTCCAAACACATTCATACTCAGTACAGAACCAAATGGTTCTGGTTTTGCTTAGGATGAGGGTATTGCAGGGTGCTATATAACTGGACATTGGGATATAGACTGACCGTCTTGAAAAAGCTCCTCTGGATTGGCGATCTGGTGAGTATTTGGCTTACCCTGTTCTAATTTTGCCCAACAAGAATTAGATCTTATCAGGATTGGCACGTTTTTTTTTTTTTAGATTGAATTAAGAAAAATTATGCAAGATTCGACATTCTATGTATGATGTAGTCCCTCGGTAGATCTGTGGCCCCAATCTGGTCTATTTGCATTGGCAGTGGACTGTCTGAGCCTATGTCATATAACACCTCCACTCTCAGTCATATGCTTTCATTTTGGTGTCTGCACCTCAGACTGTCAAAATTGCTCCAGCTTCACCATATAGATGTTGTCCATCTCAGAGTGGTCTTCCCTCAGTACATATTTTGTCAGACCGAATATTGGTATGTTAAGACAGAACAATACTCTGAATATCCTACAAATGGCACTATGTAGTTCCAGTCCTGGCACCAGTCATGTACTATTCCTCCTCCCACGGTGGCTGTATTCAGTTGTCTCATTGGCCATAATTCATGGCCATCTTCGCAAACACCTAAGGCTCCTTTCACTACTACAATAACCCACCATATAGGCATAGTCATCCAGTATAATCTGCCTCCATTTCATCATTACCCGATTCCCCTGTTAATAAGCATAATAACTTTTTATGCACCAATAGAAGTGCTGATCCCCTACACCTCCTGTATTCATAGCAGCACACCACTACTGCTATTCGTGTTCCTTGCTATCTTAGTATATCAACAAACACCCATTGTCACATATAGTCCACCTCCCGCCAGCTAGGATTTCCCAGTATCCACAGTGGTTGATACCACAGCATTCGCCTTGATGCCACTGTTTTGTAGGGAACCCGTCATAGACACCATCTCATTCACAGCCACCCTGTGGCTATGTCCCTGCAATATCATCACCCACCCCCATTGGTGATAACCTGTCACATGTTTACAGCAGTGCCTAGCACTGCTGTAACCACTTTCACATTCATAGCAGTGCCCAGGCATTGCTATGATTCATGCACCGAGGCCCGGACCTCTTCTCTAATGCTTGCATATTTGCTGATTTTTCACATTCGCTGAATCTCTGCGTGTGTATGTGATATACCATTCATTACACAATGCACAAGCTGCGTAAAGAGATATTCTCCCACTTACTTCAAAAGGCAAAATTCTGAATCCCTTTTCCACATGTGACTTCTCATGTGATGTTCTATATTCATATGTCCATATCCATATGTATACGTGTATATATATATGTATATGCATATATATCCATGTATACCTCTATATCTTCCAAATTATAAATAAATCTACCTATACGTATACATACCCATATGTATATATCCGTATGTATTTACATACATGTGCCATTCTCCATCCCTTTTACCATACATATATTTTCATCGTTTGATTTCCATGATTACTAACCTGGTTGTTTCGCAGGAATATGTGGAAGATATCATTATTTGGGATTGTAAATTTGATTTTGCATATTGCAATAGCTAGACTTGAATGAAAATTTACATTTCCCGCTTTAGGTAGAATGAATGAGCATTGTAGAATATCATGAATTGTTTGTTTTCATACATTTTTCTTTATTTCTCAAAAAATCTCACAATGGCAAGACACGAATGGCACGTGCACCATTTCGTAAAAGATAATAGATACTAAGTTGATGATCCACATCAATGGCCATAGTCAGGGTGTGGACAAAACTTAGTATGTCTATCTTTTACAAAATAACATTGGATCCGCACTGGATCCACTTTCAAAATTCATCATATTTTCTCCAAATATTTTCTTTCTTTTATCAGAATTTAACTTAGGATTAACTCAAAACATATACCAATGGCCATAGTCAGGGTATATTGAGAGTTAATCTCATTTTAAATTCTATAAAAGCACTAAAATGTATTTCATTCTTCTCTTGAATTTAAATATAGATTATCATATAATACATTCAATGACCATAGTCAAGGATGTATTATATTTTCAATCTTATTTTAATTCATTTAAAGAATGAAATAGCTTTTTCAAAATTCCAATTTCAAACTTATTCAAATTCATTCATCATATAGGATAGAATTACATCATATTTTTCAAAATTCTTTTCCAAAATCCAAGTGATCTCAAATATCTTTCTCAAGTCTATAGTTTAATTCATTCTTCTATCTCATCTCAAAAATTTAAATTCCAAGTTCAAAGTCCAATTTGACTTTGAAATTTCAAAATTCCATCTTTATATTCTTGACTCATTCCAAATTCAAGCTCCAAATTGACTTTGAAGTTCATTTATAAATTCAAAATTCTCAGATCAATTTTGAAATTCCAAAGTTCAATTTAACTTTGAAGTTTCCGATCCATCTTCTGATTCAAAATCAAGTTTTCTTCAAGTTTTAAATCAAAGTTGAGATTGATTCTGAATCTCAAAATCCAAACTTTCCTAAAAGTTCCATCTGGGTTTTCAAAATCCAGATCCATCTTTAAAAGTCTTATTTTGGACTTCTCAACAAAACTGTCTATGGGACTATATTGGAATTACTGATTCCCCTGCTGCCAAGATTAATCAACCCTTGTTGATAGAACCTAGAAAAATAGGGTAGCTATATCAGGGTAAATATGACATCAGTTCAAAATGTAAGATGGCCATGGTCATTCAAACGATGTCTGCCATCCAAAGCAGGAATCCGTGGCCTATTTTCTAATCTTGTTTCTGATAACTACTATGTGGATTCCGATTTAAGTAGCATCTACCTGAATTATCTTTGCCTTTGGAAATTTGGTTAGCCGGTCTGCAACATTGTGGTGTTAATGGAGTCAACTATCTGCTCTAGAGTTACCCTTTGATAACAGCCCATCCATGGCGTTATGGTTTAGTCACTCTAATTGTTGGGAGGTGTTTTTCTCTATGGAATGTCTGGACATTACAACTGGTCATCATATAGTGGTAGTTATTCAGTTACCCTGTATATTACAGATAGGATATGCCACATCATGTCTGTGGCTCAGAAGGTGTTGTTCATAGGTTGCAAGGGTCGGCATATCAAGAGGATATAGCCTCCTCTGCGTTTTTATATCATGTATCTTGCAGCATTCCCCTGATCCTGTTTATCTGTGCCATAATAGCCAATTGGTTGATCCTCCAAGTGGCAGAGTTTAGCTTTTACTTATAGTCTGTGATTATCCAGCTGTGATTATCCAGGGACTTTGAAGTTCCAGAAAAGAGGTGAGACGAATCCTTTATTTTTGAAGTATTTACTCTTCCATAGGGCTGGGCAAGTTCTAGATTTTTTTTCTTTTCTTTCTTTCTTTTTTTCTTTTCTTTAACATGAATCAGCTTGAGTCTAGTATATCCAGGGTGAGATTAAATGGGACTCGCTAAGAACATTTGGATCCATGTGTGCGAGCTTTTTGCACGCGTGTGTTTGAGGTGTGTGCGTATTGAAGACAAGAAATACTTGGAATTGTCTTTGTTTGAACTAATCAAGACTTTAACAAGTTTGGTCAAGGTATGGGCTCCGTGATTTCCTGGTGATCCCTGGGTTGTACACAAGGGTTATGCATACCTTACAAGGTTACAACAGCAAGATCGCGGTTAGGCAGGTTGAAGGCTATCAGGCCATGGGCATCCCAACACCCTCCACTAGCAAGTATAGGTCCAAACACATTCATACTCAGTACAGAACCAAATGGTTCTGGTTTTGCTTAGGATGAGGGTATTGCAGGGTGCTATATAACTGGACATTGGGATATAGACTGACCGTCTTGAAAAAGCTCCTCTGGATTGGCGATCTGGTGAGTATTTGGCTTACCCTGTTCTGATTTTGCCCAACAAGAATTAGATCTTATCAGGATTGGCACATTTTTTTTTTTTTAGATTGAATTAAGAAAAATTATGCAAGATTCGACATTCTATGTATGATGTAGTCCCTCGGTAGATCTGTGGCCCCAATCTGGTCTATTTGCATTGGCAGTGGACTGTCTGAGCCTATGTCATATAACACCTCCACTCTCAGTCATATGCTTTCATTTTGGTGTCTGCACCTTAGACTGTCAAAATTGCTCCAGCTTCACCATATAGATGTTGTCCATCTCAGAGTGGTCTTCCCTCAGTACATATTTTGTCAGACCGAATATTGGTATGTTAAGACAGAACAATACTCTGAATATCCTACAAATGGCACTATGTAGTTCCAGTCCTGGCACCAGTCATGTACTATTCCTCCTCCCACGGTGGCTGTATTCAGTTGTCTCATTGGCCATAATTCATGGCCATCTTCGCAAACACCTAAGGCTCCTTTCACTATTACAATAACCCACCATATAGGCATAGTCATCCAGTATAATCTGCCTCCATTTCATCATTACTCGATTCCCTTGTTAATAAGCATAATAACTTCTTATGCACCAATAGAAGTGCTGATCCCCTACACCTCCTGTATTCATAGCAGCACACCACTACTGCTATTCGTGTTCCTTGCTATCTTAGTATATCAACAAACACCCATTGTCACATATAGTCCACCTCCCGCCAGATAGGATTTCCCAGTATCCACAGTGGTTGATACCACAGCATTCGCCTTGATGCCACTGTTTTGTAGGGAACCCGTCATAGACACCATCTCATTCACAGCCACCCTGTGGCTATGTTCCTGCAATATCATCACCCACCCCCATTGGTGATAACCTGTCACATGTTTACAGCAGTGCCTAGCACTGCTGTAACCACTTTCACATTCATAGCAGTGCCCAGGCATTGCTATGATTCATGCACCGAGGCCCGGACCTCTTCTCTAATGCTTGCATATTTGCTGATTTTTCACATTCGCTGAATCTCTGCGTGTGTATGTGATATACCATTCATTACACAATGCACAAGCTGCGTAAAGAGATATTCTCCCACTTACTTCAAAAGGCAAAATTCTGAATCCCTTTTCCACATGTGACTTCTCATGTGATGTTCTATATTCATATGTCCATATCCATATGTATACGTGTATATATATATGTATATGCATATATATCCATGTATACCTCTATATCTTCCAAATTATAAATAAATCTACCTATACGTATACATACCCATATGTATATATCCGTATGTATTTACATACATGTGCCATTCTCCATCCCTTTTACCATACATATATTTTCATCGTTTGATTTCCATGATTACTAACCTGGTTGTTTCGCAGGAATATGTGGAAGATATCATTATTTGGGATTGTAAATTTGATTTTGCATATTGCAATAGCTAGACTTGAATGAAAATTTACATTTCCCGCTTTAGGTAGAATGAATGAGCATTGTAGAATATCATGAATTGTTTGTTTTCATACATTTTTCTTTATTTCTCAAAAAATCTCACAATGGCAAGACACGAATGGCACGTGCACCATTTCGTAAAAGATAATAGATACTAAGTTGATGATCCACATCAATGGCCATAGTCAGGGTGTGGACAAAACTTAGTATGTCTATCTTTTACAAAATAACATTGGATCCGCACTGGATCCACTTTCAAAATTCATCATATTTTCTCCAAATATTTTCTTTCTTTTATCAGAATTTAACTTAGGATTAACTCAAAACATATACCAATGGCCATAGTCAGGGTATATTGAGAGTTAATCTCATTTTAAATTCTATAAAAGCACTAAAATGTATTTCATTCTTCTCTTGAATTTAAATATAGATTATCATATAATACATTCAATGACCATAGTCAAGGATGTATTATATTTTCAATCTTATTTTAATTCATTTAAAGAATGAAATAGCTTTTTCAAAATTCCAATTTCAAACTTATTCAAATTCATTCATCATATAGGATAGAATTACATCATATTTTTCAAAATTCTTTTCCAAAATCCAAGTGATCTCAAATATCTTTCTCAAGTCTATAGTTTAATTCATTCTTCTATCTCATCTCAAAAATTTAAATTCCAAGTTCAAAGTCCAATTTGACTTTGAAATTTCAAAATTCCATCTTTATATTCTTGACTCATTCCAAATTCAAGCTCCAAATTGACTTTGAAGTTCATTTATAAATTCAAAATTCTCAGATCAATTTTGAAATTCCAAAGTTCAATTTAACTTTGAAGTTTCCGATCCATCTTCTGATTCAAAATCAAGTTTTCTTCAAGTTTTAAATCAAAGTTGAGATTGATTCTGAATCTCAAAATCCAAACTTTCCTAAAAGTTCCATCTGGGTTTTCAAAATCCAGATCCATCCTTAAAAGTCTTATTTTGGACTTCTCAACAAAACTGTCTATGGGACTATATTGGAATTACTGATTCCCCTGCTGCCAAGATTAATCAACCCTTGTTGATAGAACCTAGAAAAATAGGGTAGCTATATCAGGGTAAATATGACATCAGTTCAAAATGTAAGATGGCCATGGTCATTCAAACGATGTCTGCCATCCAAAGCAGAAATCCGTGGCCTATTTTCTAATCTTGTTTCTGATAACTACTATGTGGATTCCGATTTAAGTAGCATCTACCTGAATTATCTTTGCCTTTGGAAATTTGGTTAGCCGGTCTGCAACATTGTGGTGTTAATGGAGTCAACTATCTGCTCTAGAGTTACCCTTTGATAACAGCCCATCCATGGCGTTATGGTTTAGTCACTCTAATTGTTGGGAGGTGTTTTTCTCTATGGAATGTCTGGACATTACAACTGGTCATCATATAGTGGTAGTTATTCAGTTACCCTGTATATTACAGATAGGATATGCCACATCATGTCTGTGGCTCAGAAGGTGTTGTTCATAGGTTGCAAGGGTCGGCATATCAAGAGGATATAGCCTCCTCTGCGTTTTTATATCATGTATCTTGCAGCATTCCCCTGATCCTGTTTATCTGTGCCATAATAGCCAATTGGTTGATCCTCCAAGTGGCAGAGTTTAGCTTTTACTTATAGTCTGTGATTATCCAGCTGTGATTATCCAGGGACTTTGAAGTTCCAGAAAAGAGGTGAGACGAATCCTTTATTTTTGAAGTATTTACTCTTCCATAGCGCAGGGCAAGTTCTAGATTTTTTTTCTTTTCTTTCTTTCTTTTTTTCTTTTCTTTAACATGAATCAGCTTGAGTCTAGTATATCCAGGGTGAGATTAAATGTGACTCGCTAAGAACATTTGGATCCATGTGTGCGAGCTTTTTGCACGCGTGTGTTTGAGGTGTGTGCGTATTGAAGACAGGAAATACTTGGAATTGTCTTTGTTTGAACTAATCAAGACTTTAACAAGTTTGGTCAAGGTATGGGCTCTGTGATTTCCTGGTGATCCCTGGGTTGTACACAAGGGTTATGCATACCTTACAAGGTTACAGCAGCAAGATCGCGGTTAGGCAGGTTGAAGGCTATCAGGCCATGGGCATCCCAACACCCTCCACTAGCAAGTATAGGTCCAAACACATTCATACTCAGTACAGAACCAAATGGTTCTGGTTTTGCTTAGGATGAGGGTATTGCAGGGTGCTATATAACTGGACATTGGGATATAGACTGACCGTCTTGAAAAAGCTCCTCTGGATTGGCGATCTGGTGAGTATTTGGCTTACCCTGTTCTAATTTTGCCCAACAGGAATTAGATCTTATCAGGATTGGCACGTTTTTTTTTTTTTTAGATTGAATTATGAAAAATTATGCAAGATTCGACATTCTATGTATGATGTAGTCCCTCGGTAGATCTGTGGCCCCAATCTGGTCTATTTGCATTGGCAGTGGACTGTCTGAGCCTATGTCATATAACACCTCCACTCTCAGTCATATGCTTTCATTTTGGTGTCTGCACCTCAGGCTGTCAAAATTGCTCCAGCTTCACCATATAGATGTTGTCCATCTCAGAGTGGTCTTCCCTCAGTACATATTTTGTCAGACCGAATATTGGTATGTTAAGACAGAACAATACTCTGAATATCCTACAAATGGCACTATGTAGTTCCAGTCCTGGCACCAGTCATGTACTATTCCTCCTCCCACGGTGGCTGTATTCAGTTGTCTCATTGGCCATAATTCATGGCCATCTTCGCAAACACCTAAGGCTCCTTTCACTACTACAATAACCCACCATATAGGCATAGTCATCCAGTATAATCTGCCTCCATTTCATCATTACCCGATTCCCCTGTTAATAAGCATAATAACTTTTTATGCACCAATAGAAGTGTTGATCCCCTACACCTCCTGTATTCATAGCAGCACACCACTACTGCTATTCGTGTTCCTTGCTATCTTAGTATATCAACAAACACCCATTGTCACATATAGTCCACCTCCCGCCAGCTAGGATTTCCCAGTATCCACAGTGGTTGATACCACAGCATTCGCCTTGATGCCACTGTTTTGTAGGGAACCCGTCATAGACACCATCTCATTCACAGCCACCCTGTGGCTATGTCCCTGCAATATCATCACCCACCCCCATTGGTGATAACCTGTCACATGTTTACAGCAGTGCCTAGCACTGCTGTAACCACTTTCACATTCATAGCAGTGCCCAGGCATTGCTATGATTCATGCACCGAGGCCCGGACCTCTTCTCTAATGCTTGCATATTTGCTGATTTTTCACATTCGCTGAATCTCTGCGTGTGTATGTGATATACCATTCATTACACAATGCACAAGCTGCGTAAAGAGATATTCTCCCACTTACTTCAAAAGGCAAAATTCTGAATCCCTTTTCCACATGTGACTTCTCATGTGATGTTCTATATTCATATGTCCATATCCATATGTATACGTGTATATATATATGTATATGCATATATATCCATGTATACCTCTATATCTTCCAAATTATAAATAAATCTACCTATACGTATACATACCCATATGTATATATCCGTATGTATTTACATACATGTGCCATTCTCCATCCCTTTTACCATACATATATTTTCATCGTTTGATTTCCATGATTACTAACCTGGTTGTTTCGCAGGAATATGTGGAAGATATCATTATTTGGGATTGTAAATTTGATTTTGCATATTGCAATAGCTAGACTTGAATGAAAATTTACATTTCCCGCTTTAGGTAGAATGAATGAGCATTGTAGAATATCATGAATTGTTTGTTTTCATACATTTTTCTTTATTTCTCAAAAAATCTCACAATGGCAAGACACGAATGGCACGTGCACCATTTCGTAAAAGATAATAGATACTAAGTTGATGATCCACATCAATGGCCATAGTCAGGGTGTGGACAAAACTTAGTATGTCTATCTTTTACAAAATAACATTGGATCCGCACTGGATCCACTTTCAAAATTCATCATATTTTCTCCAAATATTTTCTTTCTTTTATCAGAATTTAACTTAGGATTAACTCAAAACATATACCAATGGCCATAGTCAGGGTATATTGAGAGTTAATCTCATTTTAAATTCTATAAAAGCACTAAAATGTATTTCATTCTTCTCTTGAATTTAAATATAGATTATCATATAATACATTCAATGACCATAGTCAAGGATGTATTATATTTTCAATCTTATTTTAATTCATTTAAAGAATGAAATAGCTTTTTCAAAATTCCAATTTCAAACTTATTCAAATTCATTCATCATATAGGATAGAATTACATCATATTTTTCAAAATTCTTTTCCAAAATCCAAGTGATCTCAAATATCTTTCTCAAGTCTATAGTTTAATTCATTCTTCTATCTCATCTCAAAAATTTAAATTCCAAGTTCAAAGTCCAATTTGACTTTGAAATTTCAAAATTCCATCTTTATATTCTTGACTCATTCCAAATTCAAGCTCCAAATTGACTTTGAAGTTCATTTATAAATTCAAAATTCTCAGATCAATTTTGAAATTCCAAAGTTCAATTTAACTTTGAAGTTTCCGATCCATCTTCTGATTCAAAATCAAGTTTTCTTCAAGTTTTAAATCAAAGTTGAGATTGATTCTGAATCTCAAAATCCAAACTTTCCTAAAAGTTCCATCTGGGTTTTCAAAATCCAGATCCATCTTTAAAAGTCTTATTTTGGACTTCTCAACAAAACTGTCTATGGGACTATATTGGAATTACTGATTCCCCTGCTGCCAAGATTAATCAACCCTTGTTGATAGAACCTAGAAAAATAGGGTAGCTATATCAGGGTAAATATGACATCAGTTCAAAATGTAAGATGGCCATGGTCATTCAAACGATGTCTGCCATCCAAAGCAGAAATCCGTGGCCTATTTTCTAATCTTGTTTCTGATAACTACTATGTGGATTCCGATTTAAGTAGCATCTACCTGAATTATCTTTGCCTTTGGAAATTTGGTTAGCCGGTCTGCAACATTGTGGTGTTAATGGAGTCAACTATCTGCTCTAGAGTTACCCTTTGATAACAGCCCATCCATGGCGTTATGGTTTAGTCACTCTAATTGTTGGGAGGTGTTTTTCTCTATGGAATGTCTGGACATTACAACTGGTCATCATATAGTGGTAGTTATTCAGTTACCCTGTATATTACAGATAGGATATGCCACATCATGTCTGTGGCTCAGAAGGTGTTGTTCATAGGTTGCAAGGGTCGGCATATCAAGAGGATATAGCCTCCTCTGCGTTTTTATATCATGTATCTTGCAGCATTCCCCTGATCCTGTTTATCTGTGCCATAATAGCCAATTGGTTGATCCTCCAAGTGGCAGAGTTTAGCTTTTACTTATAGTCTGTGATTATCCAGCTGTGATTATCCAGGGACTTTGAAGTTCCAGAAAAGAGGTGAGACGAATCCTTTATTTTTGAAGTATTTACTCTTCCATAGCGCAGGGCAAGTTCTAGATTTTTTTTCTTTTCTTTCTTTCTTTTTTTCTTTTCTTTAACATGAATCAGCTTGAGTCTAGTATATCCAGGGTGAGATTAAATGTGACTCGCTAAGAACATTTGGATCCATGTGTGCGAGCTTTTTGCACGCGTGTGTTTGAGGTGTGTGCGTATTGAAGACAGGAAATACTTGGAATTGTCTTTGTTTGAACTAATCAAGACTTTAACAAGTTTGGTCAAGGTATGGGCTCTGTGATTTCCTGGTGATCCCTGGGTTGTACACAAGGGTTATGCATACCTTACAAGGTTACAGCAGCAAGATCGCGGTTAGGCAGGTTGAAGGCTATCAGGCCATGGGCATCCCAACACCCTCCACTAGCAAGTATAGGTCCAAACACATTCATACTCAGTACAGAACCAAATGGTTCTGGTTTTGCTTAGGATGAGGGTATTGCAGGGTGCTATATAACTGGACATTGGGATATAGACTGACCGTCTTGAAAAAGCTCCTCTGGATTGGCGATCTGGTGAGTATTTGGCTTACCCTGTTCTGATTTTGCCCAACAGGAATTAGATCTTATCAGGATTGGCACGTTTTTTTTTTTTTTAGATTGAATTATGAAAAATTATGCAAGATTCGACATTCTATGTATGATGTAGTCCCTCGGTAGATCTGTGGCCCCAATCTGGTCTATTTGCATTGGCAGTGGACTGTCTGAGCCTATGTCATATAACACCTCCACTCTCAGTCATATGCTTTCATTTTGGTGTCTGCACCTCAGGCTGTCAAAATTGCTCCAGCTTCACCATATAGATGTTGTCCATCTCAGAGTGGTCTTCCCTCAGTACATATTTTGTCAGACCGAATATTGGTATGTTAAGACAGAACAATACTCTGAATATCCTACAAATGGCACTATGTAGTTCCAGTCCTGGCACCAGTCATGTACTATTCCTCCTCCCACGGTGGCTGTATTCAGTTGTCTCATTGGCCATAATTCATGGCCATCTTCGCAAACACCTAAGGCTCCTTTCACTACTACAATAACCCACCATATAGGCATAGTCATCCAGTATAATCTGCCTCCATTTCATCATTACCCGATTCCCCTGTTAATAAGCATAATAACTTTTTATGCACCAATAGAAGTGTTGATCCCCTACACCTCCTGTATTCATAGCAGCACACCACTACTGCTATTCGTGTTCCTTGCTATCTTAGTATATCAACAAACACCCATTGTCACATATAGTCCACCTCCCGCCAGCTAGGATTTCCCAGTATCCACAGTGGTTGATACCACAGCATTCGCCTTGATGCCACTGTTTTGTAGGGAACCCGTCATAGACACCATCTCATTCACAGCCACCCTGTGGCTATGTCCCTGCAATATCATCACCCACCCCCATTGGTGATAACCTGTCACATGTTTACAGCAGTGCCTAGCACTGCTGTAACCACTTTCACATTCATAGCAGTGCCCAGGCATTGCTATGATTCATGCACCGAGGCCCGGACCTCTTCTCTAATGCTTGCATATTTGCTGATTTTTCACATTCGCTGAATCTCTGCGTGTGTATGTGATATACCATTCATTACACAATGCACAAGCTGCGTAAAGAGATATTCTCCCACTTACTTCAAAAGGCAAAATTCTGAATCCCTTTTCCACATGTGACTTCTCATGTGATGTTCTATATTCATATGTCCATATCCATATGTATACGTGTATATATATATGTATATGCATATATATCCATGTATACCTCTATATCTTCCAAATTATAAATAAATCTACCTATACGTATACATACCCATATGTATATATCCGTATGTATTTACATACATGTGCCATTCTCCATCCCTTTTACCATACATATATTTTCATCGTTTGATTTCCATGATTACTAACCTGGTTGTTTCGCAGGAATATGTGGAAGATATCATTATTTGGGATTGTAAATTTGATTTTGCATATTGCAATAGCTAGACTTGAATGAAAATTTACATTTCCCGCTTTAGGTAGAATGAATGAGCATTGTAGAATATCATGAATTGTTTGTTTTCATACATTTTTCTTTATTTCTCAAAAAATCTCACAATGGCAAGACACGAATGGCACGTGCACCATTTCGTAAAAGATAATAGATACTAAGTTGATGATCCACATCAATGGCCATAGTCAGGGTGTGGACAAAACTTAGTATGTCTATCTTTTACAAAATAACATTGGATCCGCACTGGATCCACTTTCAAAATTCATCATATTTTCTCCAAATATTTTCTTTCTTTTATCAGAATTTAACTTAGGATTAACTCAAAACATATACCAATGGCCATAGTCAGGGTATATTGAGAGTTAATCTCATTTTAAATTCTATAAAAGCACTAAAATGTATTTCATTCTTCTCTTGAATTTAAATATAGATTATCATATAATACATTCAATGACCATAGTCAAGGATGTATTATATTTTCAATCTTATTTTAATTCATTTAAAGAATGAAATAGCTTTTTCAAAATTCCAATTTCAAACTTATTCAAATTCATTCATCATATAGGATAGAATTACATCATATTTTTCAAAATTCTTTTCCAAAATCCAAGTGATCTCAAATATCTTTCTCAAGTCTATAGTTTAATTCATTCTTCTATCTCATCTCAAAAATTTAAATTCCAAGTTCAAAGTCCAATTTGACTTTGAAATTTCAAAATTCCATCTTTATATTCTTGACTCATTCCAAATTCAAGCTCCAAATTGACTTTGAAGTTCATTTATAAATTCAAAATTCTCAGATCAATTTTGAAATTCCAAAGTTCAATTTAACTTTGAAGTTTCCGATCCATCTTCTGATTCAAAATCAAGTTTTCTTCAAGTTTTAAATCAAAGTTGAGATTGATTCTGAATCTCAAAATCCAAACTTTACTAAAAGTTCCATCTGGGTTTTCAAAATCCAGATCCATCTTTAAAAGTCTTATTTTGGACTTCTCAAAACTCAAATCCAAAATCAAATCCTAGTCTCAACTTGGATCCAGATTTCCAAGTATAGGACTCCATTCCACTTTAGATCTCCAATCACGGATCCAAATTCCATTTAGGATTCAAATCCTTATTCTACTCTGGATCTTCCGTCACAGATCCAAATCCCATTTAGGGTCCAAACCCTTATTTCACTTTGGATCTCCAATCACTGATCCAAATTTCATTTAGGATCCAAATCCTCGTTCTACCATTGGATCTCAGATTCAGATCCAAAATCCAATTCTTAGGATCCAGAATCCAACCCTACTTTGGGTCTCAGATTCATATCCAAAATCCAATTCTTAGGATCCAGAACCAACTCTATTTTGGATCTCAAACTTCAGATCCAATTCCATTATAGGATAAAAAAAAAACCAACTTCATCTTGGATCTCAAATTCAGATCCAATATTCCACTTTGGTTTTCCAATCATAGGTCCAAATTTCTTTTAGGATCCAGATCCTCATTCTACTATTGGATCTCAGATTCAGATCCAAATTCCAATTCTTAGGATCCAGAAACCAATTCTACATTAGATCTCAGACTTTAGATCCAAAATCCATTTTAGGATCCAGAACTCAATCCTACATTGGATCTCAGATTTCAGATCCAATTCCATCTTGGGATCCAGAGTCCAACCCTATCTTGGATCTCAGATTTCGGATCCAAATATAATCTTGGATTCCAAATATTGAATCTGATTCCCTTCAAAATTCCAAATCCAAATTCCACTTTAAATTCCAATTCTCAAAGCCAGTCCCATTTCATTCAAACCAAAGTTCCTATTTCAGATCCTAAAACCAAAAGTCAACTCAAAACTCTATTCAGAATCCAGAATTTGGATTCGAATTTCATCTTGAAATACCAATTGTTCCAAACCCCATTCCTCAATTCCTTTAGATCCCCCACATTTCCTTCCAACTTCAAAACTTCAAAGTTAGAATTCGATTCCATTCCAAATATTCATCCAAGTTCAAACTTCCAAATTCAAAGTCCATTTATGACTTTTGAATTTTTCTTTCTTTCAGTTTCAAGATCATTTCTCTCAAAGATCCAAATTCATTTTCCTAAGCTCTGATTATTCTAAAAACTTAGAACTTCAAATCTTAAGTTCTAAGTTAGAAAACATTTCTTCACTTTATCTGATTCACTTGGAAATCCTTCAAAATATTTTCAAAAAGAGCATACATCTTGGCATTTGCACAAGCATGATTCATTGTGCATTTTTAGACTTAGGATAAATGCTTAGATAAATTCATTGTGAAGCAAAATGCATAAAATTCGACCCTTGGTTCGATTACCCCTGGTAAAGGCGCCAGGAATGGTCGAACCTCGTACCGACGAGCGGATCCCGTCTCCCAGTTTTCCCGCAAATATTTCAAAAACGGAGGCGAGTTATTTCAAAATATCTTTAAAAATTAAGGTCAAGTGAGACCCGCAAAAGAGTTCATCTTCTCTTCTCTTCTTTCTTTTTCTCTTCTCTCTTTCTTTCCGTCTTTTATCTTTCTCCCTTCAAAAAGGAGGAAAATAAGGGGTTGGAAAGGAAAAGAGAAGGAAGAGAGAGAATATTACGAGAGGAAAAATTTTGCGATGATCACAGGTTTGGCGACCGTGATGGGACCCGTCTTCGTTCGGTCGAATTTATTGCCTTTTCTTTTGCTTTGACATTATCTAAGTCTTTATTCTTCAAAATGTCAGCTACATTTTCATGCAAACCTTAGGAGCCTAGATTTTGTCCTAAGCTGACATCATTGCATATAGGATTTAAGTATGGTTTGGTAGGACCATATTGAGGAGATTATTCATGTTCACATTAGACTTAGGTCTTAAATACAACTCTCCTCAATTTTAGGGATTGAATGCAAAACAATGTATGCAAGTGTATGCTTCTCTTCATTTTAAATCTATCTCTTTAGGACTTGTATTAGAGACATCTGATTTCTTGTATGTTGAGCATATTTTGAAAACCTCCCTACCTAATTTTGTCTCGGTCTTCACGTTGCTGGGTTGTCTCACTGAACCATAGTTCGGGAAAGAGCCTCACAACTGGACCACTTATTTGGGTTCGCGCCCCCCTACCACGTACCTAAGGGCCATAGTCTGAGGTATATCGGTAGGTGCTCAAGGATGTTGGGAAGCCATTACCTTAGAACCGGAGGAATATTTCTATGCCACGTACTTCAAGCGACAGCTTGAGTATATCGGTGTATCTTGATTGGAATCAGATGATCTGAACCCTATAGTTAGGATTAAGGTCCTACAAGCTATTTCAAAATATTGCATTTAGAGTCAGCCTCTAGGGATTGCTGTTTGTGCATCCTTGTTTATATATCTATGATTATATGATTTTATATCCCCTATATTTTCCGAAACCCTGGGTATATATTATTCAAAATTTCCTCCTTGTTTTTTTTAACCCAGGTGTATTTTCCTTTTCTTCTCTTAATCTCTTCTAATTCTTTTTTATCCTGCCTGCAATTCTTCAAAATTTTTCTTTCTATATTCTATTCCTTACCTTCATTTACAATAAAACATCTTTTTTTGTCAGGATATGTCCTTTTCAAAATTTATCTTTATTCACATTTTACTTGTCTATCCTTTTTCCAGAAAAACAATGCGGTTGTCGCAAATTTTGGTGACAACCCAATCTCTCGTAATTGGATGTTTTCATATTCAAATTATGATTTCCTCATTTATTAAAATTTCTTCCTAGATCTTTTCTAAAAAGGCCCGTTTATGCTCTACAGAGAGCATCGGCACTATCAGTCGAGTCAAGCTCAGGAGATTACACTGCTTTAACATCCCAGTTATAAGCAGAAAGAGTAAGGAATGGATTCTCAAAAGTTTGTCAAAAGAGGGGTTCAGGACAGCAAAAGTGAGATCGATCCTGCGATATATCAATTATTCAAAAAGATGATGGTGGAGATATTATCTGAACAAGCTGAAGCCAATTGCGGAAAAGCTCCCGAAGAAGGAAAGACACCTGTCACCTTCCCTCTGACTGAACACAGCCACATCAGTGCAGGAAACTCTAAAGCCAGCAGGATCATCCATCAAGGCAACCAGGGCAGCTACTTGGGAGAACACAAAAGCCAGATTGGGAAATATTGTGAAAACCATAATAGACCTCTTCAATACAGTCCTCAGCAGAAAGGCAAGAAGCAGGAAGAACCAAAGCGCAAGGATTGGAGCAAGGATCGAGATTTCACTCCTTTAGATCAACCGCTCGACACAATCCTCGAATATATGATGGCCAACAGATTACTCAGGCTCCCAAAAGCCGCCAACCCTTCCACAGTCATGGGAAAGTATATAGACCAGTTCTGCAGATACCATCAAGTAACAGGGCATGACACTGAGCATTGCTTCATCTTCAAGAATATCGTTCAGGATTGCCTCGATAAGAATCTCTTTGTCAAAAACGAAGAAGAAAGGCATCCAGATCTCCTAAACATGCAAGCTCAGTCCAGCTATCAGGCAGGGGTCAGCACTCAGTGGAAGTCAAGCAAGCCTAAGAAAGCAAAGCATGAGGGTTGGGGTTATGACCGACAGCTTACCCCCCAAGGCCAGCCAATTGAAGAAGTTCTCCAATACCTACTCGAGAAAGGCATGATCAAACTCCCAAAGCAGGATGATCCCTCTGTCACCAAGGGGAAATGGAAAGATCGCTTCTGCAAGTTTCATCGAGCAAGGGGGCATGACACGGAGCGCTGCTTCGTCCTCAAAAACATTATGCAGGACTACATTGATAAAGAGCTTCTGGTACCAGAGGAAGGAGAAGAGCAGACTGCAGTTCCGCCCGAACCATTTCCATACTACTCAGAGAATTGAGAATGCCAAGAGTTTTTCGCTTTCATCCCTTTCTGTCAGTCGCTTTGTAGGGGCAAGTCAGCCCAGTCTTTGTGATTTCTTTTAGTTAAAATACTTGTAAATATTCAGTTCTGTTATCAACTTTTGCTTATCAATGAAATGTCGATTTTCTTTATATCTTTGATATTCAATACTTCCTTCTTTTTGCTATATTGGGGCATTAAATTCTTTTTCTTTTTCAAAAAAATACGGGACAATCCTGACATCATTCATGAGAGAAATGATATTACCTATGAGGGTCTTTCAAAAAAAAAATCATGAAAATTATAGTTCAAATATTTTATTACAACCTTTTTCAAAGATCAACCCTCGTGTTGATCATATTTTTCTACAAATTGATTTCAAGACATTGCATTTCAAAGATCAATCCCTTGTGTTGATCTCATTTTCCAAAAATTTGATTTCATTTCATTCAAAGATCAATCCCTTGTGTTGATCTCATTTTCCAAAAATTTGATTTCATTTTATTCAAAGATCAATCCCTTGTGTTGGTCTCATTTTCCAAAAATTTGATTTCATTTCATTCAAAGATCAACCCTTATGTTGATCTCATTTTCCAAAAATTTGATTTCATTTCATTCAAAGATCAATCCCTTGTGTTGATCTCATTTTCCAAAAATTTGATTTCATTTCATTCAAAAATCAACCCTTGTGTTGATCATATTTTCTAAAAATTAATTTCAAATCATTACATCCAAATATCAACCCTCGTGTTGATCATATTTTCTAAAAATTGGTTTTTAAATCATTGCTTCAAAAAGTTAACCCTCATGATGATTTCTCATGAATGATCCCTTTTTAAAGATTATCTCTCGCGGTTAGTCTTTCTTTCCAAAAAAGCTTTTCTCATCTTCTTCTCTCATTTTAAAGATCCCACATGCAGGCATGATCAAACTCTTTCTCTCAACTTTTATCAACCTTTTGTTTATTCATCTTTATCAATATTATCAATTTTATTCATTAGTTATCCATTTTATTAATTCTTCTTGATTCTTATTTTCAAAGATTACCCTTTCAGGTTAAGGGATAAACCTGATGCCTCTTTCCCATGAGGTATTTCTTTTTCCTTCTTTTCTTTTTCTTTTTCCTCCTTCAGGTTAAGGGATAAACCTGAAACCTCATCTTACGAGGTCCTTCTTTCTTCAGGATAAGGGATAGTCCTGAATGTCTTTCTTCCTCTTTTTAAGCTTCATTAATCTCTGCCAAATCTTTTTCTTTATCTCATTTTATCAATTTTATTTCTTTTTTGTCGATTCTTTATTAATTCTTGCCAAACTTTTATTCCCTCCCCATTCAGGATAAGGGATAATCCTGAAACCCCTCATAGGAGCAACAATGCTACCTGTGAGAATTATTTCCATAAAAAATTCTTTGATTCTTCTCTTTCGTCAAATCTTCCATCAATTTCTATCTCTTCTCATTTGTTCTTTTAAATTTTATTTCCTCTCCAATCAAGATAAGAAGGCAATCAGATCATTCAGTCCCCTAAATGGTCATTCTCAATCCCAGGTCCGGTCCTCGCGCTGGCAAATTTCCAAAACTCAATCTCTTGTCAAAAACCCGAGTTTTCACTCGGGCTTCTCCATTTATTCTTTCATTCAAAGTTCTGAGTTCCGACCAGGACTTCCTTTTGAATCCAATCCTCGCATTGGAAATCAATAATTTCTTTAGAAAACCGAGTCTTAACTCGGGTTTTTCCTCTATTATTTTTCGTTCGAAGTTCTGAGTTCCGACCAAGACTTCCTTTTGAATCTAATCCTCGCATTGAAAATCCATCATTCCTTTGAAAATCCGAGTTCCGGCTCGGGTTTGGGGTTTACGGTTTAGGGGATTTAGGGTTTAGGGGTTTTTGGTTTAGGGTTTAGGGTTTAAGATTTAAGGTATAGGGTTTAGGGTTTAGGGGGTTTAGGGTTTAGGGGGCTTAGGGTTTAGGGTTTAGGGTTTAGGGTTTAGGGTTTAGGGTTTTAAGGTTTAGGGTTTAGGGTTTAGGGTTTAGGGTTTTGGGTTTAAGGAGTTTATGGGTTTTAGGGTTTTGGGTTTAGGGTTTAGGGTTTAGGGGGTTAGGGGTTAGGGGTTAGGGTTTAGGGTTTAGGGTTTAGGGGGTTTAGGATTTAGGTATAGGGTTTAGGGTTTAGGGGGTTTAGGGTTTAGGGATTAGGGATTAGGGATTAGAGGGTTTAGGGTTTAGGGGGTTTAGGGCTTAGGGTTTTAGTAGTCATAATCCTATAATCACATAAATTGGTCTCACATTTGCCTTCACAGGCAAGATGCTCGAGTGGGTTAAAGACCACAACATAGAATGGGTTGTTAGTTAAGCAAGCCCTAACGTACATATTCGCTTATTGTTGTTTGTCAAGGGAGAGGACAGAGTGATACAAAACTCCAATGGAAAGGTTGTTAACAACCACCCTACAAACAATTGATTCGGCCTCCCCAGTCAGTGGAGTTAGGGAAATGGGGCTACAATAGTTAGCTCAACACTTCTACAGAAGTTGGATGCATATGTGGTACTGCTTATCAGCCTCTGGAGAATCCTCTCTCGGATAAAGTCATCCCCTTTGGAGCGGACTCAACTATCTATTCGGGTTATTGAAAATACATAGAATAACAGACGCCCGAACTAGTCTCAGTTGTTTCTACGTTTTGTCTGCGCGTACCAGCAAGCCATTAATATCGAAACATAAAGTGTGTTCATACTGGTCGATTGCTTGCTTGCTCGATAATTCAGTAAGTTACTCGTTGAGTTATACCCGCCTATCGAGGTGTTACTCTAGTTTGTTAAACTGCTTACGCAGTTCTTTGCTAAGTAACATCTGACTTCTCATACTAGTTAAATGCTTATAATAATAGCATTATGCCAGTTGCTACATATTAGCATGTGACTTGCTTACCCCTTGGTCGAACTGTTTGGTGCTTATTGTAGTGTAGCACTTGTTGGCTTGCATCTCTTATGATTGATGTGATTGCATACAACTCGTAATCTACGAACTGGTGGCAACTAGGATTGATGTGGTTGCTTGTCTTATAAGCTGCTTACATATTAGGATATAACTGTCGTTGTATGATTGCTTATGAATGGCTTGTGATGCAATGGTTTATGCCTTACGATTAATTTAATTACTTACTGATGGACTGAGTCATTTGATGATAATTGTATGTATCGCGAGCATTGTTATGAGTGTTTGTCTTATTCAGTTGTTTTGGTTGACTGTCGGATAGAGTTAGTTACTCTTCGCCTATAGAATCAGTTGGATTGTCATATCTGTGTGTTCTCATGTGTCGTTTACGCATGCTTTGAGGTCCTATTTGAGGATTGCAATGTTCCTTGTGGCAATAACACGGTGCATAATATTATATGTTTCTGTGTGATGTGATTGATATGCCACATGATAAGAAATGTTGAAAGTATGTGATAATATGTTCATGGTTCATGGAACCTTATTGGAGGAATGGATGATCATGTGTTTTGTTTTACTATGTGAAGTGATATGATGCATACTGCTGATATACATGTTTGTGCCCATATTGTGGCTACTGACCCCAAGAGCGGTCAATTGTTCGGAGCAATCGATTGTATAGATGCATGTATCACTGAGTATGGTATCTATTGAAGACCTGATCTCCAAAGGATTATCTGTGAGGGTCTGTATGATCAAGACCAGGTAACCCAGCTAGAGTGGTAGATTCTCTGTGAGGATATACATTGTCCACGAACGGGTAGCCACAAAGACAGTGAACTCCTGTGAGGAAGTGTATGGTCCAAGACCAGGTATACCATCTAGGACGGAATTCCTTGTGAGGTTATACATTTCCCAGACCAGGTGATCCGGTGTTGATCTTGTTGATTGTAATAGTGGCTATCAACCCTTAGAGCGGTCATTTGCGTTGATGCGTGTATCGCAATGATTTTCATTGGATATAGCATTTGTTGGGGACCAGCTTCCCAAAGGTTTCGCTGTGAAGGTATGTATAATTAAGATCAGGTGACCCGACTAGAGCAGTAGATTCTCTGAGGATGTACATTGTCCACGAACGGGTAGCCGCAAAGACGGTGAACTCCTGTGAGGAAGTGTATGGTCCAAGACCAGGTATACCATTTAGGGCGATAATTCCTTGTGAAGTTATACATTTCCCAAATCGGGTAATCCGGCTAGAGCGGTAGAATCTTTGTGAGGATGTACAATGTCCACGAACGGGTAGGCGCAAAGACGGTAAACTCCTGTGAGGAAGTGTATGGTCTAAGACCAGATATACCCTCTAGGGCGGTAATTCCTTGTCAGGTCGTATATCTCCCAGACCGAGAGATCCGACGTGGATCTTGTATTTTTGCTTACCATAAAAAGTTATGGTGAGCTGTGATGATCTTCTGAGATTGTTTGAGTTAGCCAATTATAAATCTATAGTTTTGGCTTTCTGTTTTAGCATGATTACATACAAGACTCAGATGTGAGAATCAGATCTTTAGCGATTTTAGATCATGTTTTGGATCTTCTATGGAAGGGTGGGTTTTTCTGAGAAGCATGACGCCTTAGGTGAGTCATAACCGGTGACAGTTGACCGCGTAAGGCTTTAAGAAATAAGAATATATTAAGGTTGTTCAGGACAAAGCGTTTGTTAGAAGTAGTGAGCGACAGACGATGTCCTGATGATGATTAGATGCAGAGACCTTATTTTAGAAACAAAAACAAGATTGGTGCGTGGTAGTTCACAGTTTACGATCAAATGGATCATATGTTGCATTTGTCAATTGCACTGCTTCCCTGCTTTGAACTACTTGCTCGCTTGCACTGCTTACTTACTCACTTACATTACTTACGCGTTTGCACTACTTACGCATTTTCACTACTTACTTGTCGTGCACTGCTTACCTGTTTAACTGCATATCTGCTTTAAACTGTTTAGCATACTGAATTAAATGTACTTAATTCAGTTTCTTGTAGTCTCTTTTGTGCACATACTAGTTTTTCGCGAAACTAATTCATTCTATGAGTACATGTGATGATTAGGTATACCACAGGAGATGGCGTGATTGCAAGATGACATCAAGACTTTTTCTTCCTACTCTTAGCTCGTGTTCTGAACGTTTTGGGTTTGTAACGAATTTTCCTTGAGATATCTGAATTTTGTGAGTTTTGGTTCTTTTAGCTAACGTGCCCAAAGTTGTCAGCTTGCCTTATGAATTAACCAAAGAATAGTCTTCCGTTGATTTTATAAACAAACTCTGAAGGAAAAAGATTTTTTCTAGTATCTTGCCTGTTTTTTGAAAGGTTCGCAAGTTTGAAATTTTGGGGCGCTACAGGCTCTGGATCGTGTTAAAACACAAATTAGTGTAAAAAAAGAGGGGCTTCAATTTCCCAGTATGTGTTCTTTGCGAGAAGGCAGTAGAGGACACGACTCACCTATTTTGGTTTTGCCCGATCGTTCTAGACCTGTTTTTTCAAACTTGGGGTGCACCGTCTGTTCAAACTCGACCGAGTTCCGTTATTCGGGACCTCTTGCTTGGTCCCATGAGTTTACAACAAAAAAAAGGGAGATTATTGTGGCATGTATGATTGTTTTCAGCACGGTGGGTGATCTGGACCGAAAGAAACGACATCTTTTTCAAGAGCATCCAATTCGATTTTGGAAGGCTTCACCAACGGGTTATGTCTGGCTCTTAAATTACATAGTAGAGACGGGGGGGTGGATCTGCTTATACTCTAAACTATGCACGGTCACCATCTAGATTGTGGTTGTATGACTCCTATGTTCCTCTCTTATCCAATATTATGTTGAATGTATTTTGGTAATGTTGAATGATGAATCTCTCTCTCTCTCCTAAGTAAATTTTGACTTTCCTGATACCAATGAAAAAAAATCATTATTAAACACTCAAATCTGTAACATGAGTAGGTTTTGTTGTAAAACTAGGAACATAGATGAAAAGAGCTAAGTTAGAGAAGAAAAACGCTTTTGGTATATTTGCATCAGGGTGATTTGATTTATGAGATCCACCTAGCTATGTGATAGAACACATGCTGTAAGCCTGCATAATAGAACCCAATAACTTGAAAGACTGCCAGATGAAAGCACCCATGGGTGGTATAACTTATTCGCCCAAGCACCAATGTTGATTAGTGGGTTGTAACTTGATATCCTCAAATAATAGTGGATTATTCCTCACAAACCAAGATGATTTTTTGGCACTTTCGCTAAACTGAGTGGCTCACCTTTTCTTTGAATCTTATCAGTTATCAGACCTGATGAAAATTTGATATAAATAAGATAGTTTTCCTTTTTTCGTCTTAATCATCTCTATTCGACATGTAAGATCCATCAGTTCCTGCTGATCCCAACATGAGTTTTCCATGTTGACGTAAAATGGTACAATCATGTTCGCCAGCCATGGGCAACCCTTTGAGCATGCATTAAATTTATTTTGTGCCTTATTAATAGTGAATTCTTGATCAAAGGTGAGGTTTTTGTCTAAGTTTATTAACCATTGGAACATAGTAATCAGTTTCATATTATGGTACAAATAGTACGACCCACATGATATCAGTTGAACTTTTGGCTTCATAATCTTTGATTATTATTTATTGATGAGCTGACCTGGTTGTGCATGTAAAGTTGCAACATTACATGGCAGATTTAGAGATCTTGCAAATTAACTTTATACTTCCGAAGTTAAAATGACTTTAAATAGACTGTCATGATGTCAAGCATAATTTTTTTAAACTTTGTGCCAGTGGCTGGGACTACATAAGCACATACTACCTACTTTCTATTTTTTGTCATGTACTTATTCATTTTTTTAGAGTTCAACATAGCTTTTCATCCTGCACTTGACAAAAAAGTATTGTTCAATCCTTCATTAAACATTTGTGAGCATGTTCACTTTTTCTTTTCTTCCTTTCTCTCATCATATGGTACTTCATTATCTGTCCATTTTCTCTATTTTTGCTAAAGAAATTTTTAATCTCCTCACTTTATCTGTTTGTGTAGGTGTGTGGGCATTTGTGTATAGTTATGTTTGAATATGTAACTTCTCAAAGTTCAACAAGTCTGACAGTTTATCTATATCTGATATCCAGGTAATTACCAAGCACCCTTCACTATTTCAGATAGTATTTATTGTACCTTTTCCTTAGCAACTGGCTTTACTGTTCACATAGATTTAGAACTTGAGACTGCTCACTTCCTACATCTATTAAACTGGAACTGCTGACAAAATTAACTTGGACAAAAAGCAATCTCAGGTAACAAACAAAACAAAAAAACACTTCAAACAGAAATAAGTTTAGAGAACTTTATGATACATACCAAAAGAAATAACGAAATACCGAATAACCTCTAAAATAAGACAAATTTCACAAAATGTCTTTAGATTTTCAATTTTGCGTCAAAGCCCTAAGTTTCATATGGGGATGCAAATCAAAGAAGATATAAGTTCTTTCCGCAGCACCCAGTGTAGCATACACCTCATGATAAGCCTTTTATTGATATCAGCTTCTATTAAAGTGTTTGCCAAAAAAAAGAAAACAGAAATCACTTTTCTGCTTCTCAGGGGTGATACCATATCAAATCAAGAGAACAGGAAGACACGATTAGCAATTAGTATATTATATCTTAACGAAAAATGAGGCTCAATCACACAAGACAGCTATTGCTGACAAGAGGAGTTAGAGGGGTCAAGTGAAGAATGATCAACATACTTTCCTATACCCTAAAACTTTACATTTGTCCCTAGTGATTCCTTTTTAAGCACCATTTCTTAGATAAAATATGCTTATGCATGTATGGATGGCATAAACATGCACTAAGCTAATGTACTGTGTATTTTATGTCATATTCACCTTATAATCAGATAAAAACAAGAAAAGGATTACTACTTACTATATGTGTAACAACGATATCATTTAATTTTATACCTATACAGAAGCACATGCATAATTAGATACACAAAGTACATATAAATCGTCATAGCAGTCTAATGGATGTGATTATTTGTATACATCATAAGTGAAACAAGAATCTTTAGTACAAAACATGCGTCTAACTTTGTTCTTTTCTATATTAAACCTGATCCTAAAATATCATAAATCCAGACAGAGTATGTGCAAAGTGCTTCTTGCTCAACTTGTTTCATAGTTGAACCTCCAATTGCTGTTCAGTTCAACTTGAGCCACCAAACCCAAATCTGAACAGTGATGTGTGCCTAAAACAAAAATCATATGCAAAATGAATGTCAAGTTAGTTATACATCAGTTCACTTTTCTGTCTCTCAAACCTGTTTTAGGGCAACATATTAAACCAAATCCATCGAACTGTGTATATTTCTGAACTCCATCATCCATATAGGCCCAAAACAAAAGGCATACTCATGCTTGAATGAGAATCCAATTCATATCTGTTATGATTTATTTCCAAAAATTTTCGTGCATTGTTTTTTTATTTCCAAAATTTTCAGACCTCAATTAGGAATATATCTGATAAAATCCACCAACCAAACTGTAGCTTAGACATTTATTTATATTACACAATATGTGTAAAGGCCACTTAAAAAAATCGAGTCTGACATGTGTCGGACAGGCGCTAGGCATGTGTCGGACACGTGCCTCGGTCGATCTGTGGTGTCGGATCCAAGCCCAGCCCAGATCCGGCTTCTCGAGTATTCGAGAAGCCTGTGCCTTTTAAAAAGGCACAGGCGCCTCGGGCAAGGGGCTAATGCCCTCGCCCGTTCTCTCTCCTCTCTGCGCCTCCCGCCTTCTTCCTCCTCTCATTCCCTGTGGCCGCAGTTGTCGGCGAATGCCACCGTCGACCATCTCACCCTCTGAGGGAAGCATCGGCGACTGAAGCCGCCGACCACCCTCCTTCCTTTCTCTGAAGCGTGGACGCCAGCGACCCACCGCCTCCACCTTACGTTTCAACGACCTCGGCCAACGTCCACGCCGCCACCCCTTTTACCTCTGCACCTACCGATGACACCGGAGTCATCGCCGGTAGCCCCCAGGTAAAACCCCTCTTTCTCGTCTCGCCGTGTCGGCAGGGCGTTCCGCTCCCCCTGCCATTCCCTTTGTCGACAGGGGGACTCCGCTCCCCCCCTGTTCCCTTTTTCGTGCCGGCAAGGGGGTGGATCCCCCTGCCGATTCATTGTGTCGACAGGGGGACTCTACTCCACTTGTTTCCTCTTTCTTTGCTGGCAGGGAAGCGAAGCCCCCTGCCATCTGTCTTGCTTTGACAGGGGGATCCGTCCCCCTGTGTTTGCCGGTAGGGAGGCGAAGCCCCCTGCCACCTCTTGTTTTGAAAGGGGGCTCAGTCCCCCTGTCCCTCTTGGTTTGCCGGCAGGGGGCGGAGCCCCCTACCACCTCTTGTTTTGACAAGGGGCTCTATTCCCCCTGTCCCTTTTTGGTTGTCGGCAGGGGGGCGGAGCCCCCTGCCACCTGTTGTTCGACAGGGGTATCTGTTCCCCCTGTATGTTCTTCGTTTGTCGGCAGGAGGGGCAGAGCCCCCTGCCATCTGTTGTTCGACAGGGAGCTCTGTTTCCCCCCTGTCCCTCTTTAGTTGTTGGCAGGGCAGGGGACTCCCCTTGCCATCTGTTGTGTCGACAGGGGGCTTCATTCCTCCTGTCTCTTCTTTCTTGTTGACAGGAGGCTCTGCTTCTCCTCTCCCCCTCATCGTGCTCCCTCCACTGTCTTCTCGTAGGGAGCTCCTGTCTGGGTGGTCCGGTACTGTTGCAGGTATTAACCGAACCCGTTTTTTGACTTTTGCTTTCACGCTAAACTTTTTACGATTACAGGTTGCACGACAGAGGGCACTCGTGTCCCGTGGCCCAAGATCGTTCGCACTTATGCCCGCAGGCGTCCAGGAACTCGCAACCCCCCAAGGTAGGGGAAAGTTGCGTAAAAGGACCTTGTATGAACAAAACTAAACTAAAGAAAGATAATCGAACAAGAAGACGATTATATACGTATACATATAATTTATATATGTACGTTCTTTAACTCAAGGACGTGGTTTCGTAATCCTTGTCATCTTTATCTATTCAGCACTTTACTTTCTGTTGTCGTCGCACTTTATATGCCTAGGCTTTACTTTTTGTCTTTTAACTCAAGAACGTGGTTTCGCGATCCTTGTCCTGTTTACTTTCCAGTACTTTACTTTCTGTCGCCTCGCGCTTAATGCGCCTTGGGTGTTTACTTTTTAACACTTACTTTTTGTCGCCCCACGCTTTATGTGCCTTGGCTGTTTACTTTTCAGCACTTACTTTTTGTCGCCCCGCGCTTTATGCGCCTTGGCTGTTTACTTTTCAGCACTTTACTTTCTGTTGCTCCGCGCTTTATGCGTCTTGGCCTTGTTCTTGACTTGCTTGTTTACGCTCTTGTTGTTTTATTTCTTGCATGTGCCATGTAAATTGTGATTATGCTATTGTTTCTATTGCTCAGGTTTCTCTCGAGAATGTTGATAGGTTTGAGCTTGTTTTGGGTGCCTCTTTATGGCCCTTGGCTATCAGCGTGGTCGCATCCCTTGGCGATGATATGTGATGCTACGATGAATAGCACGAGGTGGATAAACCTCATGGTATGTGATAGAGCATAATTGTGGACACTTCACTAAATGATAATCATGTGCCTTCACAGGCAAAATGCTTGAGTGGGTCGAATAGACCAGGGCATATAGAACAAGGCGATGATGAAGAAAAACCCCTCGTCGTACTTGTTCGGGATAGTTCATCAAGGGAGAGGATGGATGGTACAAAGACTCCGATGAACAAGTCATTAATGGCTATTACGGGCAAAGGTATGGCCTCCTCAGTCGTCGGAGGTAGGGGAAATGGAGCTACCGTAAGCATCCTAGGTGGTAGTCGCCCGACACTTCTGCAAAAGTTGGATGCATCATTAGGCCATGTTTGCCTTTGGGGACTTACTCTCTGGGCCACTGGTCGTCCCCTTAGGAGCGGACTCAGTCAGTCATTCGGGGTATAATAAAATACATAGTATAATATACCCCCGAATTGATCTTGGTTGTTTCTACGTTTCATACATTATGTGTACCCACAATGGTCAGTTAAAAATCAGAACAAAACATGGCATGCTCACTGTATTATTAGATTGGCACGTTGGTGATGTCTCAACAGTTCTTTGCTCTTGAGCTTGACTGCATGTTTTACCTTGCTACTGGTTATGCTCATAATGATACTTATGTTAGCTTTGCTACAATCTTGGCTAGTCACTTGCTTTTTGCCTGTTGCACCAGTCTATCTGCTTAGATATGAGCATGCTTTAGATTAGTTGTTCTTCTTCTTGTTCTTTTTGCGCACCTACCAGTTTTCACAGGAGTGACCCCATTTTTTATGGGTGTAGGTGACAGGTAGGCTCTCCTTATAGGCGGCGGTGCAATGCTACATGATCGAAGCCTCACATTTCTTGTCAGCATTCTGGCTACTTCGCTTTGAGTTTTGTACTTTTGTTGTTGGGGTAGATGACCCCACTGTTCTGTACAAACTAAACCTTTTTACTGATAAGATATTTTCTATCTTTTTTGTTCACTGTTTGGCTCAGTTAGAAAATGTGTTTTTGCTAGATCTTTTGGCTAACGTACTCAGAAGTTTGGATTTGTACTTTATTTGAAAACCTTTGTATCACTAACTATCTTAGCTGCAAACTCTGATCTTCAAAAGAATTTTTATTCAAATTTTATTGTCTTAAGTCGAACTTTTGGGGCGTTACAACTTTTGGTATCAGAGCCAGGTTGAGAAAGGTTGAGCCTCGACCATCGGGCATTCCATCGCACTGTAAGTAGGCCTTTGTTATCATTTAATTTTGAATTTGATAAATTAAAGTATTGTTTTTGCTTGGATCGGTACTCTTGTCTGATGGATCTGTCAGCTGGTCCTAGTGGTTGTCACGGCAGAGGTGCACGTAGAATGCGTGCTCGTTCGGTAAGAAGTAGGGGCCTCTTTGCAGAAAGGGGAGGACGTAGGGTGTCTTGTGAGGATTATTGGGCTAGCCGCCCACCCCCACCGACCTTTACGGACGAGACGGGTAGTCCGCTACCGTCAGACTTCAAGATATCGTTGGCAGCAACGTGGTCTTTGGTCTATGCTTGGATGGGTGGGTATACACCTACGCAAGTTCAAGTGAATCGACAGGTCACACCAGAAGCATCGGAGAGTGATAGTCCTATTGAGGTCCTAGTGCAGTGTGTCTTATGTGGAGATTTGGGGCACACCCTAGACTCTTGTCTCCTTAAAGAGGAGCACGATAAGGCTTTTGCAGCCCAAGATTGTGCTGAAGTTGTCATCCCAGACCTGAATATGCTAGATCTACCCTTGGCTGTCCTCGAGCAGCCATTGCCCCTAGTGATCCCGGAGGGCCCTGCACCCCCAATATATGTTGTTGATTCTTCAATCAACATTTCAGATTCGACTACGAGAGGTTCGGGCTCACTTGACTACACGCCTTCAATGTCGATGTACGAAGTAGAGGTTCCCGACGATGAGTCACTCCCTTTCACCCCTCAACGTAGGTTTAGGCGCACAGGAAATAAGAGGGAGTACCTTCGGAATTTGAGCGTCCCTAGGAGGGAGATAGTGCTTGCTCAATTTTGTTCAGTTTTTGTAAGGGAGTCTGCGAACTCCAGTACGGATAAGTTCTTTTTTGTAGTAAACCAGCATCGCTGGGATTTTTCTTATGTAATGACTAAAGGATCTATAAAGTATTTTGTTTTTGTAACGCCCCAAAATTTCAAACTTGCGAACCTTTTAGAAAACAGGCAAGAGACTAGAGAAAATCTCTTTCCTTCAGAGTTTTTTTATAAAATCAGCGGAAGACTATTCTTTGGTTAATTCAGAAGGCAAGCTGACAACTTTGGGCACGTTAGCTAAAAGAACCAAAACTCACAAAATTCGGATATCCTAAGGAAAATTTGTTACAAACCCAAAATGTCCAGGACGTGAGCTAAGAGCAGGAAGAAGAAGTCTTGAAGTCATCTTGCAATCACGCCATCGCCCGTGGTGTACCTAATCATCACATATACCCATAGAATGGGTTAGTTTCACGAAAAACTAGTAGGTGCACAAGAGAGACTACATGAAATTGAATTAAGTACATTTAATTCAGCAGGTTATGCAGTTTAAAGCAGATATGCAGTTAAACAGATAAGCAGTACAAACAGTTAAGTAGTGCAAACGGGTAAGTAGTGCAAACGATAAGCAGTGCAAGCAGGTAAGTAGTGCAAGCAGTAAGCGGTAATACTAAATTTTTCTACTCATATGTTTCTCATCGTCATAGGAGGAATGTCGTTCCATCAATCACCATTGGGAGTGTTTCGTACTTTAATCAACACGTTATTTTAGCTCACTCAGAATTTTAAAGATTTATACTCGGTTTCGCTTACCGCGGAGGGTGTCATTGATCCTGTTTTTTGTTGGGTCGATTCAATAAGATCAAGCCAAATCTATGCAAATGAAGTTCTCTGAAGACGAGATTTTTAGGGCCATCAAAGGTTTGTCAGGGTGAAAAGCTCCATGTTTTGATGGGTTTCATGTGGATTTCTTCATAATTTTTTGGTCTTGTGTCAAGCATGATGTTATTAGCATGTTTGATGAGTTCTATTGTAACTCCAGATTGCCTATTCAAACTCACTTGGCAATTATATCTCTAATTCTGAAAGATGATGATGCCACTGATATCTCTAGAAGGTTTGTGAAAGGTTTACAAAAAGTACATAAAGACTTATGAAACTTTAGGAAGATTTTCTAGTTTATTCAAAGTTGGTAAAATATTTTGAAACTTATTAAAGTTTGTGCAAGTGTTTCTAGAAGGTTTATCAAAGGCACATAAGAATTTGCACAACATTGGCAAAATGTTATGAATATTCTAAAGATTGTAAAGTTTTTAAAGGATATTTACATAAAAATTTGCAAGACATTAGGAAAGTTGCCTAAAAATTTTGCAAAAACTTACTAATGAAAAAAAATTCTAAGAATTTTACAAAAATGAACAAATGTATGAAAAGTATGTAAAATTTGAAAAAAAAAAACACACAAAGTCAAAAAATTGAATAATATTGCAAAAGTTCCTAACAGTTTGTTAAATATGTGAAACATTTATAAAACGTGTATTAAATTTTCAAAATAATTGACAAAAATTTGTGAGAATACAACAACTACGCCTTCATCCCAAAACAATTGGGGTCGGCGATATGAACCAACAAAGAAAATCATTCTGGGTCTTCCACATGAATCCTTCTCCTCCATTCATTTCTATCCAATGCCATGTCCTCGGTGAGGTTCAAAGCATTCATATCCTTTCCTATCACCTCCATCCATGTCTTCCTAGGCCTACCCCGACCTCTTTTAACTAATATATTTTCCCATTTCTCCATCCTTCTAACTGGAGCATCATTAGGCCTTCGTCGAATATGTCCAAACCACCGTAAACGATTCTCTCTCATCTTATTTTCAATGGGTGCAACGCCTACCTTCTTACGTATCTCCTTGTTCTGAATCTTATCTTTTATTGTATTTCCACACATCCATCTCAGCATACGCATCTCAGCTACACTCATTTTTTGAATATGATGTCTCTTGGCAGCCCAACATTCCGTACCATATAGTAAAGTGGGCCTAATAGTCGTCCTATAAAACTTTTCCTTCAACCGCAATGGCATTCTACGATCGCACAACACTCCAGTTGCACTCTTCCATTTCATCCACCCAACCTTTATCCTATGATTTACATCTCCATCAATTTCTCCATACTTTTGAATGATAGATCCCAAATATTTGAAAGAATCATCCACCGGTATTTTTTGCTCACCAAACTTCATTTGTGAGAATATTCACAAAAAAATTGTAGACCTTAATCAAGGTTTATGAAAGTTTGTACGAAAGTATAAAGCTGTTGTGATGATGGATTGAATCATATTAAGGTCTGATCCAGATCCAAACTATAAATTGTAACATTGACTGGATTGTATGGGGCGTGTTTATTAGGGCATATTTGTTATTATTTTGTATTATAGGACAGTTATGTCCATTGAAAATATTGTAACCTCTATATAAAGTGAAGGAAATAGGTCACGTCTATTCTTTGGAAAACGTGACAGGTTCAGCCAGCACCAATCTCTGTGTCTTCTTCTTCTTCTTCTCTGTTGATTGGTTCTGGTGCATCTCTGAAATCGAACAAAAAGTTCATAAAAAGCACAAAAAAATTGCAAACCATTTTCAAAATTATGTAAAGCTTCGTAAAATACTTACAAATCATAGAAGAAAAGTCGACAGATGTTTGTGAAAATTTTACGAAGTTTTAGAAACTGAAATTTGTAAAAGCATGTGAAATTTTGTTAACGATTTATAAAAAATACAAGAGAATTTGCAGAACACCAAAATTTTGTAAGAGTTCACAAAATTTTGCGAAAACATTGCAAAAAATTGTGTTATTGTGTTACTTTATAAAGGTTGCAAAACAATGACAAAATCTTCTGAAACTTAATAATGGTTTGGAAAAGTTTGTGAAAGTTTTATAAGAAGTATTCAGAAAATTACACAAAGTATAGATATAAAAGTTTGTGAAATGTTGGCAAATTTTTCTAGAACTATTGCAAAAGATCATTAAATGTTCGTAAAACTTGATGAAAATTTGTGAGAGTTTGTCAAAGATTTATAACAAGTACATAAAAGTTTGTGTAAAACACTAACAAAATTTAATGAAAGTTTGTGAAAGGCATTTACACTAATACATAAAAATTTGCAAGACTTGAAAATTTATTCTTACAAATTTACGAAATAAAAAAATCTATAAAAAGGTTATAAAAATCTAGAAAAATTAACAAAAAATTGTCAAAATTTTACAGAAACATCACGAAATTTAATAGATTTGTCAAATTTTGTGAAAGTTTTAGAAAGTGCATAAAATTTACAAACAATTGACAAAATTTCTGAAAATTTCTCAAATATCCGTAAGCTTGTAGATCTTAACAAAGATTTTTCAATTTTTGAATAAGTTTGTCAAATGCTTGCAAAAATTTGTGCCAATTTCTAGAAATTTTAATAAAATTCGTAAATAGTTCGCAAAAATTTGTGAAGCTTCATGAAGGTTGCAAAACATTGACAAAATTTTCCAAAACTTTTGCAATTTGTCAAAAATTTATAGAAATACACAAACATGAGTGAAATTTAATAGGTTTGTCAAATTTTGTGAAAGGTTTAGAAAGTGCATAAATTTTTCAAACAATTGTCAAAATTTCAAAAAAAAATTACAAATATTCATAAAATTTTGTAGATTTTAATAAAGTTTTTTTCAATTTTTGAATAAGCTTCTGAAAACTTCCAAAAAATTGTGCCAATTTCTAGAAATTTTAATGAAATTCGTAAATAATTCGCAAAAAATTGTGAAACTTCATGAAGGTTGCAAAACATTGACAAAATTTTCTAAAATTGTTGCGATAGTTCACTAAATACTTGTAAAAAATTTGAAGTCGTAAAAGGTGTGAAATTCGTGAAATTCATGAAATTTTTGAAGCTTCTGAAGCGTTCACAAATTGGCAAAAATCTAAAATATTTTAAATAATATGTTAAAATAAGTGGAGTTTGTAAAGGTTTTAAATACTGTCAAAAGCCAAAAAAATTTAAAACTTATATTGAATTGAAAGTTGTAAAATTTGTGAAATTCATAAAATTTGCAAATTTGCTTCAATGATTTAAAATTTATAAACTTTGTGAAAGGTAGGTAGTTTGCAAAAGTTAGAAACAATTTATGCATGTTCACAACAACTTGCAAAACTATGTGAAGAGTTTTTGAAAATTTCCTAAAAGGTTTTCAAAATTTCTAAATGTTATCAAAAGTTGTAAAACTTATAAAATTCATCAAATTCGCAAAATTCATCAAAAGTTTTAAAAAAATCTGTAAATGTTTGTGAAAGGTAAAATTTTCAAAGGTTTCAAAAAAACTAGAAATGTTTAGAAAGCTCACAAAGAACTTATTAAATTTGTAAATTTCTTAAAACGTGTAAAAATTGGTCAAAATTTGGAAACAAATTTATATTTGTGAAAGTTTGTAAAGTTTGTAAAGTTTGAAAATTTTCAAAATAGTGCTCAAAAGTTTTTCAAATAATTTATCAGAAACAGTGAAATAAAATATTTCATTGGAAAATATATTAAATTAGTATAATTTCTGAAAAAGTTGTGAAATTTTTAAAGTTCGTGATGTGTTTTAATGTTTGCACAAGCTCTAAAGAGTTTTAATTTTTAATAGGGCTTGGAACTAAGGTTTTCACATTTTTTATCAAAAAAACTGAAACATTGTATACGCTTAACGCTCTAGGAGTAGGTACTTAAACAACACTGCTCGTGAAGATCATAAAAGTCCACAAAATTTAGAATCATGAAACTAAAGTTTCATGAAATAATAAAAGTC
The DNA here is from genome assembly GCF_984573655.1 of Nuphar pumila. Taxonomy (NCBI): domain Eukaryota; kingdom Viridiplantae; phylum Streptophyta; class Magnoliopsida; order Nymphaeales; family Nymphaeaceae; genus Nuphar; species Nuphar pumila. The sequence goes on along the minus strand of NC_143252.1, from coordinate 61,265 downwards.
GACAAAATCTCATCAAAAATTATAAAATTTGTTCCCCGAAAATTTTGTAACATTCGTAATGAAATCTTTGAAAAATTCATGATTACCATGCACAACACTAGGAAAACCATTACAAGACGAAGTTCACAGATCTTAATCTGTGCATTTTACTTCACATCAATTAACTGATTAGGCACTCTTGTGCTCAGATTTCCTAATCACTTTCTATTTTTGTCTCTTGACCATAAAAATTGCAGTTTATTAACATCATGTAGGAAAAAGGTTATAACATCGTTGTGAATTATGTAAAATATTTCAGTATCAATAATTAGTGGAACCACAAAACTATCAAAATAGAACTTCTGAAAGTTTCAAAAATTTGCCCATGTCTTCTCAATTTCTCTTGTTGAGGGCAATACACACTAAAAAGAACAACCTCTTCAATCAATATCATTAGCTACATAAAGACCACTATACAACTAGCAACTAATAAATAAATAATTGCACTACATTTAAACTCTGATTTTTCCATGTAGAAACCAATGATGGTGCACTGAAAAATCTTCTTGCTAGCACTAGCATCAAAAGAGAGAGCACCAAAATTTGTATCATACCATTTCAATCTCCTCCGTACACGCCCAAACAAACACCAGATTTTATGACACTTAATCTCAGTTTGGGTGTTTTTCCCCTGTATTTCTGTCACACCCTAAGAGTGCAATAGAAAAAGGGATTGCATGATGGGGCGTCTTGAGACACCCTTAATAAAGTTTTCAATATCACAATAATAGATATCATTTACATAATTATAACATTCATCCCATCACTAAAACGGTTACCAAAACTATTATACTTTTTGTTGCTAAGATGTTAAAATGGTTCTTTCTGACTTCTTTATCTTCCACCTTAACAATGTAAATTTGCGAAAATTCTTCATAATATTCCCAAAAGCTCATAAAAATGTGCAGTTTATAGATTTTGTCAAAAGTTGATAAAAGTTAAAAATCTTGTCTAGAATTGCAAACTTTGATAAAGTTAATGAAAGGTTACAAAGTTTTCCAAAAGTTTAAAAATAGTTTAAAATTTTTTACAAAAGCTCACAAAAAATTAGTGAAAATTGTCAAATTTGTGAAAAAATGTAAAATTGAATAAGTTTACTAAAAATGCAATATTTATGAAATTAATAAAAAAATCGAATTTTGCTAAAGGTTCTAAAGTTTGCGAAAAATCAACATAATTTAAAAATGTTCAGAAAGTCCCCCAAAAACTTGTAAAAATTGTGAAAAGTTGAAAGTTCAGAATTGGCAAAAAAAAATCTAACATAAACTCTAAAAATGTTCCTGAAAGTTGATAATAAAATTTTGAACGTCAAAGTTTGTTAAAAGTTGTAATTACAATTTTGTCATCAGTTCTAAACGTTGTGAAAATTTACCAAAAGTTGCAAAACTTTTACAATTTGCAATAGTTCAAAAACATTTAAAAAGTGCAAGAAAATTTTGTGAAATTTGTCAAAAATTGTAAATCTATAAAAGATGGTAAGGTTTTGAAAGGTAAAATTCACAAAATTTTGAAATAGCCTATAAACATTCCAAAAGTCTAGTTAAGAGTCTCTAAAATTCATAAAATTTCTCAAAAGTTGTAAAATTTGGTTGTAAAGTTTGCAAATTTATCATATAGTTTACAAAACTTTATAAATGCTCACAAAAATTGTGAAATTTGTAAAATTCAATCAAACGTATAAAAATACAACATAAATTTGACAAAACTTGTAAAATTTGTAAAGATTGTAAAAGTATGGAATAATTTGAAAATGTTCACAAAAGTTTTTGGAACTTTTAAGATGCGTCAAAATTTGTAAAGTTTGTGAAACACTGTAAAATTTCAAAAATCGATCAGATTTTTTAAATTTGTAAAACTAGTCAAAAACTGTAAAATTTGTAAAATTTGTAAGTTTGCAAAAGTTCAAAATAATATATCGAAAATGTTCACAAAGGCTCACTAGAAGTTTACGAAATTTGAAATAGTTTCAAATCTTCACAAAAGTTTATGAAAAAATTGTGAAATTCAAATAATCTGCCTGAAGTTTTCAAAAGCAGATAAATGTTGTAAAAAATGTCAAATGCTGCAAAAGTTTCCAATTGATAAAAAATTGAAATTTTTTTAATAAAGATTTGGAAAGTTTGGGGAAGTTTGTGAAACTTTATGAAGGCATGTGAATGTTTGTCAAAGGCAAACTTTCTGAAACCTTATGAAGGTATGTGAATGTTTGTCAAAGGCTTATAAAAAAATAATAAAATTTTCAAAGCATTAAAAAAAATTGTAAAAGTTATGCACAAATTTTGTAAAATTTTGTGAAAGAGTATGCAAAAGTTTTATGAAAGTTTACAAAAGAAAAACTGTAAAAATTATGCACAATTTTTGAAATTTTCATTGATATTTAGAAATAGTTTGCAAAATTATGTAAAACTTCAAATAAATTGCAAAGCATTGACCAAATTTTCTAAAACTTAATAAATACTTGAAAAAGCTTGTGAAAGCCTTGGAAGAAGTACATTAAAATTTTACAAAGTATTGATATACCATTTTGTGGGAGGATGGAAAAATTGTCTAAAACTTTTGAAAAAGTTCATAAATGTTTGGGAAACTTCATAAAAGGTTGTAAGGTTGTGAACGTTTATCAAAAATCAACAAGTATATAAATTTGACAAATTTTGTGCAAGATTTGCTTAACTTCAAAAAGAATTGACAAACTTTAGGAAGGTTTGTGAAAGGTTTACAAAAAGTACATAAAGACTTATGAAACTTTAGGAAGATTTTCTAGTTTATTCAAAGTTGGTAAAATATTTTGAAACTTATTAAAGTTTGTGCAAGTGTTTCTAGAAGGTTTATCAAAGGCACATAAGAATTTGCACAACATTGGCAAAATGTTATGAATATTCTAAAGATTGTAAAGTTTTTAAAGGATATTTACATAAAAATTTGCAAGACATTAGGAAAGTTGCCTAAAAATTTTGCAAAAACTTACTAATGAAAAAAAATTCTAAGAATTTTACAAAAATGAACAAATGTATGAAAAGTATGTAAAATTTGAAAAAAAAAAACACACAAAGTCAAAAAATTGAATAATATTGCAAAAGTTCCTAACAGTTTGTTAAATATGTGAAACATTTATAAAACGTGTATTAAATTTTCAAAATAATTGACAAAAATTTGTGAGAATACAACAACTACGCCTTCATCCCAAAACAATTGGGGTCGGCGATATGAACCAACAAAGAAAATCATTCTGGGTCTTCCACATGAATCCTTCTCCTCCATTCATTTCTATCCAATGCCATGTCCTCGGTGAGGTTCAAAGCATTCATATCCTTTCCTATCACCTCCATCCATGTCTTCCTAGGCCTACCCCGACCTCTTTTAACTAATATATTTTCCCATTTCTCCATCCTTCTAACTGGAGCATCATTAGGCCTTCGTCGAATATGTCCAAACCACCGTAAACGATTCTCTCTCATCTTATTTTCAATGGGTGCAACGCCTACCTTCTTACGTATCTCCTTGTTCTGAATCTTATCTTTTATTGTATTTCCACACATCCATCTCAGCATACGCATCTCAGCTACACTCATTTTTTGAATATGATGTCTCTTGGCAGCCCAACATTCCGTACCATATAGTAAAGTGGGCCTAATAGTCGTCCTATAAAACTTTTCCTTCAACCGCAATGGCATTCTACGATCGCACAACACTCCAGTTGCACTCTTCCATTTCATCCACCCAACCTTTATCCTATGATTTACATCTCCATCAATTTCTCCATACTTTTGAATGATAGATCCCAAATATTTGAAAGAATCATCCACCGGTATTTTTTGCTCACCAAACTTCATTTGTGAGAATATTCACAAAAAAATTGTAGACCTTAATCAAGGTTTATGAAAGTTTGTACGAAAGTATAAAGCTGTTGTGATGATGGATTGAATCATATTAAGGTCTGATCCAGATCCAAACTATAAATTGTAACATTGACTGGATTGTATGGGGCGTGTTTATTAGGGCATATTTGTTATTATTTTGTATTATAGGACAGTTATGTCCATTGAAAATATTGTAACCTCTATATAAAGTGAAGGAAATAGGTCACGTCTATTCTTTGGAAAACGTGACAGGTTCAGCCAGCACCAATCTCTGTGTCTTCTTCTTCTTCTTCTCTGTTGATTGGTTCTGGTGCATCTCTGAAATCGAACAAAAAGTTCATAAAAAGCACAAAAAAATTGCAAACCATTTTCAAAATTATGTAAAGCTTCGTAAAATACTTACAAATCATAGAAGAAAAGTCGACAGATGTTTGTGAAAATTTTACGAAGTTTTAGAAACTGAAATTTGTAAAAGCATGTGAAATTTTGTTAACGATTTATAAAAAATACAAGAGAATTTGCAGAACACCAAAATTTTGTAAGAGTTCACAAAATTTTGCGAAAACATTGCAAAAAATTGTGTTATTGTGTTACTTTATAAAGGTTGCAAAACAATGACAAAATCTTCTGAAACTTAATAATGGTTTGGAAAAGTTTGTGAAAGTTTTATAAGAAGTATTCAGAAAATTACACAAAGTATAGATATAAAAGTTTGTGAAATGTTGGCAAATTTTTCTAGAACTATTGCAAAAGATCATTAAATGTTCGTAAAACTTGATGAAAATTTGTGAGAGTTTGTCAAAGATTTATAACAAGTACATAAAAGTTTGTGTAAAACACTAACAAAATTTAATGAAAGTTTGTGAAAGGCATTTACACTAATACATAAAAATTTGCAAGACTTGAAAATTTATTCTTACAAATTTACGAAATAAAAAAATCTATAAAAAGGTTATAAAAATCTAGAAAAATTAACAAAAAATTGTCAAAATTTTACAGAAACATCACGAAATTTAATAGATTTGTCAAATTTTGTGAAAGTTTTAGAAAGTGCATAAAATTTACAAACAATTGACAAAATTTCTGAAAATTTCTCAAATATCCGTAAGCTTGTAGATCTTAACAAAGATTTTTCAATTTTTGAATAAGTTTGTCAAATGCTTGCAAAAATTTGTGCCAATTTCTAGAAATTTTAATAAAATTCGTAAATAGTTCGCAAAAATTTGTGAAGCTTCATGAAGGTTGCAAAACATTGACAAAATTTTCCAAAACTTTTGCAATTTGTCAAAAATTTATAGAAATACACAAACATGAGTGAAATTTAATAGGTTTGTCAAATTTTGTGAAAGGTTTAGAAAGTGCATAAATTTTTCAAACAATTGTCAAAATTTCAAAAAAAAATTACAAATATTCATAAAATTTTGTAGATTTTAATAAAGTTTTTTTCAATTTTTGAATAAGCTTCTGAAAACTTCCAAAAAATTGTGCCAATTTCTAGAAATTTTAATGAAATTCGTAAATAATTCGCAAAAAATTGTGAAACTTCATGAAGGTTGCAAAACATTGACAAAATTTTCTAAAATTGTTGCGATAGTTCACTAAATACTTGTAAAAAATTTGAAGTCGTAAAAGGTGTGAAATTCGTGAAATTCATGAAATTTTTGAAGCTTCTGAAGCGTTCACAAATTGGCAAAAATCTAAAATATTTTAAATAATATGTTAAAATAAGTGGAGTTTGTAAAGGTTTTAAATACTGTCAAAAGCCAAAAAAATTTAAAACTTATATTGAATTGAAAGTTGTAAAATTTGTGAAATTCATAAAATTTGCAAATTTGCTTCAATGATTTAAAATTTATAAACTTTGTGAAAGGTAGGTAGTTTGCAAAAGTTAGAAACAATTTATGCATGTTCACAACAACTTGCAAAACTATGTGAAGAGTTTTTGAAAATTTCCTAAAAGGTTTTCAAAATTTCTAAATGTTATCAAAAGTTGTAAAACTTATAAAATTCATCAAATTCGCAAAATTCATCAAAAGTTTTAAAAAAATCTGTAAATGTTTGTGAAAGGTAAAATTTTCAAAGGTTTCAAAAAAACTAGAAATGTTTAGAAAGCTCACAAAGAACTTATTAAATTTGTAAATTTCTTAAAACGTGTAAAAATTGGTCAAAATTTGGAAACAAATTTATATTTGTGAAAGTTTGTAAAGTTTGTAAAGTTTGAAAATTTTCAAAATAGTGCTCAAAAGTTTTTCAAATAATTTATCAGAAACAGTGAAATAAAATATTTCATTGGAAAATATATTAAATTAGTATAATTTCTGAAAAAGTTGTGAAATTTTTAAAGTTCGTGATGTGTTTTAATGTTTGCACAAGCTCTAAAGAGTTTTAATTTTTAATAGGGCTTGGAACTAAGGTTTTCACATTTTTTATCAAAAAAACTGAAACATTGTATACGCTTAACGCTCTAGGAGTAGGTACTTAAACAACACTGCTCGTGAAGATCATAAAAGTCCACAAAATTTAGAATCATGAAACTAAAGTTTCATGAAATAATAAAAGTCGACAAAATCTCATCAAAAATTATAAAATTTGTTCCCCGAAAATTTTGTAACATTCGTAATGAAATCTTTGAAAAATTCATGATTACCATGCACAACACTAGGAAAACCATTACAAGACGAAGTTCACAGATCTTAATCTGTGCATTTTACTTCACATCAATTAACTGATTAGGCACTCTTGTGCTCAGATTTCCTAATCACTTTCTATTTTTGTCTCTTGACCATAAAAATTGCAGTTTATTAACATCATGTAGGAAAAAGGTTATAACATCGTTGTGAATTATGTAAAATATTTCAGTATCAATAATTAGTGGAACCACAAAACTATCAAAATAGAACTTCTGAAAGTTTCAAAAATTTGCCCATGTCTTCTCAATTTCTCTTGTTGAGGGCAATACACACTAAAAAGAACAACCTCTTCAATCAATATCATTAGCTACATAAAGACCACTATACAACTAGCAACTAATAAATAAATAATTGCACTACATTTAAACTCTGATTTTTCCATGTAGAAACCAATGATGGTGCACTGAAAAATCTTCTTGCTAGCACTAGCATCAAAAGAGAGAGCACCAAAATTTGTATCATACCATTTCAATCTCCTCCGTACACGCCCAAACAAACACCAGATTTTATGACACTTAATCTCAGTTTGGGTGTTTTTCCCCTGTATTTCTGTCACACCCTAAGAGTGCAATAGAAAAAGGGATTGCATGATGGGGCGTCTTGAGACACCCTTAATAAAGTTTTCAATATCACAATAATAGATATCATTTACATAATTATAACATTCATCCCATCACTAAAACGGTTACCAAAACTATTATACTTTTTGTTGCTAAGATGTTAAAATGGTTCTTTCTGACTTCTTTATCTTCCACCTTAACAATGTAAATTTGCGAAAATTCTTCATAATATTCCCAAAAGCTCATAAAAATGTGCAGTTTATAGATTTTGTCAAAAGTTGATAAAAGTTAAAAATCTTGTCTAGAATTGCAAACTTTGATAAAGTTAATGAAAGGTTACAAAGTTTTCCAAAAGTTTAAAAATAGTTTAAAATTTTTTACAAAAGCTCACAAAAAATTAGTGAAAATTGTCAAATTTGTGAAAAAATGTAAAATTGAATAAGTTTACTAAAAATGCAATATTTATGAAATTAATAAAAAAATCGAATTTTGCTAAAGGTTCTAAAGTTTGCGAAAAATCAACATAATTTAAAAATGTTCAGAAAGTCCCCCAAAAACTTGTAAAAATTGTGAAAAGTTGAAAGTTCAGAATTGGCAAAAAAAAATCTAACATAAACTCTAAAAATGTTCCTGAAAGTTGATAATAAAATTTTGAACGTCAAAGTTTGTTAAAAGTTGTAATTACAATTTTGTCATCAGTTCTAAACGTTGTGAAAATTTACCAAAAGTTGCAAAACTTTTACAATTTGCAATAGTTCAAAAACATTTAAAAAGTGCAAGAAAATTTTGTGAAATTTGTCAAAAATTGTAAATCTATAAAAGATGGTAAGGTTTTGAAAGGTAAAATTCACAAAATTTTGAAATAGCCTATAAACATTCCAAAAGTCTAGTTAAGAGTCTCTAAAATTCATAAAATTTCTCAAAAGTTGTAAAATTTGGTTGTAAAGTTTGCAAATTTATCATATAGTTTACAAAACTTTATAAATGCTCACAAAAATTGTGAAATTTGTAAAATTCAATCAAACGTATAAAAATACAACATAAATTTGACAAAACTTGTAAAATTTGTAAAGATTGTAAAAGTATGGAATAATTTGAAAATGTTCACAAAAGTTTTTGGAACTTTTAAGATGCGTCAAAATTTGTAAAGTTTGTGAAACACTGTAAAATTTCAAAAATCGATCAGATTTTTTAAATTTGTAAAACTAGTCAAAAACTGTAAAATTTGTAAAATTTGTAAGTTTGCAAAAGTTCAAAATAATATATCGAAAATGTTCACAAAGGCTCACTAGAAGTTTACGAAATTTGAAATAGTTTCAAATCTTCACAAAAGTTTATGAAAAAATTGTGAAATTCAAATAATCTGCCTGAAGTTTTCAAAAGCAGATAAATGTTGTAAAAAATGTCAAATGCTGCAAAAGTTTCCAATTGATAAAAAATTGAAATTTTTTTAATAAAGATTTGGAAAGTTTGGGGAAGTTTGTGAAACTTTATGAAGGCATGTGAATGTTTGTCAAAGGCAAACTTTCTGAAACCTTATGAAGGTATGTGAATGTTTGTCAAAGGCTTATAAAAAAATAATAAAATTTTCAAAGCATTAAAAAAAATTGTAAAAGTTATGCACAAATTTTGTAAAATTTTGTGAAAGAGTATGCAAAAGTTTTATGAAAGTTTACAAAAGAAAAACTGTAAAAATTATGCACAATTTTTGAAATTTTCATTGATATTTAGAAATAGTTTGCAAAATTATGTAAAACTTCAAATAAATTGCAAAGCATTGACCAAATTTTCTAAAACTTAATAAATACTTGAAAAAGCTTGTGAAAGCCTTGGAAGAAGTACATTAAAATTTTACAAAGTATTGATATACCATTTTGTGGGAGGATGGAAAAATTGTCTAAAACTTTTGAAAAAGTTCATAAATGTTTGGGAAACTTCATAAAAGGTTGTAAGGTTGTGAACGTTTATCAAAAATCAACAAGTATATAAATTTGACAAATTTTGTGCAAGATTTGCTTAACTTCAAAAAGAATTGACAAACTTTAGGAAGGTTTGTGAAAGGTTTACAAAAAGTACATAAAGACTTATGAAACTTTAGGAAGATTTTCTAGTTTATTCAAAGTTGGTAAAATATTTTGAAACTTATTAAAGTTTGTGCAAGTGTTTCTAGAAGGTTTATCAAAGGCACATAAGAATTTGCACAACATTGGCAAAATGTTATGAATATTCTAAAGATTGTAAAGTTTTTAAAGGATATTTACATAAAAATTTGCAAGACATTAGGAAAGTTGCCTAAAAATTTTGCAAAAACTTACTAATGAAAAAAAATTCTAAGAATTTTACAAAAATGAACAAATGTATGAAAAGTATGTAAAATTTGAAAAAAAAAAACACACAAAGTCAAAAAATTGAATAATATTGCAAAAGTTCCTAACAGTTTGTTAAATATGTGAAACATTTATAAAACGTGTATTAAATTTTCAAAATAATTGACAAAAATTTGTGAGAATACAACAACTACGCCTTCATCCCAAAACAATTGGGGTCGGCGATATGAACCAACAAAGAAAATCATTCTGGGTCTTCCACATGAATCCTTCTCCTCCATTCATTTCTATCCAATGCCATGTCCTCGGTGAGGTTCAAAGCATTCATATCCTTTCCTATCACCTCCATCCATGTCTTCCTAGGCCTACCCCGACCTCTTTTAACTAATATATTTTCCCATTTCTCCATCCTTCTAACTGGAGCATCATTAGGCCTTCGTCGAATATGTCCAAACCACCGTAAACGATTCTCTCTCATCTTATTTTCAATGGGTGCAACGCCTACCTTCTTACGTATCTCCTTGTTCTGAATCTTATCTTTTATTGTATTTCCACACATCCATCTCAGCATACGCATCTCAGCTACACTCATTTTTTGAATATGATGTCTCTTGGCAGCCCAACATTCCGTACCATATAGTAAAGTGGGCCTAATAGTCGTCCTATAAAACTTTTCCTTCAACCGCAATGGCATTCTACGATCGCACAACACTCCAGTTGCACTCTTCCATTTCATCCACCCAACCTTTATCCTATGATTTACATCTCCATCAATTTCTCCATACTTTTGAATGATAGATCCCAAATATTTGAAAGAATCATCCACCGGTATTTTTTGCTCACCAAACTTCATTTGTGAGAATATTCACAAAAAAATTGTAGACCTTAATCAAGGTTTATGAAAGTTTGTACGAAAGTATAAAGCTGTTGTGATGATGGATTGAATCATATTAAGGTCTGATCCAGATCCAAACTATAAATTGTAACATTGACTGGATTGTATGGGGCGTGTTTATTAGGGCATATTTGTTATTATTTTGTATTATAGGACAGTTATGTCCATTGAAAATATTGTAACCTCTATATAAAGTGAAGGAAATAGGTCACGTCTATTCTTTGGAAAACGTGACAGGTTCAGCCAGCACCAATCTCTGTGTCTTCTTCTTCTTCTTCTCTGTTGATTGGTTCTGGTGCATCTCTGAAATCGAACAAAAAGTTCATAAAAAGCACAAAAAAATTGCAAACCATTTTCAAAATTATGTAAAGCTTCGTAAAATACTTACAAATCATAGAAGAAAAGTCGACAGATGTTTGTGAAAATTTTACGAAGTTTTAGAAACTGAAATTTGTAAAAGCATGTGAAATTTTGTTAACGATTTATAAAAAATACAAGAGAATTTGCAGAACACCAAAATTTTGTAAGAGTTCACAAAATTTTGCGAAAACATTGCAAAAAATTGTGTTATTGTGTTACTTTATAAAGGTTGCAAAACAATGACAAAATCTTCTGAAACTTAATAATGGTTTGGAAAAGTTTGTGAAAGTTTTATAAGAAGTATTCAGAAAATTACACAAAGTATAGATATAAAAGTTTGTGAAATGTTGGCAAATTTTTCTAGAACTATTGCAAAAGATCATTAAATGTTCGTAAAACTTGATGAAAATTTGTGAGAGTTTGTCAAAGATTTATAACAAGTACATAAAAGTTTGTGTAAAACACTAACAAAATTTAATGAAAGTTTGTGAAAGGCATTTACACTAATACATAAAAATTTGCAAGACTTGAAAATTTATTCTTACAAATTTACGAAATAAAAAAATCTATAAAAAGGTTATAAAAATCTAGAAAAATTAACAAAAAATTGTCAAAATTTTACAGAAACATCACGAAATTTAATAGATTTGTCAAATTTTGTGAAAGTTTTAGAAAGTGCATAAAATTTACAAACAATTGACAAAATTTCTGAAAATTTCTCAAATATCCGTAAGCTTGTAGATCTTAACAAAGATTTTTCAATTTTTGAATAAGTTTGTCAAATGCTTGCAAAAATTTGTGCCAATTTCTAGAAATTTTAATAAAATTCGTAAATAGTTCGCAAAAATTTGTGAAGCTTCATGAAGGTTGCAAAACATTGACAAAATTTTCCAAAACTTTTGCAATTTGTCAAAAATTTATAGAAATACACAAACATGAGTGAAATTTAATAGGTTTGTCAAATTTTGTGAAAGGTTTAGAAAGTGCATAAGTTTTTCAAACAATTGTCAAAATTTCAAAAAAAAAATAGCAAATATTCATAAAATTTTGTAGATTTTAATAAAGTTTTTTCAGTTTTTGAATAAGCTTCTGAAAACTTCCAAAAAATTGTGCCAATTTCTAGAAATTTTAATGAAATTCGTAAATAATTCGCAAAAAATTGTGAAACTTCATGAAGGTTGCAAAACATTGACAAAATTTTCTAAAATTGTTGCGATAGTTCACTAAATACTTGTAAAAAATTTGAAGTCGTAAAAGGTGTGAAATTCGTGAAATTCATGAAATTTTTGAAGCTTCTGAAGCGTTCACAAGTTGGCAAAAATCTAAAATATTTTAAATAACATGTTAAAATAAGTGGAGTTTGTAAAGGTTTTAAATACTGTCAAAAGCCAAAAAAATTTAAAACTTATATTGAATTGAAAGTTGTAAAATTTGTGAAATTCATAGAATTTGCAAATTTGCTTCAATGATTTAAAATTTATAAACTTTGTGAAAGGTAGGTAGTTTGCAAAAGTTAGAAACAATTTATGCATGTTCACAACAACTTGCAAAACTATGTGAAGAGTTTTTGAAAATTTCCTAAAAGGTTTTCAAAATTTCTAAATGTTATCAAAAGTTGTAAAACTTATAAAATTCATCAAATTCGCAAAATTCATCAAAAGTTTTAAAAAATCTGTAAATGTTTGTGAAAGGTAAAATTTTCAAAGGTTTCAAAAAAACTAGAAATGTTTAGAAAGCTCACAAAGAACTTATTAAATTTGTAAATCTCTTAAAACGTGTAAAAATTGGTCAAAATTTGGAAACAAATTTATATTTGTGAAAGTTTGTAAAGTTTGTAAAGTTTGAAAATTTTCAAAATAGAGCGCAAAAGTTTTTCAAATAATTTATCAGAAACAGTGAAATAAAATATTTCATTGGAAAATATATTAAATTAGTATAATTTCTGAAAAAGTTGTGAAATTTTTAAAGTTCGTGATGTGTTTTAATGTTTGCACAAGCTCTAAAGAGTTTTAATTTTTAATAGGGCTTGGAACTAAGGTTTTCACATTTTTTATCAAAAAAACTGAAACATTGTATACGCTTAACGCTCTAGGAGTAGGTACTTAAACAACACTGCTCGTGAAGATCATAAAAGTCCACAAAATTTAGAATCATGAAACTAAAGTTTCATGAAATAATAAAAGTCGACAAAATCTCATCAAAAATTATAAAATTTGTTCCCCGAAAATTTTGTAACATTAGTAATGAAATCTTTGAAAAATTCATGATTACCATGCACAACACTAGGAAAACCATTACAAGACGAAGTTAACAGATCTTAATCTGTGCATTTTACTTCACATCAATTAACTGATTAGGCACTCTTGTGCTCAGATTTCCTAATCACTTTCTATTTTTGTCTCTTGACCATAAAAATTGCAGTTTATTAACATCATGTAGGAAAAAGGTTATAACATCGTTGTGAATTATGTAAAATATTTCAGTATCAATAATTAGTGGAACCACAAAACTATCAAAATAGAACTTCTGAAAGTTTCAAAAATTTGCCCATGTCTTCTCAATTTCTCTTGTTGAGGGCAATACACACTAAAAAGAACAACCTCTTCAATCAATATCATTAGCTACATAAAGACCACTATACAACTAGCAACTAATAAATAAATAATTGCACTACATTTAAACTCTGATTTTTCCATGTAGAAACCAATGATGGTGCACTGAAAAATCTTCTTGCTAGCACTAGCATCAAAAGAGAGAGCACCAAAATTTGTATCATACCATTTCAATCTCCTCCGTACACGCCCAAACAAACACCAGATTTTATGACACTTAATCTCAGTTTGGGTGTTTTTCCCCTGTATTTCTGTCACACCCTAAGAGTGCAATAGAAAAAGGGATTGCATGATGGGGCGTCTTGAGACACCCTTAATAAAGTTTTCAATATCACAATAATAGATATCATTTACATAATTATAACATTCATCCCATCACTAAAACGGTTACCAAAACTATTATACTTTTTGTTGCTAAGATGTTAAAATGGTTCTTTCTGACTTCTTTATCTTCCACCTTAACAATGTAAATTTGCGAAAATTCTTCATAATATTCCCAAAAGCTCATAAAAATGTGCAGTTTATAGATTTTGTCAAAAGTTGATAAAAGTTAAAAATCTTGTCTAGAATTGCAAACTTTGATAAAGTTAATGAAAGGTTACAAAGTTTTCCAAAAGTTTAAAAATAGTTTAAAATTTTTTACAAAAGCTCACAAAAAATTAGTGAAAATTGTCAAATTTGTGAAAAAATGTAAAATTGAATAAGTTTACTAAAAATGCAATATTTATGAAATTAATAAAAAAATCGAATTTTGCTAAAGGTTCTAAAGTTTGCGAAAAATCAACATAATTTAAAAATGTTCAGAAAGTCCCCTAAAAACTTGTAAAAATTGTGAAAAGTTGAAAGTTCAGAATTGGCAAAAAAAAATCTAACATAAACTCTAAAAATGTTCCTGAAAGTTGATAATAAAATTTTGAACGTCAAAGTTTGTTAAAAGTTGTAATTACAATTTTGTCATCAGTTCTAAACGTTGTGAAAATTTACCAAAAGTTGCAAAACTTTTACAATTTGCAATAGTTCAAAAACATTTAAAAAGTGCAAGAAAATTTTGTGAAATTTGTCAAAAATTGTAAATCTATAAAAGATGGTAAGGTTTTGAAAGGTAAAATTCACAAAATTTTGAAATAGCCTATAAACATTCCAAAAGTCTAGTTAAGAGTCTCTAAAATTCATAAAATTTCTCAAAAGTTGTAAAATTTGGTTGTAAAGTTTGCAAATTTATCATATAGTTTACAAAACTTTATAAATGCTCACAAAAATTGTGAAATTTGTAAAATTCAATCAAACGTATAAAAATACAACATAAATTTGACAAAACTTGTAAAATTTGTAAAGATTGTAAAAGTATGGAATAATTTGAAAATGTTCACAAAAGTTTTTGGAACTTTTAAGATGCGTCAAAATTTGTAAAGTTTGTGAAACACTGTAAAATTTCAAAAATCGATCAGATTTTTTAAATTTGTAAAACTAGTCAAAAACTGTAAAATTTGTAAAATTTGTAAGTTTGCAAAAGTTCAAAATAATATATCGAAAATGTTCACAAAGGCTCACTAGAAGTTTACGAAATTTGAAATAGTTTCAAATCTTCACAAAAGTTTATGAAAAAATTGTGAAATTCAAATAATCTGCCTGAAGTTTTCAAAAGCAGATAAATGTTGTAAAAAATGTCAAATGCTGCAAAAGTTTCCAATTGATAAAAAATTGAAATTTTTTTAATAAAGATTTGGAAAGTTTGGGGAAGTTTGTGAAACTTTATGAAGGCATGTGAATGTTTGTCAAAGGCAAACTTTCTGAAACCTTATGAAGGTATGTGAATGTTTGTCAAAGGCTTATAAAAAAATAATAAAATTTTCAAAGCATTAAAAAAAATTGTAAAAGTTATGCACAAATTTTGTAAAATTTTGTGAAAGAGTATGCAAAAGTTTTATGAAAGTTTACAAAAGAAAAACTGTAAAAATTATGCACAATTTTTGAAATTTTCATTGATATTTAGAAATAGTTTGCAAAATTATGTAAAACTTCAAATAAATTGCAAAGCATTGACCAAATTTTCTAAAACTTAATAAATACTTGAAAAAGCTTGTGAAAGCCTTGGAAGAAGTACATTAAAATTTTACAAAGTATTGATATACCATTTTGTGGGAGGATGGAAAAATTGTCTAAAACTTTTGAAAAAGTTCATAAATGTTTGGGAAACTTCATAAAAGGTTGTAAGGTTGTGAACGTTTATCAAAAATCAACAAGTATATAAATTTGACAAATTTTGTGCAAGATTTGCTTAACTTCAAAAAGAATTGACAAACTTTAGGAAGGTTTGTGAAAGGTTTACAAAAAGTACATAAAGACTTATGAAACTTTAGGAAGATTTTCTAGTTTATTCAAAGTTGGTAAAATATTTTGAAACTTATTAAAGTTTGTGCAAGTGTTTCTAGAAGGTTTATCAAAGGCACATAAGAATTTGCACAACATTGGCAAAATGTTATGAATATTCTAAAGATTGTAAAGTTTTTAAAGGATATTTACATAAAAATTTGCAAGACATTAGGAAAGTTGCCTAAAAATTTTGCAAAAACTTACTAATGAAAAAAAATTCTAAGAATTTTACAAAAATGAACAAATGTATGAAAAGTATGTAAAATTTGAAAAAAAAAAACACACAAAGTCAAAAAATTGAATAATATTGCAAAAGTTCCTAACAGTTTGTTAAATATGTGAAACATTTATAAAACGTGTATTAAATTTTCAAAATAATTGACAAAAATTTGTGAGAATACAACAACTACGCCTTCATCCCAAAACAATTGGGGTCGGCGATATGAACCAACAAAGAAAATCATTCTGGGTCTTCCACATGAATCCTTCTCCTCCATTCATTTCTATCCAATGCCATGTCCTCGGTGAGGTTCAAAGCATTCATATCCTTTCCTATCACCTCCATCCATGTCTTCCTAGGCCTACCCCGACCTCTTTTAACTAATATATTTTCCCATTTCTCCATCCTTCTAACTGGAGCATCATTAGGCCTTCGTCGAATATGTCCAAACCACCGTAAACGATTCTCTCTCATCTTATTTTCAATGGGTGCAACGCCTACCTTCTTACGTATCTCCTTGTTCTGAATCTTATCTTTTATTGTATTTCCACACATCCATCTCAGCATACGCATCTCAGCTACACTCATTTTTTGAATATGATGTCTCTTGGCAGCCCAACATTCCGTACCATATAGTAAAGTGGGCCTAATAGTCGTCCTATAAAACTTTTCCTTCAACCGCAATGGCATTCTACGATCGCACAACACTCCAGTTGCACTCTTCCATTTCATCCACCCAACCTTTATCCTATGATTTACATCTCCATCAATTTCTCCATACTTTTGAATGATAGATCCCAAATATTTGAAAGAATCATCCACCGGTATTTTTTGCTCACCAAACTTCATTTGTGAGAATATTCACAAAAAAATTGTAGACCTTAATCAAGGTTTATGAAAGTTTGTACGAAAGTATAAAGCTGTTGTGATGATGGATTGAATCATATTAAGGTCTGATCCAGATCCAAACTATAAATTGTAACATTGACTGGATTGTATGGGGCGTGTTTATTAGGGCATATTTGTTATTATTTTGTATTATAGGACAGTTATGTCCATTGAAAATATTGTAACCTCTATATAAAGTGAAGGAAATAGGTCACGTCTATTCTTTGGAAAACGTGACAGGTTCAGCCAGCACCAATCTCTGTGTCTTCTTCTTCTTCTTCTCTGTTGATTGGTTCTGGTGCATCTCTGAAATCGAACAAAAAGTTCATAAAAAGCACAAAAAAATTGCAAACCATTTTCAAAATTATGTAAAGCTTCGTAAAATACTTACAAATCATAGAAGAAAAGTCGACAGATGTTTGTGAAAATTTTACGAAGTTTTAGAAACTGAAATTTGTAAAAGCATGTGAAATTTTGTTAACGATTTATAAAAAATACAAGAGAATTTGCAGAACACCAAAATTTTGTAAGAGTTCACAAAATTTTGCGAAAACATTGCAAAAAATTGTGTTATTGTGTTACTTTATAAAGGTTGCAAAACAATGACAAAATCTTCTGAAACTTAATAATGGTTTGGAAAAGTTTGTGAAAGTTTTATAAGAAGTATTCAGAAAATTACACAAAGTATAGATATAAAAGTTTGTGAAATGTTGGCAAATTTTTCTAGAACTATTGCAAAAGATCATTAAATGTTCGTAAAACTTGATGAAAATTTGTGAGAGTTTGTCAAAGATTTATAACAAGTACATAAAAGTTTGTGTAAAACACTAACAAAATTTAATGAAAGTTTGTGAAAGGCATTTACACTAATACATAAAAATTTGCAAGACTTGAAAATTTATTCTTACAAATTTACGAAATAAAAAAATCTATAAAAAGGTTATAAAAATCTAGAAAAATTAACAAAAAATTGTCAAAATTTTACAGAAACATCACGAAATTTAATAGATTTGTCAAATTTTGTGAAAGTTTTAGAAAGTGCATAAAATTTACAAACAATTGACAAAATTTCTGAAAATTTCTCAAATATCCGTAAGCTTGTAGATCTTAACAAAGATTTTTCAATTTTTGAATAAGTTTGTCAAATGCTTGCAAAAATTTGTGCCAATTTCTAGAAATTTTAATAAAATTCGTAAATAGTTCGCAAAAATTTGTGAAGCTTCATGAAGGTTGCAAAACATTGACAAAATTTTCCAAAACTTTTGCAATTTGTCAAAAATTTATAGAAATACACAAACATGAGTGAAATTTAATAGGTTTGTCAAATTTTGTGAAAGGTTTAGAAAGTGCATAAATTTTTCAAACAATTGTCAAAATTTCAAAAAAAAATTACAAATATTCATAAAATTTTGTAGATTTTAATAAAGTTTTTTTCAATTTTTGAATAAGCTTCTGAAAACTTCCAAAAAATTGTGCCAATTTCTAGAAATTTTAATGAAATTCGTAAATAATTCGCAAAAAATTGTGAAACTTCATGAAGGTTGCAAAACATTGACAAAATTTTCTAAAATTGTTGCGATAGTTCACTAAATACTTGTAAAAAATTTGAAGTCGTAAAAGGTGTGAAATTCGTGAAATTCATGAAATTTTTGAAGCTTCTGAAGCGTTCACAAGTTGGCAAAAATCTAAAATATTTTAAATAATATGTTAAAATAAGTGGAGTTTGTAAAGGTTTTAAATACTGTCAAAAGCCAAAAAAATTTAAAACTTATATTGAATTGAAAGTTGTAAAATTTGTGAAATTCATAAAATTTGCAAATTTGCTTCAATGATTTAAAATTTATAAACTTTGTGAAAGGTAGGTAGTTTGCAAAAGTTAGAAACAATTTATGCATGTTCACAACAACTTGCAAAACTATGTGAAGAGTTTTTGAAAATTTCCTAAAAGGTTTTCAAAATTTCTAAATGTTATCAAAAGTTGTAAAACTTATAAAATTCATCAAATTCGCAAAATTCATCAAAAGTTTTAAAAAAATCTGTAAATGTTTGTGAAAGGTAAAATTTTCAAAGGTTTCAAAAAAACTAGAAATGTTTAGAAAGCTCACAAAGAACTTATTAAATTTGTAAATTTCTTAAAACGTGTAAAAATTGGTCAAAATTTGGAAACAAATTTATATTTGTGAAAGTTTGTAAAGTTTGTAAAGTTTGAAAATTTTCAAAATAGTGCTCAAAAGTTTTTCAAATAATTTATCAGAAACAGTGAAATAAAATATTTCATTGGAAAATATATTAAATTAGTATAATTTCTGAAAAAGTTGTGAAATTTTTAAAGTTCGTGATGTGTTTTAATGTTTGCACAAGCTCTAAAGAGTTTTAATTTTTAATAGGGCTTGGAACTAAGGTTTTCACATTTTTTATCAAAAAAACTGAAACATTGTATACGCTTAACGCTCTAGGAGTAGGTACTTAAACAACACTGCTCGTGAAGATCATAAAAGTCCACAAAATTTAGAATCATGAAACTAAAGTTTCATGAAATAATAAAAGTCGACAAAATCTCATCAAAAATTATAAAATTTGTTCCCCGAAAATTTTGTAACATTCGTAATGAAATCTTTGAAAAATTCATGATTACCATGCACAACACTAGGAAAACCATTACAAGACGAAGTTCACAGATCTTAATCTGTGCATTTTACTTCACATCAATTAACTGATTAGGCACTCTTGTGCTCAGATTTCCTAATCACTTTCTATTTTTGTCTCTTGACCATAAAAATTGCAGTTTATTAACATCATGTAGGAAAAAGGTTATAACATCGTTGTGAATTATGTAAAATATTTCAGTATCAATAATTAGTGGAACCACAAAACTATCAAAATAGAACTTCTGAAAGTTTCAAAAATTTGCCCATGTCTTCTCAATTTCTCTTGTTGAGGGCAATACACACTAAAAAGAACAACCTCTTCAATCAATATCATTAGCTACATAAAGACCACTATACAACTAGCAACTAATAAATAAATAATTGCACTACATTTAAACTCTGATTTTTCCATGTAGAAACCAATGATGGTGCACTGAAAAATCTTCTTGCTAGCACTAGCATCAAAAGAGAGAGCACCAAAATTTGTATCATACCATTTCAATCTCCTCCGTACACGCCCAAACAAACACCAGATTTTATGACACTTAATCTCAGTTTGGGTGTTTTTCCCCTGTATTTCTGTCACACCCTAAGAGTGCAATAGAAAAAGGGATTGCATGATGGGGCGTCTTGAGACACCCTTAATAAAGTTTTCAATATCACAATAATAGATATCATTTACATAATTATAACATTCATCCCATCACTAAAACGGTTACCAAAACTATTATACTTTTTGTTGCTAAGATGTTAAAATGGTTCTTTCTGACTTCTTTATCTTCCACCTTAACAATGTAAATTTGCGAAAATTCTTCATAATATTCCCAAAAGCTCATAAAAATGTGCAGTTTATAGATTTTGTCAAAAGTTGATAAAAGTTAAAAATCTTGTCTAGAATTGCAAACTTTGATAAAGTTAATGAAAGGTTACAAAGTTTTCCAAAAGTTTAAAAATAGTTTAAAATTTTTTACAAAAGCTCACAAAAAATTAGTGAAAATTGTCAAATTTGTGAAAAAATGTAAAATTGAATAAGTTTACTAAAAATGCAATATTTATGAAATTAATAAAAAAATCGAATTTTGCTAAAGGTTCTAAAGTTTGCGAAAAATCAACATAATTTAAAAATGTTCAGAAAGTCCCCCAAAAACTTGTAAAAATTGTGAAAAGTTGAAAGTTCAGAATTGGCAAAAAAAAATCTAACATAAACTCTAAAAATGTTCCTGAAAGTTGATAATAAAATTTTGAACGTCAAAGTTTGTTAAAAGTTGTAATTACAATTTTGTCATCAGTTCTAAACGTTGTGAAAATTTACCAAAAGTTGCAAAACTTTTACAATTTGCAATAGTTCAAAAACATTTAAAAAGTGCAAGAAAATTTTGTGAAATTTGTCAAAAATTGTAAATCTATAAAAGATGGTAAGGTTTTGAAAGGTAAAATTCACAAAATTTTGAAATAGCCTATAAACATTCCAAAAGTCTAGTTAAGAGTCTCTAAAATTCATAAAATTTCTCAAAAGTTGTAAAATTTGGTTGTAAAGTTTGCAAATTTATCATATAGTTTACAAAACTTTATAAATGCTCACAAAAATTGTGAAATTTGTAAAATTCAATCAAACGTATAAAAATACAACATAAATTTGACAAAACTTGTAAAATTTGTAAAGATTGTAAAAGTATGGAATAATTTGAAAATGTTCACAAAAGTTTTTGGAACTTTTAAGATGCGTCAAAATTTGTAAAGTTTGTGAAACACTGTAAAATTTCAAAAATCGATCAGATTTTTTAAATTTGTAAAACTAGTCAAAAACTGTAAAATTTGTAAAATTTGTAAGTTTGCAAAAGTTCAAAATAATATATCGAAAATGTTCACAAAGGCTCACTAGAAGTTTACGAAATTTGAAATAGTTTCAAATCTTCACAAAAGTTTATGAAAAAATTGTGAAATTCAAATAATCTGCCTGAAGTTTTCAAAAGCAGATAAATGTTGTAAAAAATGTCAAATGCTGCAAAAGTTTCCAATTGATAAAAAATTGAAATTTTTTTAATAAAGATTTGGAAAGTTTGGGGAAGTTTGTGAAACTTTATGAAGGCATGTGAATGTTTGTCAAAGGCAAACTTTCTGAAACCTTATGAAGGTATGTGAATGTTTGTCAAAGGCTTATAAAAAAATAATAAAATTTTCAAAGCATTAAAAAAAATTGTAAAAGTTATGCACAAATTTTGTAAAATTTTGTGAAAGAGTATGCAAAAGTTTTATGAAAGTTTACAAAAGAAAAACTGTAAAAATTATGCACAATTTTTGAAATTTTCATTGATATTTAGAAATAGTTTGCAAAATTATGTAAAACTTCAAATAAATTGCAAAGCATTGACCAAATTTTCTAAAACTTAATAAATACTTGAAAAAGCTTGTGAAAGCCTTGGAAGAAGTACATTAAAATTTTACAAAGTATTGATATACCATTTTGTGGGAGGATGGAAAAATTGTCTAAAACTTTTGAAAAAGTTCATAAATGTTTGGGAAACTTCATAAAAGGTTGTAAGGTTGTGAACGTTTATCAAAAATCAACAAGTATATAAATTTGACAAATTTTGTGCAAGATTTGCTTAACTTCAAAAAGAATTGACAAACTTTAGGAAGGTTTGTGAAAGGTTTACAAAAAGTACATAAAGACTTATGAAACTTTAGGAAGATTTTCTAGTTTATTCAAAGTTGGTAAAATATTTTGAAACTTATTAAAGTTTGTGCAAGTGTTTCTAGAAGGTTTATCAAAGGCACATAAGAATTTGCACAACATTGGCAAAATGTTATGAATATTCTAAAGATTGTAAAGTTTTTAAAGGATATTTACATAAAAATTTGCAAGACATTAGGAAAGTTGCCTAAAAATTTTGCAAAAACTTACTAATGAAAAAAAATTCTAAGAATTTTACAAAAATGAACAAATGTATGAAAAGTATGTAAAATTTGAAAAAAAAAAACACACAAAGTCAAAAAATTGAATAATATTGCAAAAGTTCCTAACAGTTTGTTAAATATGTGAAACATTTATAAAACGTGTATTAAATTTTCAAAATAATTGACAAAAATTTGTGAGAATACAACAACTACGCCTTCATCCCAAAACAATTGGGGTCGGCGATATGAACCAACAAAGAAAATCATTCTGGGTCTTCCACATGAATCCTTCTCCTCCATTCATTTCTATCCAATGCCATGTCCTCGGTGAGGTTCAAAGCATTCATATCCTTTCCTATCACCTCCATCCATGTCTTCCTAGGCCTACCCCGACCTCTTTTAACTAATATATTTTCCCATTTCTCCATCCTTCTAACTGGAGCATCATTAGGCCTTCGTCGAATATGTCCAAACCACCGTAAACGATTCTCTCTCATCTTATTTTCAATGGGTGCAACGCCTACCTTCTTACGTATCTCCTTGTTCTGAATCTTATCTTTTATTGTATTTCCACACATCCATCTCAGCATACGCATCTCAGCTACACTCATTTTTTGAATATGATGTCTCTTGGCAGCCCAACATTCCGTACCATATAGTAAAGTGGGCCTAATAGTCGTCCTATAAAACTTTTCCTTCAACCGCAATGGCATTCTACGATCGCACAACACTCCAGTTGCACTCTTCCATTTCATCCACCCAACCTTTATCCTATGATTTACATCTCCATCAATTTCTCCATACTTTTGAATGATAGATCCCAAATATTTGAAAGAATCATCCACCGGTATTTTTTGCTCACCAAACTTCATTTGTGAGAATATTCACAAAAAAATTGTAGACCTTAATCAAGGTTTATGAAAGTTTGTACGAAAGTATAAAGCTGTTGTGATGATGGATTGAATCATATTAAGGTCTGATCCAGATCCAAACTATAAATTGTAACATTGACTGGATTGTATGGGGCGTGTTTATTAGGGCATATTTGTTATTATTTTGTATTATAGGACAGTTATGTCCATTGAAAATATTGTAACCTCTATATAAAGTGAAGGAAATAGGTCACGTCTATTCTTTGGAAAACGTGACAGGTTCAGCCAGCACCAATCTCTGTGTCTTCTTCTTCTTCTTCTCTGTTGATTGGTTCTGGTGCATCTCTGAAATCGAACAAAAAGTTCATAAAAAGCACAAAAAAATTGCAAACCATTTTCAAAATTATGTAAAGCTTCGTAAAATACTTACAAATCATAGAAGAAAAGTCGACAGATGTTTGTGAAAATTTTACGAAGTTTTAGAAACTGAAATTTGTAAAAGCATGTGAAATTTTGTTAACGATTTATAAAAAATACAAGAGAATTTGCAGAACACCAAAATTTTGTAAGAGTTCACAAAATTTTGCGAAAACATTGCAAAAAATTGTGTTATTGTGTTACTTTATAAAGGTTGCAAAACAATGACAAAATCTTCTGAAACTTAATAATGGTTTGGAAAAGTTTGTGAAAGTTTTATAAGAAGTATTCAGAAAATTACACAAAGTATAGATATAAAAGTTTGTGAAATGTTGGCAAATTTTTCTAGAACTATTGCAAAAGATCATTAAATGTTCGTAAAACTTGATGAAAATTTGTGAGAGTTTGTCAAAGATTTATAACAAGTACATAAAAGTTTGTGTAAAACACTAACAAAATTTAATGAAAGTTTGTGAAAGGCATTTACACTAATACATAAAAATTTGCAAGACTTGAAAATTTATTCTTACAAATTTACGAAATAAAAAAATCTATAAAAAGGTTATAAAAATCTAGAAAAATTAACAAAAAATTGTCAAAATTTTACAGAAACATCACGAAATTTAATAGATTTGTCAAATTTTGTGAAAGTTTTAGAAAGTGCATAAAATTTACAAACAATTGACAAAATTTCTGAAAATTTCTCAAATATCCGTAAGCTTGTAGATCTTAACAA
The DNA here is from genome assembly GCF_984573655.1 of Nuphar pumila. Taxonomy (NCBI): domain Eukaryota; kingdom Viridiplantae; phylum Streptophyta; class Magnoliopsida; order Nymphaeales; family Nymphaeaceae; genus Nuphar; species Nuphar pumila. The sequence continues at coordinate 36,873 of NC_143252.1, read as the reverse complement.
AGATTTTTCAATTTTTGAATAAGTTTGTCAAATGCTTGCAAAAATTTGTGCCAATTTCTAGAAATTTTAATAAAATTCGTAAATAGTTCGCAAAAATTTGTGAAGCTTCATGAAGGTTGCAAAACATTGACAAAATTTTCCAAAACTTTTGCAATTTGTCAAAAATTTATAGAAATACACAAACATGAGTGAAATTTAATAGGTTTGTCAAATTTTGTGAAAGGTTTAGAAAGTGCATAAATTTTTCAAACAATTGTCAAAATTTCAAAAAAAAATTACAAATATTCATAAAATTTTGTAGATTTTAATAAAGTTTTTTTCAATTTTTGAATAAGCTTCTGAAAACTTCCAAAAAATTGTGCCAATTTCTAGAAATTTTAATGAAATTCGTAAATAATTCGCAAAAAATTGTGAAACTTCATGAAGGTTGCAAAACATTGACAAAATTTTCTAAAATTGTTGCGATAGTTCACTAAATACTTGTAAAAAATTTGAAGTCGTAAAAGGTGTGAAATTCGTGAAATTCATGAAATTTTTGAAGCTTCTGAAGCGTTCACAAATTGGCAAAAATCTAAAATATTTTAAATAATATGTTAAAATAAGTGGAGTTTGTAAAGGTTTTAAATACTGTCAAAAGCCAAAAAAATTTAAAACTTATATTGAATTGAAAGTTGTAAAATTTGTGAAATTCATAAAATTTGCAAATTTGCTTCAATGATTTAAAATTTATAAACTTTGTGAAAGGTAGGTAGTTTGCAAAAGTTAGAAACAATTTATGCATGTTCACAACAACTTGCAAAACTATGTGAAGAGTTTTTGAAAATTTCCTAAAAGGTTTTCAAAATTTCTAAATGTTATCAAAAGTTGTAAAACTTATAAAATTCATCAAATTCGCAAAATTCATCAAAAGTTTTAAAAAAATCTGTAAATGTTTGTGAAAGGTAAAATTTTCAAAGGTTTCAAAAAAACTAGAAATGTTTAGAAAGCTCACAAAGAACTTATTAAATTTGTAAATTTCTTAAAACGTGTAAAAATTGGTCAAAATTTGGAAACAAATTTATATTTGTGAAAGTTTGTAAAGTTTGTAAAGTTTGAAAATTTTCAAAATAGTGCTCAAAAGTTTTTCAAATAATTTATCAGAAACAGTGAAATAAAATATTTCATTGGAAAATATATTAAATTAGTATAATTTCTGAAAAAGTTGTGAAATTTTTAAAGTTCGTGATGTGTTTTAATGTTTGCACAAGCTCTAAAGAGTTTTAATTTTTAATAGGGCTTGGAACTAAGGTTTTCACATTTTTTATCAAAAAAACTGAAACATTGTATACGCTTAACGCTCTAGGAGTAGGTACTTAAACAACACTGCTCGTGAAGATCATAAAAGTCCACAAAATTTAGAATCATGAAACTAAAGTTTCATGAAATAATAAAAGTCGACAAAATCTCATCAAAAATTATAAAATTTGTTCCCCGAAAATTTTGTAACATTCGTAATGAAATCTTTGAAAAATTCATGATTACCATGCACAACACTAGGAAAACCATTACAAGACGAAGTTCACAGATCTTAATCTGTGCATTTTACTTCACATCAATTAACTGATTAGGCACTCTTGTGCTCAGATTTCCTAATCACTTTCTATTTTTGTCTCTTGACCATAAAAATTGCAGTTTATTAACATCATGTAGGAAAAAGGTTATAACATCGTTGTGAATTATGTAAAATATTTCAGTATCAATAATTAGTGGAACCACAAAACTATCAAAATAGAACTTCTGAAAGTTTCAAAAATTTGCCCATGTCTTCTCAATTTCTCTTGTTGAGGGCAATACACACTAAAAAGAACAACCTCTTCAATCAATATCATTAGCTACATAAAGACCACTATACAACTAGCAACTAATAAATAAATAATTGCACTACATTTAAACTCTGATTTTTCCATGTAGAAACCAATGATGGTGCACTGAAAAATCTTCTTGCTAGCACTAGCATCAAAAGAGAGAGCACCAAAATTTGTATCATACCATTTCAATCTCCTCCGTACACGCCCAAACAAACACCAGATTTTATGACACTTAATCTCAGTTTGGGTGTTTTTCCCCTGTATTTCTGTCACACCCTAAGAGTGCAATAGAAAAAGGGATTGCATGATGGGGCGTCTTGAGACACCCTTAATAAAGTTTTCAATATCACAATAATAGATATCATTTACATAATTATAACATTCATCCCATCACTAAAACGGTTACCAAAACTATTATACTTTTTGTTGCTAAGATGTTAAAATGGTTCTTTCTGACTTCTTTATCTTCCACCTTAACAATGTAAATTTGCGAAAATTCTTCATAATATTCCCAAAAGCTCATAAAAATGTGCAGTTTATAGATTTTGTCAAAAGTTGATAAAAGTTAAAAATCTTGTCTAGAATTGCAAACTTTGATAAAGTTAATGAAAGGTTACAAAGTTTTCCAAAAGTTTAAAAATAGTTTAAAATTTTTTACAAAAGCTCACAAAAAATTAGTGAAAATTGTCAAATTTGTGAAAAAATGTAAAATTGAATAAGTTTACTAAAAATGCAATATTTATGAAATTAATAAAAAAATCGAATTTTGCTAAAGGTTCTAAAGTTTGCGAAAAATCAACATAATTTAAAAATGTTCAGAAAGTCCCCCAAAAACTTGTAAAAATTGTGAAAAGTTGAAAGTTCAGAATTGGCAAAAAAAAATCTAACATAAACTCTAAAAATGTTCCTGAAAGTTGATAATAAAATTTTGAACGTCAAAGTTTGTTAAAAGTTGTAATTACAATTTTGTCATCAGTTCTAAACGTTGTGAAAATTTACCAAAAGTTGCAAAACTTTTACAATTTGCAATAGTTCAAAAACATTTAAAAAGTGCAAGAAAATTTTGTGAAATTTGTCAAAAATTGTAAATCTATAAAAGATGGTAAGGTTTTGAAAGGTAAAATTCACAAAATTTTGAAATAGCCTATAAACATTCCAAAAGTCTAGTTAAGAGTCTCTAAAATTCATAAAATTTCTCAAAAGTTGTAAAATTTGGTTGTAAAGTTTGCAAATTTATCATATAGTTTACAAAACTTTATAAATGCTCACAAAAATTGTGAAATTTGTAAAATTCAATCAAACGTATAAAAATACAACATAAATTTGACAAAACTTGTAAAATTTGTAAAGATTGTAAAAGTATGGAATAATTTGAAAATGTTCACAAAAGTTTTTGGAACTTTTAAGATGCGTCAAAATTTGTAAAGTTTGTGAAACACTGTAAAATTTCAAAAATCGATCAGATTTTTTAAATTTGTAAAACTAGTCAAAAACTGTAAAATTTGTAAAATTTGTAAGTTTGCAAAAGTTCAAAATAATATATCGAAAATGTTCACAAAGGCTCACTAGAAGTTTACGAAATTTGAAATAGTTTCAAATCTTCACAAAAGTTTATGAAAAAATTGTGAAATTCAAATAATCTGCCTGAAGTTTTCAAAAGCAGATAAATGTTGTAAAAAATGTCAAATGCTGCAAAAGTTTCCAATTGATAAAAAATTGAAATTTTTTTAATAAAGATTTGGAAAGTTTGGGGAAGTTTGTGAAACTTTATGAAGGCATGTGAATGTTTGTCAAAGGCAAACTTTCTGAAACCTTATGAAGGTATGTGAATGTTTGTCAAAGGCTTATAAAAAAATAATAAAATTTTCAAAGCATTAAAAAAAATTGTAAAAGTTATGCACAAATTTTGTAAAATTTTGTGAAAGAGTATGCAAAAGTTTTATGAAAGTTTACAAAAGAAAAACTGTAAAAATTATGCACAATTTTTGAAATTTTCATTGATATTTAGAAATAGTTTGCAAAATTATGTAAAACTTCAAATAAATTGCAAAGCATTGACCAAATTTTCTAAAACTTAATAAATACTTGAAAAAGCTTGTGAAAGCCTTGGAAGAAGTACATTAAAATTTTACAAAGTATTGATATACCATTTTGTGGGAGGATGGAAAAATTGTCTAAAACTTTTGAAAAAGTTCATAAATGTTTGGGAAACTTCATAAAAGGTTGTAAGGTTGTGAACGTTTATCAAAAATCAACAAGTATATAAATTTGACAAATTTTGTGCAAGATTTGCTTAACTTCAAAAAGAATTGACAAACTTTAGGAAGGTTTGTGAAAGGTTTACAAAAAGTACATAAAGACTTATGAAACTTTAGGAAGATTTTCTAGTTTATTCAAAGTTGGTAAAATATTTTGAAACTTATTAAAGTTTGTGCAAGTGTTTCTAGAAGGTTTATCAAAGGCACATAAGAATTTGCACAACATTGGCAAAATGTTATGAATATTCTAAAGATTGTAAAGTTTTTAAAGGATATTTACATAAAAATTTGCAAGACATTAGGAAAGTTGCCTAAAAATTTTGCAAAAACTTACTAATGAAAAAAAATTCTAAGAATTTTACAAAAATGAACAAATGTATGAAAAGTATGTAAAATTTGAAAAAAAAAAACACACAAAGTCAAAAAATTGAATAATATTGCAAAAGTTCCTAACAGTTTGTTAAATATGTGAAACATTTATAAAACGTGTATTAAATTTTCAAAATAATTGACAAAAATTTGTGAGAATACAACAACTACGCCTTCATCCCAAAACAATTGGGGTCGGCGATATGAACCAACAAAGAAAATCATTCTGGGTCTTCCACATGAATCCTTCTCCTCCATTCATTTCTATCCAATGCCATGTCCTCGGTGAGGTTCAAAGCATTCATATCCTTTCCTATCACCTCCATCCATGTCTTCCTAGGCCTACCCCGACCTCTTTTAACTAATATATTTTCCCATTTCTCCATCCTTCTAACTGGAGCATCATTAGGCCTTCGTCGAATATGTCCAAACCACCGTAAACGATTCTCTCTCATCTTATTTTCAATGGGTGCAACGCCTACCTTCTTACGTATCTCCTTGTTCTGAATCTTATCTTTTATTGTATTTCCACACATCCATCTCAGCATACGCATCTCAGCTACACTCATTTTTTGAATATGATGTCTCTTGGCAGCCCAACATTCCGTACCATATAGTAAAGTGGGCCTAATAGTCGTCCTATAAAACTTTTCCTTCAACCGCAATGGCATTCTACGATCGCACAACACTCCAGTTGCACTCTTCCATTTCATCCACCCAACCTTTATCCTATGATTTACATCTCCATCAATTTCTCCATACTTTTGAATGATAGATCCCAAATATTTGAAAGAATCATCCACCGGTATTTTTTGCTCACCAAACTTCATTTGTGAGAATATTCACAAAAAAATTGTAGACCTTAATCAAGGTTTATGAAAGTTTGTACGAAAGTATAAAGCTGTTGTGATGATGGATTGAATCATATTAAGGTCTGATCCAGATCCAAACTATAAATTGTAACATTGACTGGATTGTATGGGGCGTGTTTATTAGGGCATATTTGTTATTATTTTGTATTATAGGACAGTTATGTCCATTGAAAATATTGTAACCTCTATATAAAGTGAAGGAAATAGGTCACGTCTATTCTTTGGAAAACGTGACAGGTTCAGCCAGCACCAATCTCTGTGTCTTCTTCTTCTTCTTCTCTGTTGATTGGTTCTGGTGCATCTCTGAAATCGAACAAAAAGTTCATAAAAAGCACAAAAAAATTGCAAACCATTTTCAAAATTATGTAAAGCTTCGTAAAATACTTACAAATCATAGAAGAAAAGTCGACAGATGTTTGTGAAAATTTTACGAAGTTTTAGAAACTGAAATTTGTAAAAGCATGTGAAATTTTGTTAACGATTTATAAAAAATACAAGAGAATTTGCAGAACACCAAAATTTTGTAAGAGTTCACAAAATTTTGCGAAAACATTGCAAAAAATTGTGTTATTGTGTTACTTTATAAAGGTTGCAAAACAATGACAAAATCTTCTGAAACTTAATAATGGTTTGGAAAAGTTTGTGAAAGTTTTATAAGAAGTATTCAGAAAATTACACAAAGTATAGATATAAAAGTTTGTGAAATGTTGGCAAATTTTTCTAGAACTATTGCAAAAGATCATTAAATGTTCGTAAAACTTGATGAAAATTTGTGAGAGTTTGTCAAAGATTTATAACAAGTACATAAAAGTTTGTGTAAAACACTAACAAAATTTAATGAAAGTTTGTGAAAGGCATTTACACTAATACATAAAAATTTGCAAGACTTGAAAATTTATTCTTACAAATTTACGAAATAAAAAAATCTATAAAAAGGTTATAAAAATCTAGAAAAATTAACAAAAAATTGTCAAAATTTTACAGAAACATCACGAAATTTAATAGATTTGTCAAATTTTGTGAAAGTTTTAGAAAGTGCATAAAATTTACAAACAATTGACAAAATTTCTGAAAATTTCTCAAATATCCGTAAGCTTGTAGATCTTAACAAAGATTTTTCAATTTTTGAATAAGTTTGTCAAATGCTTGCAAAAATTTGTGCCAATTTCTAGAAATTTTAATAAAATTCGTAAATAGTTCGCAAAAATTTGTGAAGCTTCATGAAGGTTGCAAAACATTGACAAAATTTTCCAAAACTTTTGCAATTTGTCAAAAATTTATAGAAATACACAAACATGAGTGAAATTTAATAGGTTTGTCAAATTTTGTGAAAGGTTTAGAAAGTGCATAAATTTTTCAAACAATTGTCAAAATTTCAAAAAAAAATTACAAATATTCATAAAATTTTGTAGATTTTAATAAAGTTTTTTTCAATTTTTGAATAAGCTTCTGAAAACTTCCAAAAAATTGTGCCAATTTCTAGAAATTTTAATGAAATTCGTAAATAATTCGCAAAAAATTGTGAAACTTCATGAAGGTTGCAAAACATTGACAAAATTTTCTAAAATTGTTGCGATAGTTCACTAAATACTTGTAAAAAATTTGAAGTCGTAAAAGGTGTGAAATTCGTGAAATTCATGAAATTTTTGAAGCTTCTGAAGCGTTCACAAATTGGCAAAAATCTAAAATATTTTAAATAATATGTTAAAATAAGTGGAGTTTGTAAAGGTTTTAAATACTGTCAAAAGCCAAAAAAATTTAAAACTTATATTGAATTGAAAGTTGTAAAATTTGTGAAATTCATAAAATTTGCAAATTTGCTTCAATGATTTAAAATTTATAAACTTTGTGAAAGGTAGGTAGTTTGCAAAAGTTAGAAACAATTTATGCATGTTCACAACAACTTGCAAAACTATGTGAAGAGTTTTTGAAAATTTCCTAAAAGGTTTTCAAAATTTCTAAATGTTATCAAAAGTTGTAAAACTTATAAAATTCATCAAATTCGCAAAATTCATCAAAAGTTTTAAAAAAATCTGTAAATGTTTGTGAAAGGTAAAATTTTCAAAGGTTTCAAAAAAACTAGAAATGTTTAGAAAGCTCACAAAGAACTTATTAAATTTGTAAATTTCTTAAAACGTGTAAAAATTGGTCAAAATTTGGAAACAAATTTATATTTGTGAAAGTTTGTAAAGTTTGTAAAGTTTGAAAATTTTCAAAATAGTGCTCAAAAGTTTTTCAAATAATTTATCAGAAACAGTGAAATAAAATATTTCATTGGAAAATATATTAAATTAGTATAATTTCTGAAAAAGTTGTGAAATTTTTAAAGTTCGTGATGTGTTTTAATGTTTGCACAAGCTCTAAAGAGTTTTAATTTTTAATAGGGCTTGGAACTAAGGTTTTCACATTTTTTATCAAAAAAACTGAAACATTGTATACGCTTAACGCTCTAGGAGTAGGTACTTAAACAACACTGCTCGTGAAGATCATAAAAGTCCACAAAATTTAGAATCATGAAACTAAAGTTTCATGAAATAATAAAAGTCGACAAAATCTCATCAAAAATTATAAAATTTGTTCCCCGAAAATTTTGTAACATTCGTAATGAAATCTTTGAAAAATTCATGATTACCATGCACAACACTAGGAAAACCATTACAAGACGAAGTTCACAGATCTTAATCTGTGCATTTTACTTCACATCAATTAACTGATTAGGCACTCTTGTGCTCAGATTTCCTAATCACTTTCTATTTTTGTCTCTTGACCATAAAAATTGCAGTTTATTAACATCATGTAGGAAAAAGGTTATAACATCGTTGTGAATTATGTAAAATATTTCAGTATCAATAATTAGTGGAACCACAAAACTATCAAAATAGAACTTCTGAAAGTTTCAAAAATTTGCCCATGTCTTCTCAATTTCTCTTGTTGAGGGCAATACACACTAAAAAGAACAACCTCTTCAATCAATATCATTAGCTACATAAAGACCACTATACAACTAGCAACTAATAAATAAATAATTGCACTACATTTAAACTCTGATTTTTCCATGTAGAAACCAATGATGGTGCACTGAAAAATCTTCTTGCTAGCACTAGCATCAAAAGAGAGAGCACCAAAATTTGTATCATACCATTTCAATCTCCTCCGTACACGCCCAAACAAACACCAGATTTTATGACACTTAATCTCAGTTTGGGTGTTTTTCCCCTGTATTTCTGTCACACCCTAAGAGTGCAATAGAAAAAGGGATTGCATGATGGGGCGTCTTGAGACACCCTTAATAAAGTTTTCAATATCACAATAATAGATATCATTTACATAATTATAACATTCATCCCATCACTAAAACGGTTACCAAAACTATTATACTTTTTGTTGCTAAGATGTTAAAATGGTTCTTTCTGACTTCTTTATCTTCCACCTTAACAATGTAAATTTGCGAAAATTCTTCATAATATTCCCAAAAGCTCATAAAAATGTGCAGTTTATAGATTTTGTCAAAAGTTGATAAAAGTTAAAAATCTTGTCTAGAATTGCAAACTTTGATAAAGTTAATGAAAGGTTACAAAGTTTTCCAAAAGTTTAAAAATAGTTTAAAATTTTTTACAAAAGCTCACAAAAAATTAGTGAAAATTGTCAAATTTGTGAAAAAATGTAAAATTGAATAAGTTTACTAAAAATGCAATATTTATGAAATTAATAAAAAAATCGAATTTTGCTAAAGGTTCTAAAGTTTGCGAAAAATCAACATAATTTAAAAATGTTCAGAAAGTCCCCCAAAAACTTGTAAAAATTGTGAAAAGTTGAAAGTTCAGAATTGGCAAAAAAAAATCTAACATAAACTCTAAAAATGTTCCTGAAAGTTGATAATAAAATTTTGAACGTCAAAGTTTGTTAAAAGTTGTAATTACAATTTTGTCATCAGTTCTAAACGTTGTGAAAATTTACCAAAAGTTGCAAAACTTTTACAATTTGCAATAGTTCAAAAACATTTAAAAAGTGCAAGAAAATTTTGTGAAATTTGTCAAAAATTGTAAATCTATAAAAGATGGTAAGGTTTTGAAAGGTAAAATTCACAAAATTTTGAAATAGCCTATAAACATTCCAAAAGTCTAGTTAAGAGTCTCTAAAATTCATAAAATTTCTCAAAAGTTGTAAAATTTGGTTGTAAAGTTTGCAAATTTATCATATAGTTTACAAAACTTTATAAATGCTCACAAAAATTGTGAAATTTGTAAAATTCAATCAAACGTATAAAAATACAACATAAATTTGACAAAACTTGTAAAATTTGTAAAGATTGTAAAAGTATGGAATAATTTGAAAATGTTCACAAAAGTTTTTGGAACTTTTAAGATGCGTCAAAATTTGTAAAGTTTGTGAAACACTGTAAAATTTCAAAAATCGATCAGATTTTTTAAATTTGTAAAACTAGTCAAAAACTGTAAAATTTGTAAAATTTGTAAGTTTGCAAAAGTTCAAAATAATATATCGAAAATGTTCACAAAGGCTCACTAGAAGTTTACGAAATTTGAAATAGTTTCAAATCTTCACAAAAGTTTATGAAAAAATTGTGAAATTCAAATAATCTGCCTGAAGTTTTCAAAAGCAGATAAATGTTGTAAAAAATGTCAAATGCTGCAAAAGTTTCCAATTGATAAAAAATTGAAATTTTTTTAATAAAGATTTGGAAAGTTTGGGGAAGTTTGTGAAACTTTATGAAGGCATGTGAATGTTTGTCAAAGGCAAACTTTCTGAAACCTTATGAAGGTATGTGAATGTTTGTCAAAGGCTTATAAAAAAATAATAAAATTTTCAAAGCATTAAAAAAAATTGTAAAAGTTATGCACAAATTTTGTAAAATTTTGTGAAAGAGTATGCAAAAGTTTTATGAAAGTTTACAAAAGAAAAACTGTAAAAATTATGCACAATTTTTGAAATTTTCATTGATATTTAGAAATAGTTTGCAAAATTATGTAAAACTTCAAATAAATTGCAAAGCATTGACCAAATTTTCTAAAACTTAATAAATACTTGAAAAAGCTTGTGAAAGCCTTGGAAGAAGTACATTAAAATTTTACAAAGTATTGATATACCATTTTGTGGGAGGATGGAAAAATTGTCTAAAACTTTTGAAAAAGTTCATAAATGTTTGGGAAACTTCATAAAAGGTTGTAAGGTTGTGAACGTTTATCAAAAATCAACAAGTATATAAATTTGACAAATTTTGTGCAAGATTTGCTTAACTTCAAAAAGAATTGACAAACTTTAGGAAGGTTTGTGAAAGGTTTACAAAAAGTACATAAAGACTTATGAAACTTTAGGAAGATTTTCTAGTTTATTCAAAGTTGGTAAAATATTTTGAAACTTATTAAAGTTTGTGCAAGTGTTTCTAGAAGGTTTATCAAAGGCACATAAGAATTTGCACAACATTGGCAAAATGTTATGAATATTCTAAAGATTGTAAAGTTTTTAAAGGATATTTACATAAAAATTTGCAAGACATTAGGAAAGTTGCCTAAAAATTTTGCAAAAACTTACTAATGAAAAAAAATTCTAAGAATTTTACAAAAATGAACAAATGTATGAAAAGTATGTAAAATTTGAAAAAAAAAAACACACAAAGTCAAAAAATTGAATAATATTGCAAAAGTTCCTAACAGTTTGTTAAATATGTGAAACATTTATAAAACGTGTATTAAATTTTCAAAATAATTGACAAAAATTTGTGAGAATACAACAACTACGCCTTCATCCCAAAACAATTGGGGTCGGCGATATGAACCAACAAAGAAAATCATTCTGGGTCTTCCACATGAATCCTTCTCCTCCATTCATTTCTATCCAATGCCATGTCCTCGGTGAGGTTCAAAGCATTCATATCCTTTCCTATCACCTCCATCCATGTCTTCCTAGGCCTACCCCGACCTCTTTTAACTAATATATTTTCCCATTTCTCCATCCTTCTAACTGGAGCATCATTAGGCCTTCGTCGAATATGTCCAAACCACCGTAAACGATTCTCTCTCATCTTATTTTCAATGGGTGCAACGCCTACCTTCTTACGTATCTCCTTGTTCTGAATCTTATCTTTTATTGTATTTCCACACATCCATCTCAGCATACGCATCTCAGCTACACTCATTTTTTGAATATGATGTCTCTTGGCAGCCCAACATTCCGTACCATATAGTAAAGTGGGCCTAATAGTCGTCCTATAAAACTTTTCCTTCAACCGCAATGGCATTCTACGATCGCACAACACTCCAGTTGCACTCTTCCATTTCATCCACCCAACCTTTATCCTATGATTTACATCTCCATCAATTTCTCCATACTTTTGAATGATAGATCCCAAATATTTGAAAGAATCATCCACCGGTATTTTTTGCTCACCAAACTTCATTTGTGAGAATATTCACAAAAAAATTGTAGACCTTAATCAAGGTTTATGAAAGTTTGTACGAAAGTATAAAGCTGTTGTGATGATGGATTGAATCATATTAAGGTCTGATCCAGATCCAAACTATAAATTGTAACATTGACTGGATTGTATGGGGCGTGTTTATTAGGGCATATTTGTTATTATTTTGTATTATAGGACAGTTATGTCCATTGAAAATATTGTAACCTCTATATAAAGTGAAGGAAATAGGTCACGTCTATTCTTTGGAAAACGTGACAGGTTCAGCCAGCACCAATCTCTGTGTCTTCTTCTTCTTCTTCTCTGTTGATTGGTTCTGGTGCATCTCTGAAATCGAACAAAAAGTTCATAAAAAGCACAAAAAAATTGCAAACCATTTTCAAAATTATGTAAAGCTTCGTAAAATACTTACAAATCATAGAAGAAAAGTCGACAGATGTTTGTGAAAATTTTACGAAGTTTTAGAAACTGAAATTTGTAAAAGCATGTGAAATTTTGTTAACGATTTATAAAAAATACAAGAGAATTTGCAGAACACCAAAATTTTGTAAGAGTTCACAAAATTTTGCGAAAACATTGCAAAAAATTGTGTTATTGTGTTACTTTATAAAGGTTGCAAAACAATGACAAAATCTTCTGAAACTTAATAATGGTTTGGAAAAGTTTGTGAAAGTTTTATAAGAAGTATTCAGAAAATTACACAAAGTATAGATATAAAAGTTTGTGAAATGTTGGCAAATTTTTCTAGAACTATTGCAAAAGATCATTAAATGTTCGTAAAACTTGATGAAAATTTGTGAGAGTTTGTCAAAGATTTATAACAAGTACATAAAAGTTTGTGTAAAACACTAACAAAATTTAATGAAAGTTTGTGAAAGGCATTTACACTAATACATAAAAATTTGCAAGACTTGAAAATTTATTCTTACAAATTTACGAAATAAAAAAATCTATAAAAAGGTTATAAAAATCTAGAAAAATTAACAAAAAATTGTCAAAATTTTACAGAAACATCACGAAATTTAATAGATTTGTCAAATTTTGTGAAAGTTTTAGAAAGTGCATAAAATTTACAAACAATTGACAAAATTTCTGAAAATTTCTCAAATATCCGTAAGCTTGTAGATCTTAACAAAGATTTTTCAATTTTTGAATAAGTTTGTCAAATGCTTGCAAAAATTTGTGCCAATTTCTAGAAATTTTAATAAAATTCGTAAATAGTTCGCAAAAATTTGTGAAGCTTCATGAAGGTTGCAAAACATTGACAAAATTTTCCAAAACTTTTGCAATTTGTCAAAAATTTATAGAAATACACAAACATGAGTGAAATTTAATAGGTTTGTCAAATTTTGTGAAAGGTTTAGAAAGTGCATAAGTTTTTCAAACAATTGTCAAAATTTCAAAAAAAAAATAGCAAATATTCATAAAATTTTGTAGATTTTAATAAAGTTTTTTCAGTTTTTGAATAAGCTTCTGAAAACTTCCAAAAAATTGTGCCAATTTCTAGAAATTTTAATGAAATTCGTAAATAATTCGCAAAAAATTGTGAAACTTCATGAAGGTTGCAAAACATTGACAAAATTTTCTAAAATTGTTGCGATAGTTCACTAAATACTTGTAAAAAATTTGAAGTCGTAAAAGGTGTGAAATTCGTGAAATTCATGAAATTTTTGAAGCTTCTGAAGCGTTCACAAGTTGGCAAAAATCTAAAATATTTTAAATAACATGTTAAAATAAGTGGAGTTTGTAAAGGTTTTAAATACTGTCAAAAGCCAAAAAAATTTAAAACTTATATTGAATTGAAAGTTGTAAAATTTGTGAAATTCATAGAATTTGCAAATTTGCTTCAATGATTTAAAATTTATAAACTTTGTGAAAGGTAGGTAGTTTGCAAAAGTTAGAAACAATTTATGCATGTTCACAACAACTTGCAAAACTATGTGAAGAGTTTTTGAAAATTTCCTAAAAGGTTTTCAAAATTTCTAAATGTTATCAAAAGTTGTAAAACTTATAAAATTCATCAAATTCGCAAAATTCATCAAAAGTTTTAAAAAATCTGTAAATGTTTGTGAAAGGTAAAATTTTCAAAGGTTTCAAAAAAACTAGAAATGTTTAGAAAGCTCACAAAGAACTTATTAAATTTGTAAATCTCTTAAAACGTGTAAAAATTGGTCAAAATTTGGAAACAAATTTATATTTGTGAAAGTTTGTAAAGTTTGTAAAGTTTGAAAATTTTCAAAATAGAGCGCAAAAGTTTTTCAAATAATTTATCAGAAACAGTGAAATAAAATATTTCATTGGAAAATATATTAAATTAGTATAATTTCTGAAAAAGTTGTGAAATTTTTAAAGTTCGTGATGTGTTTTAATGTTTGCACAAGCTCTAAAGAGTTTTAATTTTTAATAGGGCTTGGAACTAAGGTTTTCACATTTTTTATCAAAAAAACTGAAACATTGTATACGCTTAACGCTCTAGGAGTAGGTACTTAAACAACACTGCTCGTGAAGATCATAAAAGTCCACAAAATTTAGAATCATGAAACTAAAGTTTCATGAAATAATAAAAGTCGACAAAATCTCATCAAAAATTATAAAATTTGTTCCCCGAAAATTTTGTAACATTAGTAATGAAATCTTTGAAAAATTCATGATTACCATGCACAACACTAGGAAAACCATTACAAGACGAAGTTAACAGATCTTAATCTGTGCATTTTACTTCACATCAATTAACTGATTAGGCACTCTTGTGCTCAGATTTCCTAATCACTTTCTATTTTTGTCTCTTGACCATAAAAATTGCAGTTTATTAACATCATGTAGGAAAAAGGTTATAACATCGTTGTGAATTATGTAAAATATTTCAGTATCAATAATTAGTGGAACCACAAAACTATCAAAATAGAACTTCTGAAAGTTTCAAAAATTTGCCCATGTCTTCTCAATTTCTCTTGTTGAGGGCAATACACACTAAAAAGAACAACCTCTTCAATCAATATCATTAGCTACATAAAGACCACTATACAACTAGCAACTAATAAATAAATAATTGCACTACATTTAAACTCTGATTTTTCCATGTAGAAACCAATGATGGTGCACTGAAAAATCTTCTTGCTAGCACTAGCATCAAAAGAGAGAGCACCAAAATTTGTATCATACCATTTCAATCTCCTCCGTACACGCCCAAACAAACACCAGATTTTATGACACTTAATCTCAGTTTGGGTGTTTTTCCCCTGTATTTCTGTCACACCCTAAGAGTGCAATAGAAAAAGGGATTGCATGATGGGGCGTCTTGAGACACCCTTAATAAAGTTTTCAATATCACAATAATAGATATCATTTACATAATTATAACATTCATCCCATCACTAAAACGGTTACCAAAACTATTATACTTTTTGTTGCTAAGATGTTAAAATGGTTCTTTCTGACTTCTTTATCTTCCACCTTAACAATGTAAATTTGCGAAAATTCTTCATAATATTCCCAAAAGCTCATAAAAATGTGCAGTTTATAGATTTTGTCAAAAGTTGATAAAAGTTAAAAATCTTGTCTAGAATTGCAAACTTTGATAAAGTTAATGAAAGGTTACAAAGTTTTCCAAAAGTTTAAAAATAGTTTAAAATTTTTTACAAAAGCTCACAAAAAATTAGTGAAAATTGTCAAATTTGTGAAAAAATGTAAAATTGAATAAGTTTACTAAAAATGCAATATTTATGAAATTAATAAAAAAATCGAATTTTGCTAAAGGTTCTAAAGTTTGCGAAAAATCAACATAATTTAAAAATGTTCAGAAAGTCCCCTAAAAACTTGTAAAAATTGTGAAAAGTTGAAAGTTCAGAATTGGCAAAAAAAAATCTAACATAAACTCTAAAAATGTTCCTGAAAGTTGATAATAAAATTTTGAACGTCAAAGTTTGTTAAAAGTTGTAATTACAATTTTGTCATCAGTTCTAAACGTTGTGAAAATTTACCAAAAGTTGCAAAACTTTTACAATTTGCAATAGTTCAAAAACATTTAAAAAGTGCAAGAAAATTTTGTGAAATTTGTCAAAAATTGTAAATCTATAAAAGATGGTAAGGTTTTGAAAGGTAAAATTCACAAAATTTTGAAATAGCCTATAAACATTCCAAAAGTCTAGTTAAGAGTCTCTAAAATTCATAAAATTTCTCAAAAGTTGTAAAATTTGGTTGTAAAGTTTGCAAATTTATCATATAGTTTACAAAACTTTATAAATGCTCACAAAAATTGTGAAATTTGTAAAATTCAATCAAACGTATAAAAATACAACATAAATTTGACAAAACTTGTAAAATTTGTAAAGATTGTAAAAGTATGGAATAATTTGAAAATGTTCACAAAAGTTTTTGGAACTTTTAAGATGCGTCAAAATTTGTAAAGTTTGTGAAACACTGTAAAATTTCAAAAATCGATCAGATTTTTTAAATTTGTAAAACTAGTCAAAAACTGTAAAATTTGTAAAATTTGTAAGTTTGCAAAAGTTCAAAATAATATATCGAAAATGTTCACAAAGGCTCACTAGAAGTTTACGAAATTTGAAATAGTTTCAAATCTTCACAAAAGTTTATGAAAAAATTGTGAAATTCAAATAATCTGCCTGAAGTTTTCAAAAGCAGATAAATGTTGTAAAAAATGTCAAATGCTGCAAAAGTTTCCAATTGATAAAAAATTGAAATTTTTTTAATAAAGATTTGGAAAGTTTGGGGAAGTTTGTGAAACTTTATGAAGGCATGTGAATGTTTGTCAAAGGCAAACTTTCTGAAACCTTATGAAGGTATGTGAATGTTTGTCAAAGGCTTATAAAAAAATAATAAAATTTTCAAAGCATTAAAAAAAATTGTAAAAGTTATGCACAAATTTTGTAAAATTTTGTGAAAGAGTATGCAAAAGTTTTATGAAAGTTTACAAAAGAAAAACTGTAAAAATTATGCACAATTTTTGAAATTTTCATTGATATTTAGAAATAGTTTGCAAAATTATGTAAAACTTCAAATAAATTGCAAAGCATTGACCAAATTTTCTAAAACTTAATAAATACTTGAAAAAGCTTGTGAAAGCCTTGGAAGAAGTACATTAAAATTTTACAAAGTATTGATATACCATTTTGTGGGAGGATGGAAAAATTGTCTAAAACTTTTGAAAAAGTTCATAAATGTTTGGGAAACTTCATAAAAGGTTGTAAGGTTGTGAACGTTTATCAAAAATCAACAAGTATATAAATTTGACAAATTTTGTGCAAGATTTGCTTAACTTCAAAAAGAATTGACAAACTTTAGGAAGGTTTGTGAAAGGTTTACAAAAAGTACATAAAGACTTATGAAACTTTAGGAAGATTTTCTAGTTTATTCAAAGTTGGTAAAATATTTTGAAACTTATTAAAGTTTGTGCAAGTGTTTCTAGAAGGTTTATCAAAGGCACATAAGAATTTGCACAACATTGGCAAAATGTTATGAATATTCTAAAGATTGTAAAGTTTTTAAAGGATATTTACATAAAAATTTGCAAGACATTAGGAAAGTTGCCTAAAAATTTTGCAAAAACTTACTAATGAAAAAAAATTCTAAGAATTTTACAAAAATGAACAAATGTATGAAAAGTATGTAAAATTTGAAAAAAAACACACAGTCAAAAAATTGAATAATATTGCAAAAGTTCCTAACAGTTTGTTAAAATATGTGAAACATTTATAAAACGTATATTAAATTTTCAAAATAATTGACAAAAATTTGTGAGAATACAACAACTACGCCTTCATCCCAAAACAATTGGGGTCGGCGATATGAACCAACAAAGAAAATCATTTTGGGTCTTCCACATGAATCCTTCTCCTCCATTCATTTCTATCCAATGCCATGTCCTCGGCGAGGTTCAAAGCATTCATATCCTTTCCTATCACCTCCATCCATGTCTTCCTAGGCCTACCCCGACCTCTTGTAACTAATATATTTTCCCATTTCTCCGTCCTTCTAACTGGAGCATCATTAGGCCTTCGTAGAATATGTTCAAACCACTGTAAACGATTCTCTCTCATCTTATTTTCAATGGGTGCAACGCCTACCTTCTTACGTATCTCCTTATTCTGAATCTTATCTTTTATTGTATTTCCACACATCATCTCTGCATACGCATCTCAGCTACACTCATTTTTTTAATATGATGTCTCTTGGCAGCCCAACATTCCGTACCATATAGTAAAGTGGGCCTAATAGTCGTCCTATAAAACTTTCCCTTCAACCGCAATCGCATTCTACGATCGCAACTCTTCCATTTCATCCACCCAACCTTTATCCTATGATTTACATCTCCATCAATTTCTCCATACTTTTGAATAATAGATCCCAAATATTTGAAATAATCATTCACAATTGGAAATATTACATTGCAAAAAAATCCATGCTATTGACATTCACTTGTCAAATAATCACAATTTCAATAAAGATTAACTAGTTACACATCATTGAATTATTTAATTATTATCAATTATAGACCTTGCTCTGGCCAATAAGATCTCTTCTGCTGTGTGCAGGGATAGGTTGAATCTGATTCTCAGTGAGTACTTTCCAGTCTGGAAATGTATTGAACTGAGGAGCCTTTTCGGCTAATTCTAGTTGGATTTTCTATTTGCCAAGAAAGGAATCTCAGCCTTCTGTTCTACCCCATCCCTTCTGTTCATCACTTGTTTATTATTGAATAGAGAACGGGAAGTAGATCAAGCCACAGGCAAAGTCTGTCCACTTTCCCTTGCACCGCCGCATAAAACCCCGAGAAAGATATCATTTACAGATAATGGAATACAAAATTGCTTTCTTCACTATTTTCTCCCCAAAAATAGAGAGAGAGAGAGAGAAGTTGTAAGCCACAAATTCTTTAAGTTCTGTACAAAGAAACAACTTAACTTAAAGAAACAACTTTTTTGAACCAGCTTAGTCTTCCGGAAAAAAAATGATCAAGTATTAAAATCCGTAAAGTTTTTGTTAAAGTTTGTGACTTGTAAAATTTGCAAAAGTTTCAAAATGTTTGAAAATTTATTCAGAAGTTGAAAATTTGTAAATAATTGTGACATTTGTCAAAAACCATAAAATTATGATAGAAGAAAATTTTGTAATGTATATGACAATTCACAATTGAAAAGAAAAACTCATCAAAACTTTGAAATAGTTTAAAAATTGTTTCCAAATGCTTAAAAAATATCTGTGAAATTTACAAAATTTATAAAATTACTCTAAAATTTTGAAACACCGTAAAATTTGAAAATTTTCTAAATAATCATAAAATTTGCCAAAAGCTCTAAAATAAGTGGAGTTTGTAAAGGTTTTAAATACTGTCAAAAGCCAAAAAAAATTAAAACTTATATTGAATTGAAAGTTGTAAAATTTGTGAAATTCATAGAATTTGCAAATTTGCTTCAATGATTTAAAATTTATAAGCTTTGTGAAAGGTAGGTAGTTTGCAAAAGTTAGGAACAATTTATGCATGTTCACAACAACTTGCAAAACTATGTGAAGAGTTTTTGAAAATTTCCTAAAAGGTTTTCAAAATTTCTAAATGTTATCAAAAGTTGTAAAACTTATAAAATTCATCAAATTCGCAAAATTCATCAAAAGTTTTAAAAAATCTGTAAATGTTTGTGAAAGGTAAAATTTTCAAAGGTTTCAAAAAAACTAGAAATGTTTAGAAAGCTCACAAAGAACTTATTAAATTTGTAAATTTCTTAAAACGTGTAAAAATTGGTCAAAATTTGGAAACAAATTTATATTTGTGAAAGTTTGTAAAGTTTGAAAATTTTCAAAATAGTGCTCAAAAGTTTTTCAAATAATTTATCAGAAACAGTGAAATAAATTATTTCATTGGAAAATATATTAAATTAGTATAATTTCTGAAAAAGTTGTGAAATTTTTAAAGTTCGTGATGTGTTTTAATGTTTGCACAAGCTCTAAAGAGCTCACAAAAAACTTGTAAAATTTGCAAAAAATGTCAAAAGTTAAACAATTTCTGAAATTTATAAAATTTCAAACACTATCAAAAGTTGGTTGTAATATGTTGTAGAATTTGCAAAACTGTCAAATAATTAAGAAATGTTCATAAAACCTCAAAAAGTTTGTAACATTGCAAAATAGATCAAATTTTGCTAAATTTTTTGAAATATTGTAAAATTTTGAAAATTTGTAAATAATTGTAAAATTTGGGGAACTTGTTGAACCAATAAAATTTGTCAAAAGCTCTAAGTTCCAAAATTTTGAACTTTAAACAATTTAAAGATATTACCAAAA
Organism: Nuphar pumila; assembly: GCF_984573655.1. NCBI lineage: Eukaryota > Viridiplantae > Streptophyta > Magnoliopsida > Nymphaeales > Nymphaeaceae > Nuphar > Nuphar pumila. The sequence goes on along the minus strand of NC_143252.1, from coordinate 16,796 downwards.
TTAGTGAACCAACCTTTTTTAAAAATTAGAAAATTTATGAAACTGAAGTAATTTTCAAAAAAAGTTATGAAATTTATAAAGTACATGAAAGGCTGTAATGTTTGCAAAAGCTCTAAAAAAGTCATAAAAAACTTGTGACATTAGTAAAATTTGTCAAAACTTGTAAAATTTATAAAATTTGCCAAAAGTTAAAAAAATATATAAAATTTATGCAAATATACAAATTCCATCCTTTTAGTATTGGCTTATTCAAAAAAACCTTGTTCTTTGGAAGAGCCGTGAAAAAAATTCAACAAAAGACAAACAAATCCACTAAGGGGGCTTCTTTGGATTTCCCTAATTTGGAGTTCTTCGAAGGAAAAAGACACTAATTTGATCTTTTAAGACAAAAATGTAAGACTGGTGCCAACAGTTCATCACGGAAATAAGGACTCACTGAGCCCGGGATCACTAAGGAGTCTTTAAAAAATTTACGAAAAGAAATATCAGAAGCTGCAAAACTTCTGAAGTTCATAGAAGCTGCAAAACTTCTGAAGTTCATAGAATCTGCAAATTCTTTTCAAAGTTTTAAAATTGTAGAATTTGTGAAATGATGTAAAGTTCGTAAAATTTTCAAAACTTGTTATTCAAAATTTGTGAAGTTTGTAAAGAGTTGTAATGCAAAAATTTAAACATTTTAGGGTTGTAATTTTTTTCAAAAGTTGTCAAATTTGTAATTTGTTCCTAAAGTTTGAAAAAAGTTTAAAATGTTTACAAAAAGTTTGAATAGCTAAGAAATGTTTACAAAAACTCAAAAGAATTGTAAAATTTGTAAAAAAATGTAAAACATAAAAACTTTGTCACTAGTCATGAAATTTGTTAACTTAGTAACATTGATCAGAAGTTCTAAAAATTGTGAAATTTGAACGTTGTGACTTTTCCAAAGTTTGAAATAGTTTAGAAGAAACTAACAAAAATATGACACATTGCGTAAAATTAGTAAAAATCTGTCAAAAATTGAAATGTTTTTAAGATTTCAAAAGTTATCAAACTTGTGAAATTCATACAATTTGCAAAATCAATCAAAAGTTTTAAAATTTTATAATGTTTGTCAAAAGCAGTATTTGCAAAAGTTTATAATGGTTTAAAAATGTCCAAAATAACTCAAGAAAAAATTTGTAAAAAAATGCATAAAACTTTTTCAAAATTTATAAAATTTGTGAAATATATAAAAACTTTTTCAAATTTTATAAAATTGAACAAATTTGCAAAATTATAACATCATTTTTAAAGTTTGTGAAATTTATAAAATAGTTTACAATATTTGCGAAAATTTTGTAAAGTCTGTCAAAGTCTGTGTTGTTAAAAGCGCTAGGCATTGCCTAGGCAAGTACTTGTATATACACTAAGAAATACCTGTATATATATAGACACACACACACATAAAATACACTCAGAAATATGTGTATGTATATCATTGTCACAAATATCGTTCTTGGGTTTTTATCGGCAAGGTTTTTATCGGGTATTATTCGGAAAGTTTGTTTTTCTCGGAAAAATCTCAGGAAAATATCAGGGATTCAAAAAATTAGAAAATATATAAAAATAATAATAGAAATTTTGTAAAAGTATGAGTTTTCTACAAATTTTCTTACAAAAACATTGATAAAAATTTAAATAGTTATTAAAATGTTAAAAGAAACCAAAAAAAGTTCAAAATGTATTAAAAAGGCTTTTTTTAATTCACCGAAAATATCGCAATAATAACACACAATAAAAACGTGATATTTTCAAAATGACGATATTTTGTAAATATTGTCTTTTTCTTCTTCTTTTTTGCTTTACCTGTTTTTACCATTTTTAACGTGATATTTTGAAAATATTGCTGATATCCGTGACAATCTATGTCACATGGGTGCGGGTGCAGGTACGGGCGCAGGTGCGGGGATTCGGCACTTCCAAAAAAACCGGGTGCGGCAGGGGCAAAAATGTAATATATATAAGGGGGTTGGGGGTTCACCCGACGCAGGTTTTTTCAAATTTCATTTTATATACAGCTGCACGCACCCATCTCATCAGGAGAACAGTGAATACTAATAGCCAGCAAGGCTACCACCATCATTGTCATTTATTATGGAGAGAGAAAATCCTTTACGAAAAAGAAGGATCAGCAAGGCTACCACCATCATTATCATTTATTATGGAGAGAGAAAATCCTTTACGAAAAAGAAGGATTAGGAGCAGCAGCTGCTGTCAACTGTTGTCTATCATTTATTATGGAGAGAGAAAATCCTTTACGAAAAAAGAAGGATTAGGAGCAGCAGTTGCTGTGAGCTGCAGCAGCTGCTGTCAGCAGAATTTTTTTTTTAAAAAAAAAAATTCGTAGCCCATTTCATAGGGCAATTTTTAAAAAAAAAATCCAAAAAAAAAATGGACCTAAATGATCCTGGGTGCGATCAACGCACCCAGGATCGGGTTGACCGCACCTGCACCCGCGTCGAGTCGACGCGAGTGCGGCACCCTGCTAGCCGAATCCCTGTGACATAGGTGACAGTGATGTATATATATGTACACACACAGGACAGAGAAGTATATAGGTATCACGTATGTATATATATATATATATATATTGAGAAGTACCTCTCTCTCTCTCTCTCTCTCTCTCTCTCTCTATATATATATATATATATATATATATATATATATATAGGCCTTCGATTCTGCCGCCCAAGGGCTGGACGCCAGCTGCCCTGCCAGTTTTTTGAGATCCAACGGTACGGATGGATAGATTAGATCCAAATCTATGGATCTGGAAAAAAAATCGCTGAAAACGGACCTCTAGATCAAATTTTATAAAGATTGAAATTCAACACCTTTATCACCTTCGAAAATAGGGGGGCGTATTTTGGGTTCCCAACATCGGATTTCGACGATTTTTTTTTTAAATTCACAGATTTGGGCCATTCGACCACATCTATGTGGTCAGCGCCCCAAAAAAAACACCGGCCGCCGACCGAAATGGCCGGGCAGCCGACTGGACGGGCATTCCTAAGAATCCTATATATATATAAGCTAATCCACCTTCTTCATTGTAAAACCTAATATATTAGCTAGATATATTTCCACCAGAAAGAAATACCAGATTAGAGGGAAATGGATGCAACATTTTATCAGAAAGCCAATTGGAATTTAGTAGGAAACTATATGGTGTTCAGTGCACTTTTTGAAACCTAGCAATTTAATGCATCCACGAAATCAATATAAGCTCTTTCAAAATGTGATTCTTGTCGGTACCCATATTCATGTAAGTCGTAACAAGTATAAACTCTATGATTCATGTTAACGCATCTAACAACCTGTAACCATTTTGAAGGTACTGTCGGTACTCATGTTCATGTAAGTAGTAACAAGTATAAACTCTACGATTCATGTTAACACATCTAACAACCTGTAACCATTTTGAAAGTACTGGCCTACTTTTACAGCAATAGCAGTTAGACAATAAGAATGAGCAAACTAATTACCTCAAACTAAGAGTAAATCTTAAACCACTTGACAAGCTTATATAGTATTGAACACAATTATGAAACCAATAACCAGTGAACACAAGAAACGTGAACTTAAACAATACCTACTAACCTGTTTAAGTAGTTCCATTGCTCATCCAATGGTTTGTTTCTTGAAAGAATCTCCAAAGGACCAATTTCCAATAATCTCAAAGAATGTATGATGATATCATCTTTGCCCACATCATCAAGGTCATTGTGTTTCCCACCAGCATGCGTGCACTTTTGGGTGTCGCAGGCACAGTTTGCTTTACTCAATGAACTGTTAGGATGAACAATTCAAGAAAGATTCCTCCGGTTCATGCCTGAAAGAAAAAGGTCACTCAGTTTAGGGTGTGATTCATTCTTGAAATGCAATTACCTGTGAAATACTCTTGATCAACGAAAAGATGAATAAACAACCCCAATGACTTTTAAGACCTACAAATGCATTGCAAGTATTCAACAATACAACTACATAAACTGACTAGATATAGAATAATGTCATAGACTACATAAGTTCAGTAGATATTTATGGAGCTAGCTAGGATCCAAATATCACATTTAAATCTGGTCATCTCTTCATACCCAAAGAGGTTAGCGCAGTGGGAGCGGTTTGTGGCTGTTTGGCGGGCAGTAGCAATTAGATTTTCATGGGTGACAACTCCTTGTGCAAGCCAAGTATGGTGTATCTCTTGAGGTTGGGAAGGTTGTCCAAGAGGTTTTACCGCTCAAGAGTCAAGACTGGGTTTCCTTTCGATAGCATTGGAAAAAAAATCTGGTAATCTTTTCTTGGTATCGCCTGGTGCTATTTTAACAAACTAGACTAGTTGAAGGATGAAGCAAATACTTTGTTCCCAATTTGCAGATGCAAATATGAAATTAACTTAAAAGTCTCGCTCCCTTGGTCTCATCTGGTGTCATTTTAACAAACTAGACTAGTTGAAGGATGAAACAAATACTTAGTTCCCAATTGGCAGGTGCAAGTATGAAACTAACTTAAAAGTCTCGCTCCCATAGGATCTGTTTACGTACGGATCAATTTCCAACTAAACATTTTATCTAATTCAAATCAAGAACAGAAACATCAAATTCTGGATTCAGATTTGGACTTTCATCCTCCAATCCGTGTCACCCCTCCAAGACTACCTAAACTTGCTTCATGTGAAAACTTCTGCTTCCTGCAACTTTCTAATAGTCAAGTAGTCAATTTTCAACATGCTTTCTAAAAAGAGCCAAAGTCTATAACATTGATAACATAAGAGTTTCTATTTCGCCCAATTCTATAACATTGTAAAATGATCGATAATCCAAATCCCTAAAACCATCAGAAACGAGACAAATTCTATGTACGGTAAAAAATCTTCCCGAGTTTATAAACAATCGCCAAGATCGAATGATGAACAACACTCAAAAAATCCCAAAGATCGGAAGAAAGATGATCTTCAAGAAACCCCAAAGATCCGAAAGAATGATCATCTTCAAGAAACCCAAAGATCGGAAGAAAGATAATGAGAACCCGTTTACAAAGAATCCAAAACCTCGCATCTAAAAAACACTGTGATCAATTTCAGACGAGAGAAGAACCAAAAAAGGAAAGGAAATAACACGAGAACCCCAAATTCTCGGGAGAAAACCCTAATACCTGTCGGAAGATCGTCGCATCAGAGCCAAGTGAGCTCGCCTTGATCCGCCGCTACGCACCTCCCGCTGTCGCTCTCAACACAAGTCATCGCCGAAACTCGGGGTGGTTTTGCCCATGCTCATTGAGATCGTCTTCTTCCGCCATCCATTAACCGCCGGGATCCTCGACCGGGTGCCGCATGCGCATTCCACCTCGGGAGCCGTCATCGACCTCTGCCGGAGCTTGATCGAACACCGACTCGACGCCTTCGCCATCTGCCGCACTTGTCCGACCTCGGCCTTCCGCCATCACCATCGTAATGATACAAGAGAGGTGATTGGAACCTTTGGACGTCCCCCGCCTCTTCTCCATCGATCGGTGTTCAAAGAGAGAGAGAGAGTTGGGCCGTGCTTTCGAGTACTCGGCCCGTATGGGCCTTAGTTTTTCTCTTATACTCGAAAAAAATCGGGCCTAACCCGGCCCGGTATATATATATATATATATATGGGCCGGGCGGGGCCGGGTCACGGGCTTCTTTCGGGGCAGCGTGTATAAAGGTAAACCAATAATTTAGTAAAAAGTATTTTAAGTTTATCTAGTTTCCTATTTTCTTTTTTCTTTTTTTCTTTTTTCTTTTTTCTTTTTTCTTTTTCTTCTTCTTTTTTCATAGATTTTTTTCTCAAAAATGTACGGTCAGATATTTTCTGTTCATATTTTTTGTCATGGTTTAATTATTTATGATGTGCATTTAAGTAGGCTTGTTTTGGTATGATGAAATCAACAATGGTATATGTTGAATCAAGATTATATATATGAAATTAAAAAAATAGATTCAAATGGATCTAAGATAAAAAAATTCTTTTATGAAAATGAAATTGAACTTAATATGGTAGCAAATATCTTCTTGTCTATTGAAACATTCAAATGGAGCCAAAAAAATATCAAATTTTAATATGAGTTAATTATTATTTTAATTAAGCCAATTGGGCAGGTACCGGACAAAGAGTTCAGCTCGTGGCCCGTTTAGACCCGGGCCTAGCCCAGCCCATTTATAAATGGGCCGGGGCGGGCTTCGGCTTGAGCTTGATGGACCTCCCGTGCCCGTACAGGCTAGTAAATGGGTCGGCCCAGACTAAGGCCCAGGCATAGGTAAAACGGGTCGGATCTCACAATTGTTCATATTACTAAATTGATTCAAATGAAATTCAAAGTCAGAGGAGAAAAAATCAAGCCAAAGTTCGGATCTTTTCGGATTAAAAAAGTATACATAGAGGTCTTGAATATACCAATTCATGTCTTAGTTCAGATTATTTCGAATTAATACATTAGCGTTTTTAGGGTTTAGGGTTTAGGGTTTAGGTTTTAGAGGCGGGCTTTGGCTTGAGCTTGATGGAACTCTCGTGCCCATACAGGCTAGTAAATGGGTCGGCACAGACTAAGGCCCAGGCATAGGTAAAATGGGTCGGATCTCACAATTGTTCATATTACTAAATTGATTCAAATGAAATTCAAAGTCACACGAGAAAAAATCATGCCTAAGTTCGGATCTTTCCGGATTAAAAAAGGATACATATAGGTCTTCAATATACCAATTCATGCCTAAGTTTGGATTATTTTGAATAAAGACATTAGGGTTTTTAGGGTTTAGGGTTTAAGGTTTTTAGGGTTTAGGCTTTTTAGGGTTTAGGGTTTTTAGGGTTTAGGGTTTTTAGGGTTTAGGGTTTAGGGTTTAGGGTTTAGGGTTTAGGGTTTAGGGTTTAGGGTTTAGGGTTTAGGGTTTAGGGTTTAGGGTTTAGGGTTTAGGGTTTAGGGTTTAGGGTTTAGGGTTTAGGGTTTAGGGTTTAGGGTTTAGGGTTTAGGGTTTAGGGTTTAGGGTTTAGGGTTTTAGGGTTTAGGGTTTAGGGTTTAGGGTTTAGGGTTTAGGGTTTAGGGTTTAGGGTTTAGGGTTTAGGGTTTAGGGTTTAGGGTTTAGGGTTTAGGGTTTAGGGTTTAGGGTTTAGGGTTTAGGGTTTAGGGTTTAGGTTTTAGGGTTTAGGGTTTAGGGTTTAGGGTTTAGGGTTTAGGGTTTAGGGTTTAGGGTTTAGGGTTTAGGGTTTAGGGTTTAGGGTTTAGGGTTTAGGGTTTAGGTTTTAGGGTTTAGGGTTTAGGGTTTAGGGTTTAGGGTTTAGGGTTTAGGGTTTAGGGTTTAGGGTTTAGGGTTTAGGGTTTAGGGTTTAGGGTTTAGGGTTTAGGGTTTAGGGTTTAGGGTTTAGGGTTTAGGGTTTAGGGTTTAGGGTTTAGGGTTTAGGGTTTAGGGTTTAGGGTTTAGGGTTTAGGGTTTAGGGTTTAGGGTTTAGGGTTTAGGGTTTAGGGTTTAGGGTTTAGGGTTTAGGGTTTAGGGTTTAGGGTTTAGGGTTTAGGGTTTAGTAGGGTTTAGGGTTTAGGGTTTAGGGTTTAGGGTTTAGTAGGGTTTAGGGTTTAGGGTTTAGGGTTTAGGGTTTAGGGTTTAGGGTTTAGGGTTTAGGGTTTAGGGTTTAGTAGGGTTTAGGGTTTAGGGTTTAGGGTTTAGGGTTTAGTAGGGTTTAGGGTTTAGGGTTTAGGGTTTAGGGTTTAGGGTTTAGGGTTTAGGGTTTAGGGTTTAGTAGGGTTTAGGGTTTAGGGTTTAGGGTTTAGGGTTTAGGGTTTAGGGTTTAGTAGGGTTTAGGGTTTAGGGTTTAGTAGGGTTTAGGGTTTAGGGTTTAGGGTTTAGGGTTTAGGGTTTAGGGTTTAGTAGGGTTTAGGGTTTAGGGTTTAGGGTTTAGGGTTTAGGGTTTAGGGTTTAGGGTTTAGGGTTTAGGGTTTAGGGTTTAGGGTTTAGGGTTTAGGGTTTAGGGTTTAGGGTTTAGGGTTTAGGGTTTAGGGTTTAGGGTTTAGGGTTTAGGGTTTAGGGTTTAGGGTTTAGGGTTTAGGGTTTAGGGTTTAGGGTTTAGGGTTTAGGGTTTAGGGTTTAGGGTTTAGGGTTTAGGGTTTAGGGTTTAGGGTTTAGGGTTTAGGGTTTAGGGTTTAGGGTTTAGGGTTTAGGGTTTAGGGTTTAGGGTTTAGGGTTTAGGGTTTAGGGTTTAGGGTTTAGGGTTTAGGGTTTAGGGTTTAGGGTTTAGGGTTTAGGGTTTAGGGTTTAGGGTTTAGGGTTTAGGGTTTAGGGTTTAGGGTTTAGGGTTTAGGGTTTAGGGTTTAGGGTTTAGGGTTTAGGGTTTAGGGTTTAGGGTTTAGGGTTTAGGGTTTAGGGTTTAGGGTTTAGGGTTTAGGGTTTAGGGTTTAGGGTTTAGGGTTTAGGGTTTAGGGTTTAGGGTTTAGGGTTTAGGGTTTAGGGTTTAGGGTTTAGGGTTTAGGGTTTAGGGTTTAGGGTTTAGGGTTTAGGGTTTAGGGTTTAGGGTTTAGGGTTTAGGGTTTAGGGTTTAGGGTTTAGGGTTTAGGGTTTAGGGTTTAGGGTTTAGGGTTTAGGGTTTAGGGTTTAGGGTTTAGGGTTTAGGGTTTAGGGTTTAGGGTTTAGGGTTTAGGGTTTAGGGTTTAGGGTTTAGGGTTTAGGGTTTAGGGTTTAGGGTTTAGGGTTTAGGGTTTAGGGTTTAGGGTTTAGGGTTTAGGGTTTAGGGTTTAGGGTTTAGGGTTTAGGGTTTAGGGTTTAGGGTTTAGGGTTTAGGGTTTAGGGTTTAGGGTTTAGGGTTTAGGGTTTAGGGTTTAGGGTTTAGGGTTTAGGGTTTAGGGTTTAGGGTTTAGGGTTTAGGGTTTAGGGTTTAGGGTTTAGGGTTTAGGGTTTAGGGTTTAGGGTTTAGGGTTTAGGGTTTAGGGTTTAGGGTTTAGGGTTTAGGGTTTAGGGTTTAGGGTTTAGGGTTTAGGGTTTAGGGTTTAGGGTTTAGGGTTTAGGGTTTAGGGTTTAGGGTTTAGGGTTTAGGGTTTAGGGTTTAGGGTTTAGGGTTTAGGGTTTAGGGTTTAGGGTTTAGGGTTTAGGGTTTAGGGTTTAGGGTTTAGGGTTTAGGGTTTAGGGTTTAGGGTTTAGGGTTTAGGGTTTAGGGTTTAGGGTTTAGGGTTTAGGGTTTAGGGTTTAGGGTTTAGGGTTTAGGGTTTAGGGTTTAGGGTTTAGGGTTTAGGGTTTAGGGTTTAGGGTTTAGGGTTTAGGGTTTAGGGTTTAGGGT